>NC_080795.1:38046180-38380346 GCF_028018385.1 Neofelis nebulosa
TCCTCCTCCTTAGTCCGCTGCTGTCTCTTTGTAAAGGGAGAGGATCATTCCATCACGTAAGTCATCTGGCAGCTTCCTGAAATAACTAGCGAACCAGCTTCTCACACAGAAGGAAGGATGCTTTCCTTTTCGTTCATGTCCATTCACTCCCTTACATTCTGTGCTGCTGTATCATGTAGAGATCTTTTACTTTCATCTGTTATTAATGTGTTTCTTCCATCTCTGCTTATCCAGATTTACCTGTTATTGAAAGTCACGTGCAAAAGTTACTGCTCGTGCCCCCAAATGAAAGATCTTGTATTGCCCCAACTCCCATACATTCCAAAGTGTATCTCTTATTGTACTTACTGTGTTTTACTGTGTAACATATTTACGCTTATGCCTACGCCTCTTATCTCTTTTTATTAGACTCCCTGATTTGACTGTCATTTACTTTTGTATCCCACAATAAGTAAAATGTGTTTGTGTTTAAACGTGTTCATTTGTTTGAATCATAAAGGAATGAACACAGTTTGTTGGATTGCAGTAACAATTCTGAAATCTACATGATTAATCAGTATTCACTTGAGGCACCTGGGTGGCTCAGTCGGTTAAGCGTCCGACTTCTGCTCGGGTCACGATCTCGCGGTCCATGAGTTCGAGCCCCGCGTCGGGCTCTGGGCTGATGGCTCGGAGCCTGGAGCCTGTTTCTGATTCTGTGTCTCCCTCTCTCTCTGCCCTTCCCCCGTTCATGCTCTGTCTCTCTCTGTCTCAAAAATAAATAAAACACTAAAAAAAAATTTTTTTTAAATAATCAGTATTCACTTATTAAACATCTGTTTATTCTGTAACCTGCTAGGTCCTATAGATGAAGACAAAACATCTGAATAATTGACTCTGTATTAGGCTTTTATTTGGTTGTGCGGATATATTTTTGGTATATTTAGTTAAATTGCTTGTTAAATTTAAAAATAAATGAACCAAAACATACTTAAAACCATGAAGACTTATTTCATCAGGGAGTAAATGTCTGAAGTCCATGTACTATAAAAATGTATTAAATTATTTTTCTTTTTAACACCTTCAATTATTCTTTCTTTTTTATTTTTTAAAGTTCTTTTTGACATTTATTCATTTTTGAGAGACAGAGAGAGGCAGATTGTGAGTAGGGAAGAGGCAGAGAGAGAGGGAGACACAGAATCCGAAGCAGGCTCCAGGCTCTGAGCTGTCAGCACCGAGCCCAACATGGGGCTCAAACTCACAAACCTTGAGATCATGACCTAAGCCAAAGTCGGGTACTCAACCAACTGAGCCACCCAGGCGCCCCTCCTTCTTTTTAAATAAATGTGTGTACATGCACAAATAAACCGGCATAAGCATTTGAGCCAAGATTTTAAAATTAAAAGACAAAACAGTATACAAAGTTGAAATGATTTGCTTATCTTCTGTGTGTTCTTACCGTTTCAGATGATGGAAAATTGTCCTTTGAAGAATTCAAAGCATATTTTGCAGATGGTGTTCTGAGTGGAGAAGAATTACATGAGCTTTTCCATACCATCGATACACATAATACCAAGTAAGGAACTTTTTATCATTGGATTCTGTAAGTGATGTAGAGAAGGTGTGAACAAGTATGTACTGATGCAGGAGAGAGTGAGGAAATACGTAAAGGGCACATTTTGTAATGTTTACTTCTGTATGTTGACTCTGTTTTGAAGTTTATTTATTTTGAGAGGGTGATAGAGAATGCACTTGCGTGAGTGCACACACGAGTGCACACATGCCCAGGGGAGGGGCAGAAAGAGAGAGAGAATCTCAAGCCTCCTCTGAGCTGTCAGCACACAGCTAGCTGGATGTAGTCTGGGTCTGAAGAACCAGCCAGGAACCGAAGGGTGAGATCAAGATCGTGACCTTTACGGAAATCAAGAGTTGGTTGCTTAACCGACTAAGCCACCCAGACACCCCTCTGTGTGTTTACTTTTGAGATACCCCCTCTTTAGTAATGGAAATACTCTGAAAAACTGAGTACTGAATTGCAAAACAGTGATCTTCTGTAGGGAGTCCAATTAAAGTAGCTTTAGAGTGTGCAGAATGTAAAACAAAAGCAAAGATTAGAGATAATTCTAAGTGTGTCATTAATAAGAAAGTGGCATTTTACCTTCTTTCTAGTTTCATCTCAGTTCGCTTCATCTAAAACTTATCCTGAGGCCATTATATTAGCTTAGTAAAATGCGGAACTGCAGTGATTTTCTGGACAATTCAGATGTGCTTAACTCCAGACCACTGTTACCTCAGACGTGCCGGTAATACAGGACACAGAATTTTTTTCTGAATAGTCAATGTATACAGTGATCTATTTTATTTATCTTACATATGTAGGTCCTTCCTTTTCATTAGTATAGCATTTATAAAGTTTCTATTTATATTCTTACTATACTAATGAGGGATTTAGGATATAGAACAACAGAAACGTGCTGTTTAATTTGGATAATTGATCCAAATCACGTTATTTGTAACAGTCATGATTACAGAATTCTAATGTGGAAAATGCATCATTTCAGCCATGCCTGGAGACCCATCAGTGTGTTTCCTATTTGAACAATCACTGTCTTGCTTTAGGCAAAGTGTCGAGATGGTTCCAGGCAGTGAGCCAGCTTGCCAAGAAAATGCTCTTGGGCAACATCGAGGCAGACTTTTTTCTGTGGCGAACTAATAAGAAAAATTAAAAGATTAAATTCACTTTCCTCAAGCAGTGGAAAATTTTTAAATACTCAGTCTGTAAGTTTCTTCTGTTGGAATTTCAAATTCCCTATGAAACAGCTTCATTAGCTGATAACTGTGTCAGAAGTTTCATTCTGTTCAACAAATCTAAGTCCCTAGTGGGTGTGGGTTGGTATAACATGGAACCCGCTTATAGTTTGTGAAACAATAGACCCACTAACAAGTCATTTTTATATGATATCATAGCCACTGTGACTGAGGTATGTACAGGACACTGTGGGATAACACAGTGGGGCAGGGAATTTTAGCCTAGTTTGATAAACTCTAGGAATGTTCCTAGGATTAGGTAGCCAGGAGCTAAGTCTTTATGGGAGGGCAGAAACTAGTTAGGTAAAGAATGGAATGAGGGAATATTCCAACTAGAGGAAAAAGCATAAGAAAGGATCTGAAAGTATAAGGTGGATGGGAGTAACAAGTATTCATGTTTTCAGCATCATCAGTTGTAAGGCTGAGAGCGGGAGGAGAAAAATCTGGAAAGGGAAGAATGGGCCAGGCAAGAAGGGGTGTGCTCTCTGAGATGAAAAAGTGCTTCAAGTTTAAACTGCAGGCCAGGAAATGGCCTTAAAGTACTTAAGCCAGGGATCAACATCTTTGTAGGTTATTGTGGTTCTCCTGAAGGACAGAGCTAAGCGGGGGGGGGGGGGGGGGGGGGGGGGGGGGGTGCAAATGTGGAGAAAGGTCACGAATGTTAGCCCAATTCTTAAATTGCTGCTAGGGAATAATGTTTATGCATGGAAGGAAGGAAGCCATGTGAACCATTCTGAGAACTAATACCTGAGTGAAAGAAAGAGCAGAGGCTCCCTTTATGGCTCAGATGTTGGAGATTACGATGCTAATACTCCATTATGTATGTTGATTACTTATTCCTCGTTATACTTGCTATTAAAGTTTTAACAGTATCCAGGTTTGGAACAATTATTGCGAGTCATAATAGCAATCTTAGGTGTCACAGAGGTTTTTCAAAACACATTTATTCATATTGATGAAAACTAAACTTTTCAGTAAACCTTATTGGCCTGATTTTGCTATTTTATTTACATATCTATTAGTTGAAATTACTTGGCATAGCCTTAAGATTACATTAATTGCTAAAGAATTATATGCAATGATTTATACAGTAAGTCCAAAGGAGTAATTATTACTACCAGTTGCTTTCATAGATGCATTAGTAAAAACACTTAAGTGTTTTCTGATAATGGTGGTCAACCTAATCTGGAGGCTCTGGAGTCTCTAATATGTTAGAGACTTCAGAATTGTATTCATGAAATTCCTTAAAAAAAAAAAAAGAATGTCAGTCAGGCTTTGATCTTTTAAGGAGATTAATTCAAACATTGACTGAGAAATTTCAGAGCTATATTTCAAGCAAGTGATAACTTTTGTCTTTGCATGATCCAAGTTTCAATTATTTTAGTGATTGTACTATATGCCATATTTTTTTTCCCCTTCCACATGACTTCTAATAAAATATGTTCTTGTATGCTCAGCATCACCAACCATCCTAATTTGATCAAGGGTACAGCTTGGCCTGAAGGAGCCAATTTATACATAGGCTAGACAATGTCATTCAGACTCACTGTCTCATGTTTATGGTGAACCATCAGATTCAGATACAATGAACGTCTGCTGCTAAGGCCCCTAGCGGTGCCTGGTTCCTGCCCCTCCTGAGGTCTGGTGGTTTAACTTCATCTTGGAGTCTATTAAATCACGATCCACTTAATATACTGCATTTTCTTGAGCTTATTTGAGTAAGATTCTCTTTCTTGCAAAAGTATATGCTAACACAGTATTACCTCCACTCATTTCTGCCATCTCTGGAAACTTTTCTCTTTGCTATAAATATTATATTTGCCATGTTTTAAATAATTTTTTTAATGTTTATTTATTTGGGGGAGATAGAGTGGGGGAAGGGCAGAGAGAGAGGGAGACACAGAATCTGAAGGAGGCTCCAGGCTCTGAGCTGTCAGCACAGAGCCCAACACGGGGCTTGAACCCACAACGCGCAAGATCACGACCTGGGCCGAAGTCAGACACTCAACCAACTGAGCCACCCGGGTGTCCCTATATTTGCCGTGTTTTAAAAGTGCCGTGTCCACTCTGAAAATATTTGGAAATAAGGAAGGAAAATATTGAGAACATGTCTTGCTACTGAATTCTCCCCTTTTTTTCTCATGAAGAACAGTCTCAAAATATTGTGCTCCTAAAACATTGTGCTCGATCATGAACAGCACATTCTTAGATATTACTTAGAAATGTCATTGTAACTGTGCCTGTAGTACCACATCATTAAGATATTTTAAATATCAAAAATAAGTGCATTATTCCTTGTAAAAGGACATAAAAAACCTATCAGGTAAACCTAGAGATTCTCAGATACCATGTGTTTATAGGTAGCTTTTCAGTGAACAAACTACACACATACAGCTGTGCACTGATTACAAAAGGTTTGGACAAGTTCAAAATATATATATGGCCCTCTCCACATACATTTAGGGGGCAATCTTAATTTACAGATTAAGCTTCCTGGTTTTTTTCCCTTCCTCTTGTCCATTCATTTCTTTGCTCTCTTATTTTAAAAAATCAGTATGTTCGGGGCGCCTGGGTGGCGCAGTCGGTTAAGCGTCCGACTTCAGCCAGGTCACGATCTCGCGGTCCGTGAGTTCGAGCCCCGCGTCGGGCTCTGGGCTGATGGCTCAGAGCTTGGAGCCTGTTTCCAATTCTGTGTCTCCCTCTCTCTCTGCCCCTCCCCCGTTCATGCTCTGTCTCTCTCTGTCCCAAAAATAAATAAAAAATGTTGAAAAAAAAAAATTAAAAAAAAAAAAAAAAATCAGTATGTTCATTTGAGAAATTATGTTTCGCGGATTCCACTGCAGCTTTAAGTGTGCCCTGCAGCCGTTTGGGTCTTTTCAGTCAGATTTCCTCCCCCGATACAAGGAGACTGTAACCAACAAATACAAAAACAAACCCAAAGACACACGGTCTCCTAAGAACTTACACATTTGAGATACTGCAAAGATTTCTATACGTGGATATTACCAAGATTGTAAATATCTATAGTTTTGAATCACAGAGAATTTCTTTTTTAGTGTATTTCAAAATGAAACCGTCAACCGCACATCCCTTTATGTTAAAGTGTTTAGGGAGCTCTGGTCACTTTTCCGGCCTGCACAGTTGCAAGCTTAAGCTCAAAATTGGGTACAGTCTCATTCTAATGAGAGTTCCATGAATCATCCTAATTGTTTGATTAGAATTTTAATAATGAATGATTTGCTAGCAATTACATTCCTAATCTACACGTCCTGAAG
This sequence comes from Neofelis nebulosa, assembly GCF_028018385.1. Taxonomy (NCBI): domain Eukaryota; kingdom Metazoa; phylum Chordata; class Mammalia; order Carnivora; family Felidae; genus Neofelis; species Neofelis nebulosa. The sequence continues at coordinate 38,052,243 of NC_080795.1, forward strand.
ATTTCACTCAGAGCAGAGACTAGAAATGAAAAGAACCTGAATGACAGTAGGAAAAATTTGAAGACATCAGAAGTCTAAATTTCCATCACTTTTATCCAAAAATTAATTTTAACATTGACATTTTCCATTATGTTTGGATATTTAGAAAATTTTCGTGAGTTTTTTTCTTGAGTAGTGTGGTTGAGTGTAGAACACAAATCCAGCTTTTCCTATGCATGATCCTTGGGATATATGGCATAGCAAAGAAAAAGAAGGTCAAAATGTAAGTTTTTGTCAACAGGGCAAAATATTGTTGAAATTTTTAACTTTCTCAAACTTTAAGCGAAGTGCACACAATCTGATATTCCAAAACATTCTGAAGAATGTTATAGCCACCTTATTAAGCCTTTCATGATTTCACAGACTTTTGTCAACCCTCATTTTAACTGTCTTCTTTCTGGGTCAAATATGCCTAATCTTTTTTTCTTTTTTAAAAAAGAAAAAGAATTGTTAATTTCTCATTTTAATTAGCCTTATTACATCTTTTCCGGCTCCATTAAAAGGTTTTGGACACACGTTTTTCTCAAATTTGGAAAAGTTACTAGTAAAGTATCTAGTAAAGAATACATAAAGCCCATAACATTTAAGTTTGGCAAAAGACAATATTAGCAAAAGCTAAATCTACAGCTTTGATAATTTAAAAATTGAAACCATCATATCAGAGAACAGAAATAGATAGAAGGAAGATCATTAGGTCAAGAGGAAACTTCCATGGTTCATCAGAAGTGCTCTTACTCATCAGAAAGCCAGCTTGTCTACATTTTTCAGTCAGAGGAACTCATGAATAAATTAACATAATTCCCTGTGGTGTTAACCATAGCACGGGGGGGGGGGGGAAGATACCCTAGAGACCAAAAATGATTCTTTCAGAGTACTGCACTTTGGAGTTCCAGATTGTTAAGATAGGCCAAATGGTAGACCAGATGGGAGTTTTGCTCTTAGGTCAGAGAGTGAACACACAGAAAAGCTTCCCAGGGCCTGCAGATGGGGGGTTGGGGGGCGGGTTTAACTAGAAATGGACAACTGCTGGCTTCAGGTCGAGTATTCCTTGTTCCAGGCTAAGATGATTTTTTCAGTGCCAATTACTGGGATTTCACCCGATACTTGTTAAATCACTGAAGCACACCAAAGTGACAGAAATATCACCACCTACTAAAAGAGCATAGTCCATCTTGAGCTAGCTCTGAAAGCTTAAAAAACTCTTTCCTAAACAAAACTGAAAATTTCTCTCTCAACTTCACTTATTTTTCTTAGTTTTGTTCCTTGGGGACATGCAGAATACAAAGATGTTATGACAAGTCTTTCTAATATTTGAAGACAGTTTTATGCACCAATGATGAGATAAAATCCCATAATAATTGGAGAGTAATGATATCAAAGGGTTTGTTCCAGATGGTAGAATTTGGTTCCTTCTGAAACAGAAGGTTGTTCATCTTGTATTTGTGCGTGACAGCAAAATGCTAACTTTATGAGTTGGTTGATGCAGCCACTTTCTCCCTTGAGTTATTCATCACATGCTTAAGTAGACACATATTGTGGGCACAAGGAAAAGAAGGCAGTGTCAGCACCCAAGGAATAAGCAGTGGGTTGGTCTGCAGAGTATGTGGCACAGCTTGTACTGCACTATGACTGGAAAGTTCCCAACATTTCCATAGTGGGCAAGAGAGATCTTCCTATTAAAATAACCAGTCCCATCTTTACTGGAACTGAAGACTCAGAAAGCAGCACCCAGACCTAAGTGCCTGGAGAACGGGGGAGATCACAATCGCAGGTGCTAAGCTCAGCAAGTACAGGAAAGAAATCAGAAAAGAGCAAAAGTGGTGTCGCCGTATGTCAAGATGTCAAGACAGTGAAGAGAAAATCAAATTCCAGAGTATAATGGGTAAGACAGAGTGGGCAGACTGGGTGTCCAGAGTTGAGTTTTAGCAATATAGACTGGGCCAAGGAGCTCTGGCCAGAGAGTGTTCCAGGTATTCCAACAAGGCCCAAACTGGCCAGAGAACAGACTAGCAGAGAACACAGAGCATTTCCTTTGGCTCCATGATCAAGACTTAGCTGTAAGACCTAGGCTGTGGGCTGACCTCTGTCGAGGCATTCAGTAACCTCCCTGGCATAAACAGAGAAAGGCCAGCAGATGTATGCTGTTTCCCAGAGAGAGGCAGGAGTTATCTGTTAGCTATGGCCGATGATTTTAGTTTAGAATGCTTATATGCCAAATGAGTCATGGAGTCAGAGGAACTGTGATGCTAAGAAGGGAGAGAAGAACATTCTTTACGGATTTTCCTCAACTTCTCCTAAGCTCTACTTGGCTGAAGTCACACTGAGGCAGAAGAGAATATAGTAGGCAGGACTTCACCGGTTGTGAGTGACAGAAGCATAAATTAAGCTGACCTGAAAAATAATCATCCGACTCCTGTAGCTGAGAAGTCCAGAGACGGGCCTTACGTGTGCTCGAGCAGGTACTCCCAGCAGTGGTGCGAGCAATCAGTCTTCCATCAACTCCCACCTCTTCTTTTCTCTGTGTTGGCTGTTCTCTTGAACAGATCCTCTTGCTGAGATGTCAAGAAGAGACTAGAAGCTCTAGGTTCATATTGCCACCAGCTTGGCAAACTCTCAGAGGTTGCTATCCTTTCCCAGTAGTCCCAGCAAAATTCTGATCTTGAACTATGTTAGCTTGACTTGGGTCTCGTGCACATCCCTGAAAAAAAAATCATTGTTTCCGGGAAAACACGATGTGGAAGGGAATTGGGACGGTATTTTCAGAATAGTGCTGGGCAGGCAGAACTTGCAGATCACCTGCCTACTCAGTCCCAAAGACTTTCCTCTCCCCTCTCATATTTTGGAGGAATATAATCCACTTCCCTAAAAGGACGAGAGGCTGGGCGCAGTTTGAACTCCAGAGAGTTTCTACTGAGTGTGGGGTCATTCAGGGAAATCTGAAGCTCCCTACAATGGAAAGGAATGAAGCCAGGGAGAGGTCTGTTAACAAGCGTGCTGGTCCAGGGTTCTAGTTCCCTACGTCTGCTCCCTTCCTGACCATTTGACGTGTCTCCCCCCAGTGTCCCTGTGTTCCCACACTCTAGAATATTACTAGAATCACGCATGCAATGCCGTGTCTTCACTCCTTGTGGTCCTGCCAACTCCTCTGTCTCTTCAGGGACTTCCAAAACTTAGGCGGACTTCGTGGGTGACACCTGTTCTTTATTCCTTTAGTCCTTCTCCATAGTTATCCACCAGTTCTCACATATTGTGTTGTCCTTACTTCTTAAGAATTTAAAAATCGGAACTATGAACATGGCTAAAAGAAACGTTTTCTGACTATATTCTTTAGAGGCACACTTTGTGCCTCATTATCAGGGACCAAAAACTGAAGTCTTACAATCTTACTAGACCTCGCTCTCCAGTTATTGGTTCCATTTGGCCATTAGCACCTACCTGCGGCCATCAAATGTACTTATTATTCACCTGTTTTTCAGATGTGCCTTTCACTTCAATCATCTCTGAAACCTATTTACTTTCTTTGAGCATCTCTAGCTCATAAGGATATGAGGAGAAAAAGACAGGCTGTTTCCTGTGAGTTCCTTTTAAAATTGTTTACTTTCCTCTGAAGGCATTTCCTCGACACTGCCAACACTTTCTCCCAAATCAGGCCATTCCACAATCTGCAGCGTTGATTGAGCTGAGGATTCTTTCCTGGAGGAAAAGTGAGGACTCAACAAATCTACTTTATAATTAAGAAGATTAGCATAGTTTAGGGGATTTATAAAGGAGAGGATTTTTTTTTTTTAATTTTTTTTCAACGTTTTTTATTTATTTTTGGGACAGAGAGAGACAGAGCATGAACAGGGGAGGTGCAGAGAGAGGGAGACACAGAATCGGAAACAGGCTCCAGGCTCCGAGCCATCAGCCCAGAGCCTGACGCGGGGCTCAAACTCACGGACCGCGAGATTGTGACCTGGCTGAAGTCGGACGCTTAACCGACTGCGCCACCCAGGCGCCCCAAGGAGAGGATTTTAAGGAGATTTTTCTTCAAGTGATGTAGAAATGGGTTCTCTTTAGTTATAATTTCTACAAGAAATTGGTCTCCATTTTCTCTGACCAAGACGGTAGACAAGCTAAATTTTGTGTCAGGGCAGTTCATATATAATTTCTAAAAAAATGTTTAATTTTTAATGGAATAAAAAAGTTACAGTTATTGTCTATGTGCCAGGCACTTACATCATCTTATTTAATCTTCACAAAAACCGCATAAAAAGGTATTATTACTCTTTACAACCCACAGTTCAGGAATCAGATATAGAAAGTTGAGTAACTCGCCCAAGGTTACACACATACATTTTGAAAGAGCCTAGGATTATCTCAGGGGTAACTAAAAATCAAACTCCAGCTCATTGTCATGCCACTTCAGTAAATTTTCAGATTTTCCACTACTTATTGTGTCCTACCAGAAATCAAAATATTCCAGGGGTGCTTGGGGGGCTCATTTGGTTAGGCTTCTGACTCTTGATTTCAGCTCAGGTCATGATCTCACAGTCCTGAAATTGAGACCCATGTTGGGCTCCATGCTGAGCATGGGGTCTGCTTAAGATTCTCTCTCCCCCCCCCCCCGCTTCTGCCCCTCTCCCTTGCTCTCTCTCTCTCTCTCTCTCTCTCTCTCAAATTAAAAAAAAAAAAAGGAAAGAAAGAAATCAAAATATCCCAAAGCCAATTTAAAAAATCGCTTTCAGGTATTTTCCTTTTGATAAAGAGGTGCTTCATTCTCTAGCAGTAGAGTATATTTGGATGTACAGTATAGGGGTAATTGCCTTAATTGCTGCCTTAATCTCTTCCCTTTTTATAATCATTATGTAGGATTTTTACAGTGTGGGAGTCACCACAATGTAGAGGTGTTATTCTTTTTCTTTGTGGACATTATTTCCATTCCTTGCACATTTTCCCTCCCTCCACCCTGCCGTTATATGTGGAATTCATCTCCTACTTTTGGACTTAGTTCGTTACCACCCTCCATTCCATCACTTTACATTTGCCTCATTTTCTCCATTGTTCTTCAGACCACTCATGGAGTTTTACTGTTTCCTTTAATCATTCGTGTTAAAGGCTTCTACTTTCAAGCTGTTTCAGATCATCTTATGTTTTAACCTTATCTAGAGAACTCTTTTCTGGTTGTCATCTCCTCCTCCCAATAAAGAATGTGAATTCTCTTTTGATTTTTACTCAATTCACTTCACATCAGCCATAACACAGTTGCTGATGGAAAAGTAAAAATCGATTACTACTCGAAATAAAAGTTGATTCCTGAGGAATCTAAATGAAATTTTTATTCATATAAATGCAGTATTTTTTCTGATGTCACCAATATCCACCAAATGGACGAAATCAGATCAGTAAAGTGTTAACCCTAATCTTTTAAAAATACACGAAGCTTACTTCTTGGATGGTTTCCTCTCTCCCTCATCCACCAATGCACCAACCAATTCTGTCTTCTTCCCCCCCACCCCCCCCCCCCAGCTCATTCATCTTATGAATCCATCTAACTCTCTTTATGGTCACTACCCCTACCTAAATGCAAGCTTTCTCTCTTTTACAGCTGCATTGTTCTCAAAATAGTCACTTTGGTGGAGTATTTGCAATTTTTTTCTCTATGATATTCCCAGGTTTCAGAATCTTTGAAATAAGTATAGATTACAAATAACCTGAAAGTGATTGCTTCCTTTTGAAATGAATTTTGTCAAGAGCAATCTCTTAAGGAAGATATTTTGCCCTATAATAATTATATAAATACCACATACTTACTGTAAAAAAAGAATTCAAATAATACAGAAATCATAAGAAAGAGCATAAAAATACCCAAAATTTCACCACCTTGACTTAACTACCAGTAGCATTTGGTCACCATACTTTTCTGTGTGCATTCTGTTCTAATCATAGAAAGCTATTTTCTTCTATTTCTTCTCCTTTCCTACTGTCCACTCCTATCTTACCCCACATGACCAATCTCTACCACTGAGACTGTGGTCTTCTATCTTTTTCCATATTTAAATAATCATATACATATCTATACGCCTCTTGAAAACCTTCCCTGACCTTTCTTATTAGGTTACATTTCTCATTCTGCTTTCTTCTTGTGGCGTGTATCTGTTTTCCAAAGCACTTACATAAACTACAATTTTATGCCTGTTCCATGTTTATTTGATTGATGCTGCCCTCCCCAGTCTAAACAACACGAAGGCAGAAGTCATGACTGTTTTGCTTTCCATGGATTCCAGACCCAGCACAGTCTCTAATATATGTTATGAGCTCATTGAGAAGGGATAGATTCCTGCCTCCCCCTATCTCATGCTGTGCACTTTACTTGAATAGCCTCACCCCTCTCCTCTGCCTAGTAAAGTTTTCTAGCTGTCAAAGTCCACCCAATTCCAGAAAAGCAATGTTGCAGTGTGGAAAAAGCTCAGGAACTGGTCAAGCTTAGGCTTACATCCTTCCACGATCTAGCAGTAAGGACTATGGATGGCCATTGCTCTTTATTGAACCTTAATATTATTGGCTGTAAAATAGATCCAAGGTAAAGACTCATTTTGTGAAGTTTAACGATAATGTGTAAACACCTGCCATTAAATCATAATCATGATTATTATTGTTAAGATGTATTTACTAACCTTTTCTTCTTTCCTGATTGTCTTTTTTGTCCACATTTCTGTAATTCCAGTTTACGCTTTCATAGGGTACCATTTAATTATGTATCTGTTGTTATTTTTTGCTAATTGTTTCATGAACATGTTAATTTTGTCACTAATTCTAAATCATACAGTCCTTTCAGGCAAGAATATGGTTTTCTGCTATTTCCAGTAATTGTTATAATACACTCAATAACTACTTGGTTAGTTGACTAATTCTTCTAGGAATGGAGTATATTGATTAGATATAAGAAAAGCATACAAAGGCACATTGTTCGTGATTTTTAGAGTTGAGATCCTGGCTGACTGATTATAGAAAGGATGATGCTACTGACAGATCCGGTCAAATAATAACTGAGTCTTTTTGAGGGGAATCGAGTAAATAATAAGTCTGACTTTGGACTCGCAATTAAATTTTTGAAAGGTATGTCTCTTTTAAAATAGTTCTCTACGCCCATGAACTAAAAGCCATGAAATGTAATTTTAAAATGTGAATGTGGATTATTTATTTTAGCAGACAGAAAATATGTTCAAATTAAGAATTTCTCTTTGTCCCAGTATATTTAGTGGATCTGCATTTATATATAAAACAAAGTTTCCCTGCTTTAAAAGAAGCTCCCACTATATAGAATATTATGTTCTCTTTTCTGTTTTTTTTTAAGGTTTATGTATTTATTGAGTGGGGGAGGGGCAGAGAGAGAGGAGGAGAGAGAATCCTAAGCAGGCTCTGCACTCAGCACGGAGCCTGATGTGGGGATTGAGATCATGACCTGAGCCAAAATCAAGTGCTGGATGCTTAACTGACTAGGCCACACAGAGGCCCCTTCTCTTTTCTGTTCTTAAAAGGTTTCTCAGAAGGGAAAAATAGACTAATTAGCAAAAGCTTTTAGTAGTGAACTCAACCTGTAATAGGAAGAAAACTGAGTTACTGTTCTTGACTCATTCACTAAGGGTTTAATGGCTTAATTTTTAGGTTTTTCTGGGAATCTGTTTTTAATTAAAATAGTTTGCTTTTAGAATAATTAGAATTCTACATGTGGAAAACCATAGGATTTTAATTATTTGCATACATAACTTTCCCTCCACTTCCCATCCTCACTGCCGTCAGGTTGAAATGAATATAGACTTGAGATTGCCACAAAGAGTCTCTCTCTTGCTCTCTCCCTTACCGTGTATAGTTGCCAAGTGAAAATTCAGATTTGACCTTGACAACTGTTACTCTAGTTGAGTTTGCAGCTTCCAAGAACCTAGTCATTTATCCTTACTTATGTAATAGAATTGGGTGCACTGTCTCTGAGCTCCTGTCTGCATCTAGTTTCTTTTACTCTCTTTTACAATCTCTCCCTCTGTCATTCTCTTGGACTGATCCATCTCTAAACTGGAAGTTGATGGACTATGTCTATACCAGGGTCACTTAAATTGAAATGGATTGTAAGAGGTCTCTACTCTTTGAATTTCTGTGTTGCTATTTATTTAATTGCCTTTGCATTTCTGCTTCTACTTTGAATCCCTAATCCTGGATCCTTGCCCTTTATATTTTACATTTCAAAATCTTTTTATTCTCCATGGAGCTAACTTCTGGTTCATGAAAACTCAAAGGGATTTTATCTTTAATATAGAGTATATTCAGAGAGACATAGTCCAGTGAAAAGAGCATAGTATGAATGCATGAAACATTGTTATCCTCACTGTATTTGATTGGAACTGTTCTTTAGGGTGAAGAAAGTAATGTAGATTTCAAAGCCCATGACAGAAATCCCTCATTCACAGTCCTAGATTACGCAGGAAATCTTTGTCCTTCAGTGGTTATGTAAAGTCTTCCACATAAGATTTCTTAACCTGGTAACATGAATCCCTGGAAATTTAATATAAAATGCTATAGATATTACATATTTTAAATTTGATGGGGAGGGAGGAGAGATGGTTGATTCATTATATCAGACACTCAGTGTTCTGTGCCAAAACAGCAAAGAACAACTACGCAAGACTCGCCTTTCCTCTTAACTTCTAAATCAGTCCCCCGCCCCCCGGCCTTTTATGAGTAATTTTATATCAGCCCTGATACAGAAAAAAAAAAAAGAGCTTGAATATTGTAAGAGGCTACCACAGAAACCCACTGAAGTTTCTTGGGAATTCCAGGGAAGAGGATCCTAGAGATTAGGGAGAGAGAGAGAGGCCAATAAATGGAACTTTGAGCTCAGTCTGTGTCTAATACTCTGTCTTGCCCATACAAACTGAACTTTCCATTCTTTCAACAAGTATTAGTGTTTACCTCGTTGTGCTAGATGCTGGGGATATGATGGTGAAGAAGAGATTTATAGTTTGGCCAGGGACGTAGAAAGATGGTAACCTGATTAATTATGACAGGGAGATACAACTGTTTTGGAGTTAGAGGTGGGGACTAACCCAGTCTACAGTCAAGACCGCTTGAAAGTGACTTTTAAGTGCGTGATGAGCTACTATCAAGAAGAGGTATGGATATGAGTGGGGTTGCAGCTGAGAAAAGTTTTAGTCGAAGAGAATAGCATATGGGGAAACCTTAGGTGAGAGGGAGGGTGGCATGTTGGGGGACCTGAAAGGCACGCAGTCTGCTCAAGTTTAAGAGTGTGATGGGGAGAGGGACCAGAGAGACAGGGCCACTTGTGAAAGGCCACTTATGAACCTGTGGGGCATTCGGATTTCTACCCTCAGGTCAGTGTGGAGCCACGAAAGGGTCTTAAACATGGAAGGCACCGGACTAGTTTTCTGATTTAGAAAGATGGCTCTTCCCAAAATAAAAGAGGATCGATGAGAGGTGACAAGTCTGGAGACAGAAAGACCAGTTAAAAGGCTACTTCGGCTATCCTTGAAAAAAGGTTTATCTGAATCATCATTTTGAAAACTAGTCTTTGAGTAGGTTGAAATCTTTCTGATCTGGAAAGATGTCAGGTACTCAGTAACCCGATAATGCAGAGCAATAATAATGGTTAAAGTTTATGTACCAGATCCTGTTTTAAGAACTTTACATCACTGGGGCACCTGGGTGCCTCAGTCAGTTGAGCATCTGACTCTTGATTTTGGCTCAGATCATGATCCCCAGGTTGTGGGATCGAGCCCTACATCGGGCTCCATGCTCAGCAAGGAGTGTGGAGCCTGCTTAAGATTCTCTTTCTCTCTCTGTCTCTGTCTCTCTGTCTTGTTCCTGCCTCTCTCTTACCCCCCACTCTGCCCATCCCAGCCACCCCCTGCTCATATGTGCTCTCTCTCTCTCTCTCTCAAATAAATGTTCCATCATTAACTTATTTAATCTTAACAACAGACCATGATTGAGCCCATTTTGCATGAGAAGGCCGAAATACAGAGACTGAGTGATTTTCCCCAAGACACCCAGAGGGTAAGGAGTAAGCCTGGGAAGTCTGGCTCTTAACCACGACTCTATACAGCGGCCTGTTGAGTCATTCTCGGTACACTGGCTCGGTGTCTGGCAGAGCGGTATAGTCTTCGCTCTGTTTCTGAAGGACTTGGCCAAGCAAACTTTTCAGTGTTTTACTCTCTTTGAATATTAAGTGGCACTACTAATATTTTCTGGCAGGAAATTGTGAAAACTCACGAAACAAACGTTAAAAAGCAGTTTAGTCTGGCAACCACAGAAGGTGCCACATAAATACGAGGAGTTTGTTTGACTTCAGTTAGCAGTGCTTGTCAGCACGGGAATTCGTGACGCGCCAGCTCGTCCATTGCTCGCTCATTGCTGCCTCCTGGGTTCGGGACCAGGGAAGGCGAGGGTGGCTGAGAAGCTGCCCCGTTCAGGTCGTTCTCTGCCCACTGTCCTGACTCTTCTGGGAGGGCAGGGGCACCAGTAGCCTTGATGAATGGAAATCTAATATTTCAAGAGGTGTTACCCTGGAAGAACAAAAATACTTGTGGTGAAGCTATCAATTTAGTGACCAAGTAGTTGAAGTAGTTGATCAGAAGATGTGCGTGGAAATGACCTATTTTGGGCAGAGAGCCCTCGGAGATTAAACTCTCCCTTTCTGAAGAGCCTTAGAAATGCGAACTCCAGTTGACAGAAATTGCTTTTTTCCTAATCATGTCTTCAGGAGGCAACAGTAGCTTGGAAAATGGGCTTCCTTTGAAAAAAGGAGATGAGCACAGTATAGAGATAGATGAGGGTCAAAAGGGCCTTGACTTCTGTAACAGTAGGAGAATATTGGAGGCTACTTGAGTCTCTGGGTATCACTAAGGAAAGGAAGTTAGGAAATGCCATCCCCGTTAGGGACTTTGCTTTCCCCTCTCTCCTAGTGTTTAAGTTTCACAGCAGTGAAAGTGACATGGAGACTTGTTGCCTAAGACGGCATGGAGAGGGGGAGCTGAGCCTACTGGGTTTGTCTTGAGAGAGAAGAACCTCCTGATGGATAATGGGGTGGTGGCAGCTCGGAATGAAAGGAAAGCAATCTGGATCCTGGAAGGAATTATTAGAAAAGGGTACTCCAGAGGTGGCTCAGGCCTGAGAGTTAATGGGGGACACTTAAGTGTCAGGACCCCATGCGGTGCAAAAGTAGATTCTGGAAAATTCCGCCGGGTGGGTCACAGCCTCCTAAAATGGTGATCTCAAAAGTTCACTTTTGTCCTTGGGCTTGAAATTATATCCGGTACAAATCTATATGCCTAATAAATAGATCGAAGTTACTGCTTTCTGAATTGTTCCATTGTTTCTCCTCCCTTAAAGACAAGTGCTGGGGAGGAGGGAGGATTGGTTAAGCCGCATTGCACATCGTAGAAGCTGTCTGCAGATGAAAATCGTCAGAGGGCTCTCAAGGGCCTGGCTGTGTGGGTGGGCTTCCTGGTTGCTGTTTGCTGTTTGTTTTATGTGGGCAGGAACAGCTTGTCTGCTACAGCTCTTTGCTCTTCAAGTGAGTCCTGGGCTGTCTAGCTCGGTGCTGTGCATGACTAGAGCTTTTAACCACACTCAGAGGCTTTCCCAACGTAGGACATTCTCTGTAAAGCTGCCGTGTTGAGACAATGCAGACATTTAGATGGCTGGAAGAGTCTTCCTTTATTGTCATTCTCAGTGGATCTCAGAACATTACACATGGTTTTTATAGTGTGCGTTCAACTGTACTAAAATTGCTAAGGACTTTCCAGGCAGGGCTAATGGTAACGTGACTGCAGGTGCTAGAGAAGCTGCCTTAGAACATGGCTGATGCAGGTAGACAGCAACATGTAAAGTTCGCTGTTTTGTGCCCCTTCCGGAATCATTCCTTTGGCTGAATGGGTGGATTACTACTGGGTTTCTTTTCCTCTCCATATCCAAGAGGGTTGTAAGTGATGCTTGCCCTAGCAAAGGAAGGAGGGAAGAATCTCTTTATGTACTTCTTTATATTTCCTCTTTTTTTTTTTAATGTTTATTTATCTTGGGAGAAACGCAAAGCCCACTGAGGGGCTCGATCTCACGAACCACGAGATCATGACCTGAGCTGAAATCAAGAGTGGGACGTTTAAGCAACCGACTGAGCCACCGAGGTGCCCCTTTTACTTTAATTTCTGAAGCAGCTATGATTTACAGGGTCACGAGTGGAAAATCTTTAATATTTTTTTAGTGTGTAGCAGGGAAGTGAATTGGTGACTTTTCATTGACCCTGTTGCCTGTCGTTAGAACTATTTATTCCATGCTCCTCAACCAGAACAGTGAGACATACTAGGTGACAGGACCCCAAGGATAGTTTCAACACTGAACTCAGAGATTTGTTTCATTTGGCTCAAACAGATTTGTATCGAGCACTGGCTATGGGCTAGAAACTAAAAAAATACAAAATCTAGCACAATTTTTAGACAGAAGTACTTCCTTCCGAGCAGGATTTTTCCTCTCATATTTTTACATCACTGACAATGTATGTCAAGGGAAAGGAAAACGTGGCTTCTTCGGGGACACCCTAGTCTAACTCTTTCATTTTACATTTGAGGAAACTGAGTTCAAAGAAGATAAATGACTTCCCAAAATAATGACGGACTCAGCCTGGGCTAGAACCCGTGTCTCCAGAACCCATTCCTATCTCTTTCTATTCGGTGCCGCTTCCTGACTTACAGGAACCAGAAACTCGGGTGGGAAATAGGATATGTAACTTTTTTTTTTTTTCCTATAAGTTAACTTAATTTCTGTTTCAAGCCTCCATTCTTCTGGGTGGTGGAAATTTAATCGCAATCCTGGGGTTTGTGTAGGAGTATAGCGCCTCACCTAGCACAAGATCATGAGAGAAGAGGGGCATCTGTCTGTCTGTTCAGCTCTCCATTCAGTGTCTGCAGTGGTGTTTTCCTTCCCACCTGATCTTTGGTCATGAGTCCAGGCAGGTCCCGCGCACATTCCCTTGTTCTCAGCCCCCCAGCACTTTGCGTATCTCCCAGCTCCCCGTGCCTTATCTCCGCTGCTCTCAGATCCAGATGATCCCTGTATTGTTCCCAAACCAGTCTCTGTACAGGCAATTTTGTAAAACTGTCACAGGTCCTGCCCAGGCCCACCACGCAGATATATCTACAGCTCCCATCGTGCTCATCAAGATTGATGGGATTTTCCTCTTCCATTCTAGGGAATTTTTATCTAGTTGGGGATGGGGAGGCTTAGCTGTTACTAAGTTGTATTCTTCTAAATCTTTTTTTTTTTTTTTTTTTTACCTGAATCAAAAGTCAAGAATCTGACCCTTTGTATTAGTCGGGGCTCTCCAGAGAGTCAATTGGATATATATTTAAATAGAAAGAGGTTTATTTTAAGGAATTGGCTCGTGTAAGAGACCACCAAGTCCAAAATCTGCAGGGTGGCCTGGCAGGCTGGAAGGCCAGGAAGAGCCAGTATTGCAGTTCAACTTTGAAAGTCATCTGCTCGATATTAGTCTTCCTTGAGGGAGATCAATCTTTTTTTCTAGCAGGCCTTTAACTGACTGTATGAGGCCCACCTACATTATGGAGGACAATCTGTTTTACTCACAGATCACTGATTTAAATGTTAATCTCATCCAAAAACACCCTCACGGAAACATGCAGAATAATGTTTGAGCACGTATCTGGGCACTATGGGCCAACCAAGTTGACACGCAAAATGAGCTATCACGCCCCTGTCTTGTGATCTGCCTCATCTTTGCTTCTCTAAGACAATAGTAACCTAGTCAGTAGAAGGAAATAATAGTAGACGTTGTGGGCATCAAAGCAGATGGGAGGCTTTGGTTAATATTTGTAAAATACCTACCATGCATGATTATAGTACTTCTATATTTATTTTGGCTGTTATTAATTCGAAATTTTTAAATTTTATTTTTAATTTAAAATTTACATCCAAATTAGTTAGCATATAGTGAAACAATGATTTCAGGAGTAGATTCCTTAATGCTCCTTACCCATTTAGCCCATCCCCCCTCCCACAACCCCTCCAGCAACCCTCAGTTTGTTCTCCAAATAATTAGAAATTTTTAATATGCTACTTTATTAGTTTATTTTGAGTTTTGCAGATGTTTATTTTCAGTCTTCCAAAACACAAAAAACTTCTTAAAAGCAGGCACCTGGTTCATTTCCATTGATTATAGTATTTTGTCAAAAGGACAATAAATTCCATTAATTGAAAAAAAATGTTTACAAGCCACAAGGTACAGCACTATATATTTAAGTAAGAGGCACCTGGGTGGCTCACTTGTTTAAATGGCTGACTCTTGATTTCAGTCAGATTATGATCTCATGGTGCATGAGATTGAGCCCCGCATCAGGCTCCACACCAACAGCATGGAGCCTGCTTGGGATTCTCTCTCTCCCTCTCTCTCTGCCCCTCCCCTATGGATGCGTGCTCTCTCTCTCAAAAAACAAATAAACTTAAAAAAAAACTTATGCAATATTCAAATGATATTTGTTACCAAAAAGACATTTGAAGTATAACTACTTTCACTTAACTTGATGGTTTTTTGGACTATCTTGAGACTTGCATTTTTTTTTGTCTTTATGCAAATCAAAAGACACTAGGCTGGTAAAAGTTATAGAACAAAATTTTCAAAGTGAGCAGTTTTTTTGTTTTTGTTTTTTTTTTTTTTTTTCTCCAACCAGCCTGGTGGTTTTTCTTCTTTGAGTGTCATCTATGTTTTTAATTTTTAAAGTAGATTGTCTCTGAGTGATTTTTAAAAGCCAACAGCATAACACTTTTATCTTCCTTTGAGTTGCTGGGAGACCACAGGGTTTTCTAGAATGAAGTGCCACCTGGTACATCCTAAATTCTGTGAAACAGAGATTAAACTGGGCCAGGTGAACAAAAAGTGACATATCCTTAATTACCACAAAAGGATACCTAGTTACTTTCATGCCAGCTATAATGCAACACTGAACATAGCTAAGATTGTGTTTGATTTTAATGTGATTTACATAAGATGATCTGTTCAAACTGGAATGATTCCTCTAATGTTGCCAACTTGCATTTTTTTAAAATTTGTTGAATGTTTATTTATTTTTGAGAGTGAGAGAAACAGAAACAGAGAGAGGGTAGAGAGAGAGGGAGACACAGAATCCCAAGCAGGCTCTAGGCTCTGAGCTGTCAGCACAGATGCAGGGCTTGAACTCACAAACTATAAAATCATGACCTGAACTGAAGTCAGGTGCTTAACCAACTGAGCCAGTCAGGTACCCCCCAACCTGCATTTTAATAGGTATTTTTTTGGGTATACGTGTTACTGGTATAGCTGACCACATTTTGGCCACTGATACCTAATGCTTTCCTAGGCTTGTTATTACAACAAAATAGTTTTTTGTTTAACATTGAAATTGCAGGAGTGATTAGTTTCACTTGCTCTTTTTTTTAAGGTTATTTATTTATTTTGAGAGACAGAGTGAAAGAGCACAAGCAGGAGAGGGTCAGAAAGAGAGGGAGAGAGAATCCCAAGCAGGCTCCTTGCTGTCAGCATGGAGCCTGACATGGGGCTCTGTCCCACAAACTATGAGATCCTGACCTGAGCCAAAATCGAGTTGGATGCTTAGGCAGTTGAGCTATCAGGTGCCCCTCTCTTGCTCTTGATGCCTCATAAAGAAAGAAAATACCAGACATTTTATTGTCATCAAAATGAAAACTGCAGTAATTATGTCATAATAGATTTAATCTATGAACTTTGCTTGATCTATATTTAGATGAAACTGTGATAGTTCTAGAAGCCTCAGAAAATACTTTAATAAAAGTTTTATAGTTAGCTTATTGTAAGAGACTAGCTATGATTGGTCTTAAGCCTTTTATATCCAAAGATTTAGGACAGAAAATTTAGTTTTTAGCACCTTTGATAATGAGACTGCATCAATTTAAAAAAATCAAGTATTTTTTTCAGTTGATGTTATTTTCTACTTGTTTATTCTTCAATTATTGGAGTGCTTACTATGTGCCAAACTGTCCAGACTAGAATTGACCTATAGAATAGGTAGATAATAGATAAAATAATAGAATAATTTAGACTATTTCTCAAAGTTCTTTTTATAACAGATTAACAAACAGATTTTATTTAGAATTTTTCAGTGTTATCTATTTATTTATGTATTTATTTTAAACTTCAGTAGTTTAATAATGAAAAGTGGCAAAGGCAGTAAGGGGTGCTGCAGCAGGGGCATATTTGTGTTTTATTTTGCTTTTTAAAAATTTCTGTATTTAAATTCAAGTTAGTTAACATACAGCATAGTATTAGTTTCAGGAGTAGAACCCAGTGATTCATCACTTACATATAACACCCATCCCAACAAGTGCCCTCCTTAATGCCCATCACCCATTTAGCCCATCCCCCTGCCCTACACCTTTCCAGACACCCTCAGTTTGTTCTCTGTATTTCAGAGTCTCTTATGGTTTGCTTCCCTCTCTGTTTTTATCTTATTCTTCCTTCCCTTCCCCTATGTTCATCTGTTTTGTTTCTTAAGTTCCCCATATGAGTGAAATATGATATTTGCCTTTCTCTGGCTTACTTTACTTAGCATAATATATTCTGATTCCATCCATGTGGTTGCAGATGGCAAGATTTCATTCTTTTTGATCACTGAGTAGTAGTCCATTGTATATATCTACAACTCCTTCTTTATCTGTTCATCAGTCAATGGACATTTGGGCTCTTTCCATAATTTGGCTATTGTTGATAGTGCTGCTATAAACATTGGGGTGCATGTACCCCTTTGAATCAGCATTTTTGCCTCCTTTGGATAAATGCTCCATAGTGCAATTGCTGGGTTGTAGGGTAATTCTGTTTTTAATTTTTTGAGGAACCTCCACACTGTTTTTCCAAGTGGCTACACCAGCTTGCACTCCCACCAGCAGTGCAAAAGAGTTCCCCTTTCTCTGCATCCTTGGCCAACATTTGTTGTTTCCTAAGTTTAGCCATTCTGACCGGTATGGGGTGGTATCTCATTGTGGTTTTGATTTGTATTTCTCTGATGATGAGTGATGTTGGACATCTTTTCATGTGTCTGTTCACCATCTGGTTATCTTCTTTGGAAAAGTATCTATGTCTTCTGCCTATTTCTTCACTGGATTATTTGTTTTTTGGATGTTGAGTTTGGTAAGTTCTTTATAGATTTTGGATACTAACCCTTTATCTGATATGTTATTTGCAAATATCTTCTCCCATTCTGTCAGTTGCCTTTTAGTTTTGTTGATTGTTTCCTTCACTGTGCAGAAGTTACTTATCTTTATTAGATCCCAGTAGTTCATTTTTGCTTTTATTTCCCTTGCCTCTGAAGACATGCCGAGTAAGAAGTTGCTGCAGCCAAGATCAAAGAGGTTGCTGCCTGTTTTCTCCTCTAGGATTTTGATGGTTTCCTGTCTCACATTTAGGTCTTTCATACATTTTGAGTTTATTTTTGTGTATGGTGTAAGAAGGTGGTCCAGGTTCATTATTCTGCATGTCGCTGTCCAGTTTTCCTACACTATTTACTGAAGAGACTGTCTTTGTTTGCATTGGATACTCCTTCCTGTTTCGTCAAAGACTAGGTAGCCATATATTTGTGGGTCCATGCCTGGGTTCTCTGTTCTGTTCTATTGATCTATGTGTCTGTTTTTATGCCAGTACCATACTGCCCTGATGACTACAGCTTTGTAATACAGCTTGCATTCTGGAATTGTGATGCCTCTAGGTTTGGTGTTCTTTTCAACATTATTTTGACTTTTCTGGGTTTTTTTTCTGGTTCCATACCAATTTTAGGATTTTTTTTTAGCTCTGTGAAGGATTCTGGGTGTTATTTTGATAGGGCTTACATTGAATATGTAGATTGTTCTCAGTAGTATCGACATGTTAACAATATTTGTTCTTCCGATCCATGAGCATGGAATGTTTTTCCATTTGTTGTGTCTTCAGTTTTTTAATAAGCTTTCTATAGTTTTCAGCACACGGATCTGGAGTCCTGGGCCAGATTGCTTCCCAGGAGGATTCTACCAGATGTTTAAAGCAGAGTGAATACCTATTATTCTCAAGCTGTTCCAAAAAATAGAAATGAAAGTAAAGCTTCCAAACTCATTCTATGAAGCCAGCATGCCTTCATTCCAAAACCAGGCAAAGATACCACTAAAAAGGCAATTTACAGGCCAATATCCCTGATGAAACTGGATGCAAAAATTATCAACAAGATACTAGCAAGTTGAATTCAACAGTACATTGAAAGAATTATTCACCATGACCCAGCAGGATTTATTCCTGGGCTGCAGGGCTCCTTCAGTACTCACAAATCAACCGACAGGATATACCACATTAATAAAAGAAAGGATAAGAACCATTTGATCCTTTCAGTAGATAAAAGCATTTGAAAAAAAACATTTGACAAACTACGGCCTTCTTTCTTGATAAAAACCCTTAAGAACGTAAGGATAGAAGGAACATACCTCAACATCATAAAGGCCATATATGGAAGGCTCCCAACTAGTATTATCCTCAGTGTGGAAAAACTGAGAGCTTTCCCCCTAAGTTCAGGAGCACGACAGTGATGTCCACTCTCACCACGGTTGTTCAACATGGTACTGGAAGTCCTAGCCTCAGCAATAAGACAACAAAATGAAATAAAAGGCATGCAAATTGCCAAAGAAGAATCAAACTTTCACTCTTTGCAGATGACATGATACTCTACATGGAAAACCGCAAAGACTCCAGCAAAAAACTTCTAGAACTGCTATGTTAATTCAGCAAAGCCATAGGATATAAAATCAACATACAGAAATCGGTTGTATTCAGGGGCACCTGGGTGGCTCAGTCAATTAAGTGTCTGACTTCAGCTCAGGTCATGATCTCACGGTTCGTGGGTTCGAGCCCCATGTCGAGCTCTGTGCTGACAGAGCCTGGAGCCTGCTTCGGATTCTGTGTCTCCCTCTCACTCTCTCTGCCCCTCCCCTGCTCATGCTCTGTTGCAGTCTCTGTCTCTCAAAAAATAAATAAACATTAAAATTTTGTCTTAAATAAATAAAAAATAAAAATAAATAAATAAATAAATAAATAAAAAGAAATCCGTTGCAATTCTATACACCAATAATGAAGCAGCAGAAGGAGAAATCAAGGAATCAATCCCATTTACAGTTGCACCAAAAACCATAAGATACCTAGGAATAAACCTAACCAAACAGTATTATTTATCTTTAATAAAACTGTTAACAAAACAACCATAGTTGATCATTGTATATAGTTCTAATTTACATTTTTGTAACAACATTATTTGCTTTTGTACTGAACTCTCCAAAGCAAAATGAGAAGGGATTAGAATGGACTATGGTCTAGAATTAATTTAATATGCCAGAAGTTATAAGAGGGAAGAGTATAACCTGCCAAGCATAGTAGGCCTCAACTTGAAATCATTTGAATTTCCTCTTCTAGTTGTCAGAAAGGAACAGAGAGAGGGAGATCAAAAATGGAATGACAGAAAGGAGAATATAGAGGGATAGAAAAAAACATGTGAATAAGGTGGGATAGGAAAAGTTAATTCAGTTACTCGTTTGATTTTAAGGATTGTTTCCTTGAATGCAAAACTAACTCTATATGATTGATGAAGTTGCCCTGGAAGGGGAAAAATATTTTCTCTAATAGTAGTGCTCCTTGATAATTCATTTCAATAACATAAAAATGGCCCTGTCACAAAGTAGCACATTTTGCCAAAGCATGTCATGTAAAAAATCAGTAAAATTAGTGGAGGAAGATTTAGGCTTGCAGGGTTCTAGTGTAATGTCACAGAGGCCTGGGCACCGGTGGTCTGGAACAGATCATGAACCGTGGAGAGAAGAGAAGATGAATCATGTAAAGATTATTTGTCATGCATATAGAGAGTTGACAGATACTTAACACCATCAAAATCACCAAGTATGCTCTATTGAACAGCTCAGAGGAAAGACCCCAGCCATTAGGGAACAGGAGATCCAGGGTTTCATTATTCTTTCTGTATCTTATTAGTGGGGTTCAGGTCAGTGTATTTCCATTGAAATCATTAAATTCTCATTTGTTTTTATTGTGCATGTATCTTTACTTCCCAAGTACACAGGATTCAGCATCACTTTCACTCAGTTAAAATGAATTAATATAATTTTGTTGTTGTTTCTAGTTTTCTTGCAGGAAGAGGGAGTGTTTTGGAGAAATGTATCAGTAAAAGCCTTTGCCTAATATCCTACATGTCCACTCATTGTGGGAAAATGTCTAATTTCACCATAGATGAATGTCTGTCAGGAAGAGTGCAAGCTAACATCTGCCAAATTCCTACTCTGCACAAAACACTGTTGTAAACATTTTATGCTGTTACAGTCTTTTAAATTACCACCATCTATCATGGCTTTGAAAGTTCAGTAACTTACCAGGGTCATATAACTTGCAAAGGGTGGATCAGGGAGTCAAAGCAGAACATTGTGGCTTCAAAAATATTTTTAATGTTTGGGGCGCCTGGGTGGCTCAGTCGGTTAAGCGCCGACTTCAGCTCAGGTCACGATCTTGCGGTCTGTGAGTTCGAGCCCCGCATCGGGCTCTGGGCTGATGGCTCAGAGCCTGGAGCCTGCTTCCAGTTCTGTGTCTCCCTCTCTCTCTGCCCCTCCCCGTTCATGCTCTGTCTCTCTCTGTCTCAAAAATAAATAAACGTTAAAAAAATTTTTTTTTAATGTTTACCTATTTTTGAGAGAGAGAGACACAGAGAGAGCACGAGTGGGGGAGGAGCAGGGAGAGAGGGAGACACAGAATCTGAAACAGACTCCAGGCTCTGAGCTGTCAGCACAGAGCCCGACGCAGCTCAAACTCATGAACCTCGACATCGTGGCCTGAGCCAAAGTCGGCCACTGAACCGGCTGAGCCACCCAGGCACCCCCAGGACATTGTGGCTTCGAAGTGTGAATTTTCTCATCATAATGTGTTTTCCCACCCATCCCTAACTTGGCTATGCCCATTTTGAATAGAAGAAACTGAGACTGAGATGGGTTGATGTGCTTATGTCTTGCTCTTCTATTTGTGGGACCTCATTGATACTTCTTAGAGTTTTTAGCTTTGGGGGGTTTTTAGCTTTTTTAGCTTTTAAATCCATGCTCAATTTTATTTTCTCAGTTTCATCTTTATAGAAAGACATTCGGGAACTAGGATTCAGGGCGCCTGGCTGGCTCAGCCGGTAGAGTGTGCAACTCCAGATTTCAGGGTCATAATTTCAAGCCCAATGTTGAGCATGGAGCCTACTTAAAAAAATGCAATGAAAATTTAAAAATCCCTTGATTTAAAAACAACAACAAAAAAGGAAACTAGCCTTCACCCAAATGAAACAAACATCACATTTTTTTCTAATGATAAATTTATATTTAATATATCGTTTCTTTACCTTTTCAGATTTGCCATAATCCTAAAATACAGATAGTACTGTTTGAACCTGAGAAAAACATAGTTATACGTGGATGATTATTGCACAAAAGCACTGCCAAGACAGTTGTCATCTCTGAAGCCGATCTCCCACAGGAAAATTCTTAAGGAATCTGGGAGAGTGCTAGGAAGGCAGGGGTCTGCATGTGCTCGGTGATTATACCTGGCCAGGTGCATCTGCTAGTTTCAGCCGGTCAAGGATGCTGACTTGGAAAAGCCACATTGCATCATTTATATACCTTCCTGAGTTTCTTTCACGGAATATTTCCATTGAGACTCTTTGCTGCTTCTAGTGCCACACCCAGAAACAGGATCATCCGACGTAGCTGAACCGTAGCACAAGAACATGGAGAGAACTCTCTGAAAATAATGGCTAGGAGGAGGTTACTGGTAGTTAAGCGGTAGTCACCCGTGTTGTTTCTAAGAGGGCGGGGCACCTAGGCCTGGGTTGTGATGTGTGTACTGTATTATCTGCCATGGGTGCATTTATTATTTTAAGTAATAGTAGCAGCTTATATTTACTGAGTGCTGACTGTTTGCCTGACCCTGTCAACTGTTTCAATATTTATCTCCTTTAATCCTTGGAACAACATGTAAAGCTTAATTTGCCATGATCTTCACTTTATGGTTGAGGAAACTGAGCCTAATAGGAATTACATAACCTGGCTAAGATCATGCAGCTTGAAAGTAAGAGAATTCAGTTCAAACTCCATGAGCATGAAGAAATTTCACTATTACTGCCCACCAGTGGTTCTCAACTTTGCCTTCTTATTAGAATGACTTGAGAGCTTTTTTTTAAAAGTCACTAGGCCAAGACTACACCTAAGACCAATTAAGTAAGAACTCTGGGCGCAGGGGCTTGGCATCAGTATTTGTGAAGCTTTCAGGTGGTTCTAATGGGAAACCAGGGTTGGGAGTCTGCATTATGACTTGTTGCTTTTCCTGGTGCACCCCTAACTCCTGGGAGGCACCTGTATTTAAGAGATACTTGTAGAACACTGAGAATGATACTAACAAGTTAAGTGTTCGGGAGTTTACTAACCTAGAAGGGAGATAACATATATATTCTGTTTATCAGCTAAATGGCGATACAAGTTGGTTGGTTTTGGAGAGAAAAGTTATAGAGCCTAGGATTTCAAGGATAGGTTTGGGGGTTCTCAAACTACCAAATTAGTTTTTGCGTATGTGTATATATGCAGTTTTCAGGTGGATAAATGGATACAGAAGATCCGTGGCTTTAATCACATTCTCAGTGGGGTCAGTGTTGCAGGAAAGGCTAAGAATCACAGCTGAGGGTTCAGGAGAATGGATGTAAAGAAGGGCTAGCATGGTCAGAAACAACATCGTGAGGAACATGGAACACACACCCAGCATCGAAGGGGCTCATGACAATCTGAGAGGGAGGGAGGGAGGAAGGAAGGAAGGGTCTTTCCAGGTTCAGGGGAGAGAAGGAACACAGTTCATGGAGGAGGAATATACCTACTACTGTAAGGGTGGTGTAAGATAAGTTAAGCCTGAGGACTCTATGGGAGAATTTTTTATACTAGAGATCATCTTTTTTTCTTCCTTTTAGGTCTCACACTAATTAATAGATTTCTTCTCTATATAGACTTTATACTATAGCCTTTATAGTGAAAGGCTCAGTACTCTACTGAATAAGGGCTTCTACAGATCCCTTTATTAGCATTCGGTAACAATCAGGTATTACCACACTGGCTCCTCAGATTGCTGTGATGATAAGGTCTCTGATGGAACTGTTTCCATTGTCTAAGGAGAACTGAAGACACTCCCCTCAGTGTCCCCTCTTCTGATCTTAGGAGGGACCATCAAGGAGAGGTTCATCCACAAGGCTGTGTTAACAGGAACTTCTCTGCCTCAGAATAATCCGATGTGACTGGCGATGATGACACATAGTTCCACCTTTCCCTTCCTCATTTGAGCTTCTGGCAAAGAAGAAAGCATGCAGAATTTCCCTGACATTAGGAAAGATAAAAGACTAAAGAGAATCTTATGCATTTGTTCTCTTTCCTTTGCCACGATATAATCAAAATTTGGCAATAAGACAGCGTAGGTCTTGCAATATACACCATCTTCCCCTAATAAAAGGTGATCCGTGCCTTATGGTTAACGGTAAAGGAAATGCCGTCACATGGCAAATAAATGAGAACCTCTCACCCTTTTGTTCTGCTGAAGCGTAATTAATCTAAATGTCCCTAGGAATGAGAGGTACCACTTTGGGGGATACTAATTATGTTCCAGGCACCGGGCTAAAGGCATTACATATGTTAGGTTATACAGTCTTCACAAGTAATCCTTTGAGAAAGGTATAGTAATTATCATTCCTAATTACACATGAGGGAATTCTAGCCTAGAAATATAAGTAACTTGCCTAAGGTAAGTTTACCATCTGGTAAAAGGTAGAGCCAGGCACAAGCTCAGATCTCCTGATTCTCAGCCACTACAGGATCCTGCCTTGCGGTACAGATCCCAGCCGAGGTGTGAAGCATGCAACTGGTCCATTGAGAATGGGACATTATCTCATAGCAATAAATTGCAGAGGGAATTGCCAGGACTTGGGAGGATGAGTCAGACATGAACACACTGATGTGGTATTTCTTTCTATATAAATGGCCTCTCAGTTAGTTTGGAGGTAGCCTGTCTTAACAGTTATACTCATTGAATAGGGGCTCTATACATAAATTGTGGTACTTTCATTTGGTAGAAAAGTATGTAGCTACTAAAGATTGAGACATATATGGATACGTAAGGATGTCCAAGAAATATTGTCAAGTATAGAATGGCCTGCAGAGTGTGCTACTTTTTGATTAAAAAAAAAAAGAGAAAATACATACGCATGAACTGGTTAAGTGTATGTAAGGATGTCATTGGAAAGGTACACATGGGGTTGGAAATTGTAGACACCCCTGTTAGAAGTGAACTGTACGGGTAGGGGAGGAGATGGGAGGAAACAGTTATCACCGGAGGTGCTGTCTTACCTTTTGAATGTTATGCCATGTCATAGATTGTCACCTGCTCAAACACACAGGTACACCGTATGTATGATGATAAAGATGAAGCTTTCGGTGGCAACACTGATGTTTCAGATAAGCTTGCAAAATTGAGTTTTGGAAATCTTAGTAAAATGAGGCATCTGATGAAACAAACCAATGAGGTAGCTTCATGTATTGGTCCTGAAGGGGGATATGCAGGGCATTGAAGGAATATATTGATCAGCACATGTATGTAGATGTTTGTATTTGTTCATGATTGAATTTATATGGTTTTTCTCTGAGAGTGATTTTTTAAAAACGTAAGATGGGAGTGCCTGGGTGGTTCGGTTGGTTAAGCATCTGACTCTTGGTTTCGGCTCAGGTCATGACCTCACAGTTCATGAGTTCGAGCCCTGCATCAGGCTCCACGCTGATAGCACGGAGGCTGCCTGGGATTCTTTCTCTCCCTCTCTTTCTGCCCCTCCTCCACTCTCTCTGTCTCTCAAAATAAATAAACTTAATTAAAAAAAAATTTTTTTTTAATGTTGATTTGTTTTTGAGACAGAGAGAGACAGGGCATGAACGGAGGAGGGTCAGAGAAAGGGAGACACAGAATCTGAAACAGGCTCCAGGCTCTGAGCTATCAGCACAGAGCCCGACGCGGGGCTCAAACTCACGGACCGCGAGATCATGACCTGAGCCGAAGTCGGACGCTTAACCGACTGAGCCAACCAGGCGCCCCTTAATTTTTTTTTTTTTAAATATGAGATCACTAGTCAGTTTTTGAGTGGATAGATTAACAAGTGGAATAGAATGGATTCTATTGGATATTGGAGATAGGAAGTGCATGCAAAGTTCAAAATGTTGTTATAAAGTATTCTCCTTACTTCTCCTCCCCCAACCCACATACAAAACTTAGAACATCAGAAGCTTGATAACAGTACATGAGAATGTTGGAATAGATACCATATATCTTGATTCCACATGATAACCTCTCTCCTCTTTCACTTACGGTTAACATTTTGCATTGTTAAACATTATGTAGTGCTTACTTTTTGCAATTTCTGTCTTTTCCGAAAACATATGTAAATCCCAGAAGAATTGATTTTCCCCTCATATACATATCAAGCACTTGAGTGAATTTTTGTGAAAACACAAGACTGATTTTAAGAAGAAAAAAAGAGGAAGAATTCATTTCTTACTCTGAAAACTGTCTTCCTTCACAAGATTGAACAATCTCCTGGAATGTTTCTACTGGCCGTTCTTACACTATTTGCATGATGACAAAGATTGAAGTCTGAAAGGCAAAGCGATGTTTGAAATAAGCCAACAAGACTGGATTTTAGAAATATGAGAAAGAAGGATCAGGCATTTTCTGAGGCACACCAGATTCAGAATTATGCACAACAACTTTTTATCATAAAAAGAAAGGTTTAAACATGTCCCAAACCCGTAATTTTTCCTACTCTCCAAAGTAACCTTTTTATTTCTTAGTTCTTGTCATCTTTTGAAAAGATTTAGACATTGCTAGTCATATCAGCCTTTTTAAAAATTAAGACCATCTTCTGACACTTTTTGTATATTTACAAAAATCTGTGTGTGAGTTTTGCGAGACTTACGCATTTTGTGAAACCCCTTATGCACGGAGCCATTTTATATGGTGCCACAACAGAACATTTTCCATGGAAATTTTATTAAGTAATATACAAGGAGATGGGAGAGTATTAACATATTTAATACTTTCTTGATGTTTTTTGAAAACCCTTTAAGACTTAGTGTCATAAGCGTCTTTTTTTCAGTTAAAATCAGGCTTTTCTAAAATCCAATTATTTTAAGAGATTAGACCGTCGATATCTAACTTATTTGTGACAGAACCAGAAGCAGATTCCGGTTTTTATCTTACATTGTGCTGTTTCTATACAAAACACGTTTCTTAGAAATAAATTCTGAAAATTAAAGTAGAGGCATTAAAACCAGTCACACTATACCAGCTCTCTGTATTGGCATTTCTCAAAGTGTAGGCCACAGATGGACTGTGGCCCACCAACTGTTACTTGTCCATGATGCGATATGAAGAAAACTTGACAGTATTTAGAAACTTCCATAGCATTTTGACATTGCTACGATATCCAAGCACATGGTCTAGTAATTCATTTTTATAGTTTTTTACAAAACTTTCTGGCAGAAAGTGGAAATTTAAAAATCTCATCCTTCCCCACAGAGAGTTTGAGAAACACTGCTCTGGAGAATGTTTCTGAGTTCCAAGTGGAGAAGGAGCTAGATAAGACACAACTCTGACATGGAAGGAGGAAGGGAAGGGCTTAACCTCACTCAGGAGCAGACACAGCAGAGCCTGCAAAAGTCCCATATTTTAATGTCCCGTGTGCAGGGAAGAGTAACTTTCCCTTTGGTAGAAAAGAAGTGCTATCATTGGTTATGAACTCTCAGCCCTTTTTCAGCCACAGGTGGCAGAAACTAAACTCAGACCAGATTAAGAAAGAGGGAGAGAGAGAATTCATTGATTCCATGACCGGGGGATGGTGTAAAGCTTGTCACAGGGATTCTAGGGACTTGGGGTCATTGCTTTTATTTATTCATTCATTCCGTCCCACTCCATGTCCTGCCCTTCTCTCCAGTCATTTCTCTCTCAGGATTGTCACGGTCCATTCTACCACAGATAAGATTCTGCCATGTGGTGAGGCGGGTGAGTGGCTTTGGGTAGGGTAAGGCTCTATCATATTACCTCAGTCCCTCCAGGGCTGTCCCATACATAAAATCCCAAAGGAGTACTCCAAACAGCCCCACTTGTACTGTGTGCTCGACTGGGGGCCATCATCACAGCCAAGGGGAAAGGGGAATATTTTCATGTACATGCATGCGACCAAATGGGTTGGGTTGAGTAAGGCAGATATGGGGTATTCTGATCAACAGCCCCACCAGAAACATCTAGTTGAGGGCAGGTTTCCCACAGGTAGGGGATGATGGTAGAGAAGAAAGGAAGAGATGAGCAGAATAAGCAAGTTATGTCTACTGAGTTACAAAGGCTTATCTTCTCAATGTCAAAACTAATTGGTATGAGAAATGGCAGGAGGTGGAAGAAATAAGAGTGAAGAAAGTTAGACAAATAAAAGGGAAGAACTCTCTGGCAGATACTGGACGCCGTGAAGGGGGAAGCAGGGGAGGGGGCTTGGCGTTGAGCAACGGAGAGGTGGCAGTGAGACAAAACAGAAAAAGGAATTGGAGCGGGGGCGAGTCGCATATCCATATCTGAGGATATGAGCCATGGGACAGCTTTTTAGTTCTGGGAGATATGGACGTCGGTCAGCCAATTAGAGCTCAAAATCCTCCAACAGTTAAGAGGATAATGTTAAAGCCACAGCAACCGCTTACACTTATTTTATGCTTCGGCAGTTATAAATCACAGTATGATGAAAACAGTGCCTGGTAAATTTTTATTATTTTTCCCTGAACCTCCTCTCCAATATTTCCTTACCGATACAATTAACTGTAAAGTCAGAGTGGTTTTTTTTTTTTTCCTACATATGAAAAACTTTGCAAAAGAATCTGCGTAAAACATAGATCCGTTATATTCTCTCCTGTGCAACTTTTATACCTGACATAACGTTCAAGATGCAATTTTTAACATTATTTGTGCACAGAAAATCTGTTCAACATCAGGGCCGTGGAGAAAACTGACTTAACATCCTGTTTGAATCCTCGAAAGGGAGGTTTCAAGGCAATCTATTCACAAATGCCTGCCCTAATTAGAGAAGACTCTCTTCACGTGCTGTGAACAACTTAGTACAGGTGAGGCAGGGCCAGCTGGCAGCTGACAGAGGATGCTTGTGGCTCATGACGTGAGGGTTGTAGAAAGTCTCGGTCCAAAGTAGACCGAGAAAGAGGCACCTGGGTGGCTGGGTCGGTTAAGTGTCTGACTTTGGCTTAGGGCATCATCTCACAGCTCATGGGTTCGAACCCCATGTCAGGCTTTCTGCTGTCCGTGCAGAGCCTGCTGCGGATCCTCTGTCCGCCCCCCCCCTTCCCCCCTCCCCCCGCCTCTCTGCCTCTCTCCCACTCATGCTCATTCTTTCTCTCTCGTTCTCAAAAATAAACATTAAAAAAATAAATAAAAGTAGACCAAGACAGGAGGCTGCACTCAGCTTCAGTTAGTGCTACTTAAACTACGGTCCTGGAACCAGTAGCCGCAGCGGCATCCCTGCCACTCAAGAGAAGCTCAAGAGAAATGCAAACTCACGGGCCACTCCTCATAATAGACAATCTCTGGGCGCGGGGCTCAGCAGTCTGTTTAACAAGCCCTCTACGTGAATCTTACCTACACTCAGGGCTGAGAGGCGCTCATGTCAAAGCCGACAGCCTGGCCAACCGGAAAAGCCCAAAAGGTGATTGATCGCAGAAGCCAGAATGAGGTTTGAGTTTGAAGACGGGACTGGAGATAAAAGTAAGCATTAGTGTCAGCAACGGATACACCGAAGCTGCGCGGATAGGAAGCCCTGAGGGAAAAGATGCAACGGCACCTTAACGTGACCCAGGAGAATTTTTACTCAAGTCGGTCTTCTCTACTAGGCAACGTGTATGGCTTGCAAGAGAGCAGGGTCAAATGTGCTATATTTATTTGGAACTGACCTTGTGTATGAGCGGGTTCTGTCTGCTACCAAATGGAAGTTGAACTTACGAAGAGCCAGAAGAAGTAAGTAAATAGAGGATATCCCGTTGGTATAATTATCCACCTTATGCTAGTAACGTGGAGTATATCATTGTAATAAATTTAAGCTACCACTAACAGTGCAGCAGATATTCTTTGCAGATTGTTTCACTTCTAAGAAATAATTCGATTTGAGAAATAGTGTTAAAGGTAAAGGCTGTTTACTAAAGTCACCTTGGCAGAGTCTTAAAGAAGAGATTCTTGAACCACATCTTGAATTTTTAAAGCATAATCTCTCAGTGTTATGCCTGAAAATCTACATAAAAAAATTTTCTCCAGGTGGTTCAGATGCTCAGCCAGATTTAGAAACCTCTTAACTAGAAAACAGACATGGATATGAACCAACTAGATGTCTCTTTTTTTTTTTTTAATTTTAGGCTTGGACAAAGAAATATGCTTCCCCCTCCTTAAGGCTACACCTGTGCCTCAGATTCCTCTTCCCTGTATCTACTTGGCCCCTCTCCACCTGTTACCACCCTTTCCTCTCTGCCTGTGGGGGCTGGGAATAGAACATTCTCAAGATTACCTCTTTTCCATTCTCTCACCAACACGTGTTATTTATTATCTTTTGGATGCTAGCCATTCTGACAGTTGTAAGGTGTTATCTCAGTATGGTTTTGATTTGCATTTTCCTGATAATTAGTAATGTTGAGCACCTCGTCATGCACTTGTTGGCCATTTGTATGTCTTGAAGAATGTCTGTTCAAGCCCTCTGGCAATTTTTCAGTGAGATTTATTTGGGTTTTGGCTAGTGAGTTATTGGAGTTCTGTATATGTTTTGGATATTAACCCCGGATCATATATACAATTAGCAAATATTTCCTCCCATTCCATAGATTGTCTTTTCATTTTGTTACTAGTTTCCTTTGCTGTGAAAAAGCTTTTTAGTTGATAAGTCCCGCTTGTTTGTTTTTTCTTTTATTGCCTTTACGTTGGGTGCCGTGTCTAAAAAAGTCATTGCCAACGCTCAGTGTCAAGTTGTTCACGCTGCTGTGTTTTCTTCAAGGAGTTTTGTCGTTTAAGGTCTTATATTTAAGTATTTAACTTCCATTTTAAATTTAAGCCTGATCAATTTGAGCTCAGGTTTGTGTATGGTGTAAGATGGGGGTCCAGTTTCATTCTTTGTATGTGACTGTCCACATTTCCCAGCACCATTTATTAAAGATGCTGTCTTTTCCCTATTGTGTATTCTTGGCACCTTTGAGATAAATTGACTGTCAGTTGTCAATTGTAATTGATGGGTTTATTTCTGGGCTCTCTAGTCTGTTCAATAGATACATGTTTTTATGCTGATAACATAGTGTCTTGATTATCACAGGTTTATAATATATAAAGTTTGAAATCAGGGAACATGATGCCTCCAGCCTCCTTCTTCCTTCACAAGATTGCTGTTTGGGGTCTTTGGTGATTGCCTACACATTTTAGGATTATTTTTCCTACTTCTGAAAAATGACATTGGACTTTTGATAGGGATTGCACTGAATTTATAGATTGCTTTGGATATTAATAATATTATTATTATTAATTAATAATATATAATATATTATTTATTATATATTAATTAATATTAATTAATATTAATATATATTGATTACATATTAATTAATATTAATATAGTATTAATATTCTTCCAATCCACGAGCACAGAATATCTTCTTCTTATTTGTGTCTTCGGTGTCTTTCATCAATGTCTTATAGATTTCAGTGCAGCAATCTTTCACATCCTTGGTTAGATATGTTGCCAGGTTTTTAATTGTTTTCATGCATCGTAAATGGAATTATTCTGTACTGGTGTCTTAAATTAGGGTCATCTCTAGGATTCAGTTCAAAAAGTACTAATCCTTAATCCATGCCTTGTGTCAGTTCCTGTTTTTAATATTTGTTATACTGTAAGTGGGATAAAGTACCTGCCCTTGTGTGACTTCAGAGTCGGGTGGAGGAAGCGCAAATTGGAGAACTCACTATCCTCACCTTTGGTAGGTGTGATGACGGGATGTTTTAGATTGAAGAGTCTGAATGAAAATTCGTCCATGGTTCCTACTACAAACACTGTGCAGTTTGACTATTCCTATGGTTTTGAGTACCCACATGTGATGACTCCAAATATCTATTATTGAGTCCAGAATGGTAAAGAATGGTTAAGAGCATTCTTGAGTCAAACGTACCTGGGTTTGAATCCTGGCCCTGCCACCCGATAGATGTGTCACTTCAGACAAGTTGCTTACCTTCACCTAAGACCTAGTCCCCTAGATGTACAATGGGGATGGTGAAATCAGAGATGTAGGAAGTTAGACACACCAGATAAAGCTCTCAACACTGTTGCACCTGGCATATGTCAAGTACTCCGTGTATGCTGTTGCCATTTAACTTTGAGTTCTTGTTTTTTGTTTTTTTTTTTTAATTTGTTATTTTTATTTTTCCCCATAGTTGACTCCTCAGGGTAGCGTAAGCTTTCATTTGGAATTCCTAAACTTCCATTCATCTAATGCAACGTAGTAACAACTTTTAGTAAGAACTTTTGAACCAGCTCTTCAGTTCACCAAATGCTCCAGGGTTACTAAAATGACACAGAAGGGAAAAGACGGTACTGTTTTGTGTGTGTGACTTTTGAACCTCCCACAGTGTGTAGCAGAACACGTAGTAGCTTCCCAGGTACGTGACCAAGTACCACGGACTGGGTAGCCTCAAATACCAAATTTTTTCTGGAAGCTAGAAGTCTCATCAAGGGCCATGCTTTTTCTGAAGGCTCCAGGGCGGGTATTCTTCCTTGCTTCTTCCAGCTGCTAGCTGATAGTTGCTGGCGAGCGTTGGTATTCTTGACTTATGGCAGCATCATGCCAGGCTCTGCCTCCCTGTCTCTCTCTGAATCCAAGCTTCCCTTCCCTTCTACAGATCGCATCACTGGATTAAGGCCAACCCTCACTCAGTATGACCTCATCTTAACTTGATTACATCTGCAAGGATCCTATTTCCAAACAAGACCATAGGCGTAGGTATGGGGTTTAAAACTTGAACAGATCTTCTTGGGGGACACAGGTCAACCCAGTACAATGCACGCAGCAAATGTTTACTATATCTTGGGGAAGTAAATGATTAACTTTCGACTGGAAAAGCAATGATTTTCCAATCTCATTTTGTCTCTCGCATGAGACGTTGTGTTTATGTGTGAAAATAGTCGGTCCTTAATTGGCCCCAGTATGAGCAGGGTTCAGTCTCTTGTGTGTGGTACCTCCTACAAATTCATCCTATAGAGGACACCCAAATGCAAAGTCTGTTATGATCACTATAGACTCTAAGCCTGCACTTAGAGCCAGCTGCTTGCCAAATGCTGCCTGCCTACAACACTCTGTAGCCCTCATCTCCATATCCTTGGGACCATTTCACCTGTAATCACAGGGTCTGACTCACTTTTGGCTCTAGGAGCAATTGTGGCCTTCAGCAGAAGGGATTTACAGAGCTCTTACGAGTGTTTACTCAGTTGTCCTGGAATGCCATGTCATGTCAACCATGTTGATAGCCTGGCCTCATTTATTGTCTTGCTTCTGACAACTGAGTATTTGTCTTGATTATAAGAACGAATCTTAAAAAAGATGGTAATTATGTGAAATGATGAATGCGTTCGTCAGCCTGATTGTGGTAATCATTTTACACTGGGAAAAAATTTTAATGTTTAAAAACAATCTCCATTTCTGGCCTGGTTCTGGTTTCCTTGGCTCATTGCACGGCCCAAGCCCCTATTTGATAACCCTTGTGGTATTGCTGTTCTTTTATAAGCAAGGACATGCATTCATGCTGGGCCCTCATATTCAGTTCTTGGGTCAGGGGTCTGGTGACTAAAGTAACTTGCCCCCCCCCCCAACCCACCTATGAGGATATCTGAATAGAATCTGCTCCTAAAATCCCTTTGGCCCCGTTCTGTCTCTGTTGTCCTCCAGATGGATGTCTCTCAGCTGAGAGCGCTCACCTCAGTTCAGTTTGTGTCTGTAGCACCCGATCTCCCCCAGGAGGCACATCCCATTCTAGGCTCCAGTCTGTCTCACAATCTGCCCTGTCCCTCTGGTGGGGCCGGGATTCTTGTGCGATCAAGTACATATACACATCATAGAATTACAATCTATCCCAACATTTGCAAGGTCAGGTCCTTTATCATTCGGATCTTCCAATACTGCTTCTGTTGATTTTCCTTAATGCTGTTTTGCTTGGTGAGTCAGAACTAGCTGAACACAGTTGCTCTGATGCTAACAGAAAGATATTCTGCTCGGATTATTCTTAGTGAACTGGAAGATCGTGATATTCTTCTGTAAAATGAACACTGTGATGGCTGAGCATATTTGTGACGTAGCCAGCCTGCTAGTCTGCCGATAAACCCAAGTGGGTATCACTACAGTGCTCCCATCAGGGAGGAGCTAAGTGCATTGCTCATTGAGCCACATTCTCCTTGCCTCAAATACTGTCTAGAAGTAAACCTCTTTGGAGGCCAGTGTTAACTCCTTCAGGTTATTAGGAAGCTTAGCAGTGTTTAGCAAACTGTTTTGCCCACTGAAGAAGAAACCTGTTTACACTGGTGATATTCAGGCAGCTGAGGGATGCACTGGAAGGTCAGTAAAAGATGAGCTGGAACTTAGACTTTAAAGATTCCTGCTAAGATCCACAGTGTATTAATTTTGAGGAAGAAGCTAAAAATCTTGAATATAATCAGAAGCAAAGAAGGAGTTCAGAATGGTGGTTTTTCAGTAAGAGAGTCACTTATTTATATAGCAAAGGCAGCCAACTCTGTTAGAAAATACTTCAGAGATGACTAAGAATGTTAACATGAAGCCAAGACTATTTTGAGGTGGATCCTAGAATTGAGAGCTGGCATGTAAAAGGTTCTATTAGAAAGATTCTGAATTCTCAAGTAGAAATCAGCCTGGACTTCCCAAATATTTTCTCTTTTCTTGACAGTAAACATACTCCTCAGGAAAGCAGTTTAGTTCATCTGAACTTAGAGTGCCCAACACAGAAGATCAAATCAAAACAACTTCAGCTGTCCCCAAGACTTGTAAATGAATGGTGTGCAGTGTATCTTGTCCTTGCTGTTCTTGGAGTTTCTGAGGGGTGCTTTTGCAAAATTGAGTGGCAAATCCAAACGGACAGGTATATTGTAATTTATACTAAATGGATTCACAAGTCAAGTCATGTGAACAGAATGATATGAACCTTGCCTTTTATGCTTAACATCTTTTCCTGCTTCAGTTTGCTTTTAATCATGAAGTACACTTTTTCCAGTATAAATGAAACCTTGTAATGATAAGAAAAACAAAGGTTTCAAAAGCTATAAAGAAGGAAAAAGCAAACCCACCCAAAGTCCTAGCATCCAGAAGCAATGCGATCTGCTGTTGATATGGTTCCTCACTTCTTCCCAAGTCACATTTTTTGGTTCTATATATACCATTTATATCTGGCTTCACATTTTTACGTAACTTCTAAACTTAAGCATTTTTCAAGCTATTGACAACTCTGTGGATACATTTTAATGATTATATAATGATATGCAGTTTACTTAGTTATTCAGCTAATGAACATTTAGTTTCAATTTTCCCCCACAGTTGTCAGTCAGGCTGCAATGAATATGTTTGTTCTTTACCCCTCTTTGGCATCTAGCTGAGAATGCATTCTGATGGTAACACCCCCTCTGATTCTGTTTCAGTAAGAATGTTTACAATGTAACTAGCATTTATTCTTTCCATTTAGCTTTCTTTAAAAAAAAAAAATGGCATAGCTAAAAGAGTATAGGTTTTCTTGCTACAAACATGAAAAGAAACCGAACAATATCCCATGCTATCGGATATCCTCTGGGCTCATCTACGGCTTAATATTCCTTTACAATCCCACGTGACTACAGGCTGGAGGTATCCTGTAAGAAATCAATCCTATAGAATTCACACAGGTAAGTCTACTATAAAAAAAGAACCGGCGGCACCTGGGTGGCTCAGTCCGTTGAGCATCCAACTCTTAATTTTGGCTCGGGTCATGATCTCATGGTTCAGTTCATGAGTTCGAGCCTGCGTGGGGCCATATGCTGACATTGCGGAGCCTGCTTAAGCTTCTCCCTCTCTCTCTGCCCCTCCCTGGCTCGCACTCTCTCTGTCTCTCTCAAAATAAATAAAATTGAAAAAGAAAAAAGAACTGTGCTTTATTACCTACTACAAACAACATAGCACAGAAAGAGCTAAAGAATGTTTGAGGAGAGGAGCACTATAGTACTTTAGGAACATAGCCTTTTATTAAGGAACAAGTGCAGCTAATGTCATGCAAATTACTCTGAACTACTGTGTTTTAGGATATAGTCCACATAGTTTAATTTTCATAATGGATTGGGCTGTTTATTCCTTTGAAATGAAAAAGAAATCTCATTATGAACCTGTGAACCATTCTGAAGAAAATACAAAAACAAAAGTGACCTTTAATGTCCTTTTTAAGTCTGAAGTTCTGTGAAAACAGTAAGGTTAGGAAATGACCTGTGTTTTAATGAACAAAATGTTTGAAATGATACTAAAAATTTCTAAGTGATCTAATTCTGAATCCAACAGGATTCCAAGTTTTGATGGTTTTCCCTCAAATTTCTTCACATCTGTCTATTCTTTTTGCCCCCTCCTCCAAGCTCCCATATCAGGTACTGCTTTTTGCCTCGAAATCCATATAAAGACTTACAAATCCTATGTGTGCACCACTGTATGAATATTAATACACTATAAAGTTACACAAAAAGAAATGAAAAGGCATAAAGTTAAATACAAATACAAATATTTGAGAACTGCTGGATTTGATAATGGCATTGAATGGATATTAATTTCACTTGTATGTAAGTTTCTTCCTTGTGTATAGAAAATATACACTGAAGTACTTAGAGGTAAAGGTGACAACTGGGGGAGGGGTTAGGTGAAGGGCACTTGTTTTGTAGATTTTGAAATTATTTCAAAATAAAAAGTTTTAAAAGTGTGTGTGTATGTGTGTGTGTATAAAGTTGAAGTATATCTTCTTGCCTCCAGCGGATGGCCTTGCACACCCCTTGGGTTCTACCTTCCAATCTGGGATCAGCTGGCCCAGAGTCTAGTAACAATGTCCACATTGGTCTCTTGGCCTCTTTTCGCCCTCTTTTTATCGAATCGCAACCCGTCTGTCAGTGACCTTCCTAAAGTATAAGTCTGATGATGTCACTCACCTTCTTTAAAATCCTCTATGATTCCAAATTGGCAAGAGAACCAAGAAGACTACTAGGTTATCACAGGAGGCTTTTCATTGTTTGGTCCCATTCTTCATTAATGGCCTACGTTGCAGCCACAGGAACTACTCCTAGCATTTGTAGTTGTTATTGCAAATAGTGTTTCTTCTCACTGGAATGGTCTTCCTTTGTCTGCCTTTTCTACTCCTCTTTAAACTCAAAATTTTATCCTCTGGAGTCACTGCTGACCTTGCAGTCAGCCACTTCCCCCATAGCAGCAATTTAATTGCATTTTAGTTATTTACTCTATGAGTTTAAGTCTATCCAGTTGCTAGAGACTAGTGACTGGTCATACTCTTCTCAGGATCTGTTGCCACCTGGTTGATTATGACAGAACAATGCGTGGCGTGTAGCGGTGAAAGCCCGTGGGATAAATGAATGAACAGAAACCTACCCCAAAACTTCCGCAGAAGACTTTACATGTTCTGCCTGGTGGCACATACAGCTTTACAAAGAGATCTGCTTAAGGAAGGAGATGCCCTTTATCCAAGATCAAATACTCAATGTCTGGGGATAGAATCCTGAATTTAAACTTACACTACGATTAGTGACGGGACTGGTAAAATGACCCAGTGCCCAGCAACCCTGACTGCTGTGTAGACGATAACTGGATTATGATGGTTATTTACATTGAACTTTGACCTGTGGCGGTTGTATGAAGTACAAGATTTTCAGTCAATTGGTGCTTGCAGCTGACTCTT
This sequence comes from Neofelis nebulosa, assembly GCF_028018385.1. Classification (NCBI taxonomy): domain Eukaryota; kingdom Metazoa; phylum Chordata; class Mammalia; order Carnivora; family Felidae; genus Neofelis; species Neofelis nebulosa. Next base: position 38,089,456 of record NC_080795.1, read on the forward strand.
AGTAAGTCTTTCTAATCTTTAAGAGGTTTACTTTTATTTCAATTTCATTTAAACTCGCTAAAATTAATGGGGTGCCTGCGTGACTCAGTTGGTTAAGCATCCAACCGTTGATTTCGGCTCAGGTCATGATCTCACAGGTTCGTGAGTTTGAGCCCCACATCAGGCTCTGCGCTGACAGTGCAGAGCCTGCTTGGGATTCTCTCTCTCTCTCTCTCTCTCTCTCTCTGCCCCTCCCTCTCTCTCTTTCTCAAAATAAATAAACTTCAAAAAAATTTTAAATGAACTTTCTAAAGTTAAAATTTTATTAATGTCTCATCTAGTAGTTAATATGAGTTTTCTCCTTTAAGTTACAATGTAGTGTTGTATTTATTTATTGCCTGATTTTCGACCATTCTTGCATTCCTTTACCAAGCTTTCCTCGGTCAAGACACTATTCTGATAGGAATGTATTATATCTACTAACATTTCATCTGCTGTTCCATAGTTACATTCGTAAAAGGCATCTGTTGTTTACATGTAAATATTAAGCCGTGTAACTCTTCATTATGTTTTAGAAATCATTCCAAGAAGACATTGAGTCAAACTTCCCTCCAAGATGGAATTTAGATAATGGAAGTTCTAGTAGTTCTACCAAGTCCAAAATCATGATAGCTAACATTTATTAAGTGCTTATTTTGTGCCACTCTTTTAACTGCTTTGTATTTATTAACCCATTCATATCCTATTGCATTCATATGAAACAGAAGTTATTATCCCCACCTTGTGGTTGAGGAACCGAGACCCAGAGATGCAAAGTACTCAGGTTCCCAGGGTGGTAAATGGTGGAGTCAGGATTTGACTCAGGCATTCTGGCTCCAGAGCCTCTAATTCTTCAGCCAGTATGCAGTATTCCCCAGCATGATACTGGGGAAAACACAAACGCCAACAATTATTTGTTCACAGACAGAATCTGATATAATCATTGTTAACATAATTGAGTAAACAACGTAGAATTTACATGAAAAATACCATAACTACATATCCTCTATTATTATTGTAACCTAAATTGGGGAATAACTGTACTGAACTATTTAAAAACTTAAATATTACCAAAGTAACTATTTTTGTTTTCTTTTCAGCAATCTCGACACAGAAGAACTATGTGGTAAGTTGTGTTGGGGGAGGGGGAGGCAGTCAAACTCACTACTTGCTTTAGAATGAAAAAGAACACCATCTTATATAAATTTCTATATACCCTAAAATTAATGTCCTAGATTAGGAATTTGGGAATATAAAAGATAATTGAGATCTCAAAGGATTTATCTTAACTGAGTTTTACTCAAGCATGTTTTTCATTGCAGAAAGAGTTGGGACTCAATTTGTTCATGGAGGAGAGTTATTTTGTTTGCATTTGATACAATTAGTTTCATAGTAGAAAACTCTCCACTAGTTTGAATATATTTTTAAATTGGTGTTTAATACAACTTCATTATTCTTTTCAAATAGATTGCAAGACTGACCCCCCTTGACATGTAAAAACAACTCTGTCCCATACCTGCCTAAACAGTTTTGGAGTTTTAAATGTCACTTGCAAAACAAGTTTCAATGGAGAGAGGAATTTCTACAGATTCTTGATTTAATAGCCTCTTCTATTATTTTCTTCATCTTTGTGGTTGGAAACAAAAGTCAAAGGCTAGGACTGTGGGAAGGCAAATATTTCTGAGATTTATCTTTTGTTTTGAGTAAATTGTGGAGCACTGTGAGACTATTCAGTGTGAAACAGCCATTTTTCTCTGAACACTGGAAGGTTTTAAGCTTTATGTTTTAAGATAAATATATAACACCTTGTCCAAGTTTGAGTTTATTGTCTAGGCTTCTTAGAAATAATTTTATAGATGATATTCTTTGAAACTCTTAATTGAATAAGCACTTCCTGAATATCTTATAATCCTTATAAATTTGAAGTTTACCAAATCATCACATAGTCCATTTTACAATATTCAAGAGTAGTTATCTTCCATTTCATCAAAAATGGTAGAGTGACACCAAGTGAGGATATGCCAAGACAATATATCAGAATACAAGCTTTCAAGAAAAGAACTCAGGACAACACAAATATGATAATCACCAACCATGAGCTTTCAAATTTTCCAATGGTCATAAAAAACTCTATTTCCAGGGCACCTGGGTGGCTCAGTCGGTTAAGCGTCCGACTTCAGCTCAGGTCACGATCTCGTGGTCCGTGAGTTCGAGCCCTGCGTCGGGCTCTGGGCTGATGGCTCAGAGCCTGGAGCCTGTTTCCGATTCTGTGTCTCCCTCTCTCTCTGCCCCTCCCCCGTTCATGCTCTGTCTCTCTCTGTCTCAAAAATAAAGAAAACTTAAAAAAAAAAAAAAACTCTATTTCCTGTTCCTGTATTGTGTCTATCTTGTATTCCGTGAGAAGAATCCAGCTGAAAAGCAAGCTGTTTATGCAGAAGCAAGGTATCTCGGTACTAAAGCAGTTCATGTTTTGTTAGTTATGAAACACTAACAGAGAAAAACGGAGGAAATCCTGACATGCTTTTACACATAATCAAACCATGATCTGTCCACACATGGGTATTAAACTGTGCCAAGGAGGCAAAAGGGCCCGTGGGGACCCTGGCCACCAGGCTTTCTAAAGAACAGCAATCACGATCAAGGTCAAGTTGTGATCCATTCTCATCCATGGGCAGATGGTCCCTGCCAGTGAAGTGGAGAGATGGAGTAGGGAAATGGAGAAGATTATGTCAATAATTTTGTGAGGTTGGGAGACCCATTTCTAGATAGGTTAGGCCAAAATAAGGATTTCCTCAAATCATCCACTTAATTCTTTTTGTTGTCTATTTAACTTTGCTTAGGTAGGCATGGCTCATGAGAAAGCAAACTGTTAAAAGGGCTTTTAAGATGAAGACATTTAGTGGCTCTTATTTGCTATGTTGCTTATGTATTGTCATCAAAGAGTATTACATTATCCTCTCAGTGTAATTGTGTATCTTCACTTAATCCGCTACAAAAAAAAGTTTAATTTGTCTTCTGTAATAATAGAACTCGATTAGAAACCTACTCTGTACTTAGAAAAAGCTTTGGCTATGAATTTCCCCATAGTTAAGGAACTAGTATATGGGGTTTTAATGCAACCAAATTGCTCTGTATTTTTATTTTTATTTTTATTTTTTATTTTTTTCAACGTTTTTTATTTATTTTTGGGACAGAGAGAGACAGAGCATGAACGGGGGAGGGGCAGAGAGAGGGAGACACAGAATCGGAAACAGGCTCCAGGCTCTGAGCCATCAGCCCAGAGCCTGACGCGGGGCTCGAACTCACGGACCGCGAGATCGTGACCTGGCTGAAGTCGGACACTTAACCGACTGCGCCACCCAGGCGCCCCTTGCTCTGTATTTTTAAACCCAGTGATTGCAGTCCCAATTGTGTGTTATAATCCTCCCCCTCTCTGCTCAAGAATATGCATTTTAATTTCCAGAGTATAGTTTCATGTCTTGTTATTTTGTAAATATAAAGTAAATATTTACGTTGGATTCTAATCAAAACCAAATGCTTCAGTGCACGCAAGTAAAATCTGTCGACTCATATCCCGAGCAAATTTGCCCTGGTGCATGGGAGGGATGACATTTGATTGGCATGAAAAATAGATTTCCTGTGCTCTTTCAGGGAAGCCAGTTAAAAGGTCCAGGTATCTAACAACTTTCATTCTGTTGCTTTTACTTAGTTAACTAAATTATAGACCTAGAAATCAAAATATGTTAAAGTATTGCTTTATTTTAGTTATGAAAATAATACCTAACTGGTTTTTAAATTTTAGCAATACAGACTTACATTGGCATGTAAGACAAAATGTCAGCCTCCCCCCTTCCCTCTCTCCCTCCCTCCCACTCTCTCTCTCTCTGTGTCTCTCTGTCTCTTTCTCTGTCTCTGTCTCTCCTTTTGCCTGATAGTGACCTCCACTGCTAACTGCTTGGAGCATATCCTTCCAGATACTCTTATGCCTGCATTGACATTGACAAATATACTTTGATAGATAAGTCAACATCCATCACCACACACAGTTCTTGTCTTGTAATGAGAACTTGTAAGATGTATTCGCTTAGCAACTTTCAAATATGTAACACAGTATTACTAACTACAGTTACTGCCTTGTATATTACCCCCCATGACTGACCTTTAAGATCTACATTCTACTTACTTTGCGTTTCATTTGTTCTTTTTCCAATTCCTTGAGGTGCAAAGATTATTATTATTTGAGATCTTTCTTGTTTCTTGATGTAGGTAGCATTTAACTCTATGAACTTCCCTTTTAGAACTGCTTTTGCTGCATCCCATAAGTTTTGGTATTCTTGTATTTTCACTGTTATTTGTCTCAAGTTATTTTTTTTTGTGTTCTCTTTTTTCTTCTTTGATTCATGGTTGTTCAAGAGAGGGTTGTTTAATCTCCACAGATTTGTGAATTTTCCAGTTTTCATCTTGTAATTTCTAGTTTTACATCATTGTGGTCAGATGAGATGCTTGATATGATTTCAGTCTTCTTAAATTTATTAAGGCTTGTTTTGTGACCTAACATCTAATCTATCCTGGGGAATGTTCGTTGTGTACTTGAGAAGAGTTTGTATTCTGTTGCTTTTGGATGGAATGTTCTGTGTGTGTGTGTGTGTGTGTGTGTGTGTGTGTGTGTGGTCTATCTAGTCGAATGTGTCATTTAAGGCCATTGTTTCTTTATTGATTTCTCTGTTTGGATGATCTATCGATATAAGTGGCATATTAAAGTCTCTTACTATATTGTATTGTCTATTTCTCTCTTTAGATCTGTTAATATATGCTTTATATATTTATGTGCTCCTGTGTTATGTGCCTGTATATTTACAAATGTAATATCCTTCTGGTGGATTGGCCCTTTACTGTTACATAATAACCTTCTTTGTCTCTTTTTATAATCTTTGTCTTAAAGTCTGTTTTATCTGATCTAAGTATACCTACTTCAGCTTTCTTTTGGTTTCTAATTGCATGTAAGATCTTTTTCTATCCCTTCGCTTTCAGTCTGTGTCCTTATATCTGAAATAAGTCTCTTGGTGGCAACAAAAGATTTTCAATCCATTCATCCACTCTGTCTTTTCACTGGAGAATTTAGTCCATTTACATTTAAGCTAAGGATTTATACATATATGCTTATTTATGTATCATTGGTTGTTTCCTGACTGTTTTGTAGTTCCTCTCTTTCTTTTTCTCTTGCTTTCTTCCTTTGTGACTTGATACTTTTCTGTAGTGGTATATTTCAATTTTTTCTTTGTGTGTGTGTGTGTGTGTGTGTGTGTGTGTGTGTGTGTGTGTACCTAGTGTAGGTGGTTACCATGAGGCTTACATAAAACAATTTATAACAGTCTGTTTTAACTTAATAACAACTTAAGTTTGAACATGCTCTAAAGCTCTACATATTTTACTCGCTCACCTCCATGAAAATTTTTATGCTTTAGATATCCCAATTTGCATATTTTTATTTTGTGGTTCTAGTAAATTATTGTAATTATTATTTGAATACTTTTGTCTTTTAACCTTCATACTAGCTTTATAATCGATTAACCCACCACCTTTACATTAGATTATTTTGGATTTTACTATATGTTGACAGTTACCAGTGAGATTTACACTTTCATATGTGTTCTCATTAATAATTAATTAGTACTCTTTCATTTCAGCTTAAAGCAGTCCCTTTCACATTTCTGGTAAGGCTGGTCTAGTGGTGATGAACCCCTTTTAGTTTTGCTGCTCTGGAAAACTGTTTATCTCTCCATTTCTGAAGGACAGTTTTCTGGGTTCTTGGACCATTGTCTGGCACAACGATCATGTGTACAGCAGTTATTTGTTGGAATGTTTATTTCCCCTACCTGGTTGTAGGCTCCTTAAATAAGGCACTCAGTAAATGTGTGTTAAGTCCTGGAATGACTATATGAAACCTCACCATGATGAAGTGGAGATTGGGGATTCTCTCCTTTTATCTGTATTAAATGTCCTGGCTCTTTCGTCTGACTTCCCACTTTGAGTTCATTAGAGCCCCACTTGCCCTGGAACGTGCCCCTTACTAAGTTATAATACAATCTGAGTGACTTTGACCTGCACCTCCTCAAAATAACTCTTACACCTAAGCTCCTATCTGAGCTTAGGTGCTGCGGTTCTCTCTATTCTGAGAGTTAGTTTCTTTGTGTCCCAGTGTATTGCTTAGGGAGTGATTTTTTTCCCCCCTAACTGCTTTGATAATTGAGATGAATGAGTGGTTGAATAAAAGAAGGAAGGCACGAAGGCTAGATAGGTGTCAGCTCAGAAACCTTCGCATGTGTGTTATGAGCATGTGCCTTCATAAATCTAATTTCACAGTGGAAAGACCATTTATATTCTCTCCAGGACCTTCATCAGTTAAGCCAGATATATTGTTCATGAAAATATTTTAGGAGATGTTCCTTCTTGTTTTGTTTTTCTTAAACCTGATTTTTAAGCACCACATCCTATTTTCCACTTAATCTATTTCTGCATGCTTACATTTAAGATCCCCATTACAATCTTTTTTGAGTCTTTGTATGTAAATAAGTAAAAATGTGCTAACAGCTTTACTTCTTTCCATTTTTCTTTACACGTTTTCCTGTTGCAACTAAGTGTGGATTCTGTTCTGATAATAATTTTTTTAAATTGATTTTCTGTAGCCACATTAATTGCTTGCTACTTCATAAACGGTTTTATTCATTGATTGCAAATAATGGCATGGACAAGGTCAGACACGTTGGTCACCACTCAGAGAAAATCAATATCCTAGCCAAGAATTAAAATGTTACCGTCAAGCAGGTATTTAAGGAGTATCTGCTTCCTTATTTATCTTCCAACTAATCCCTTCCTGAACGAACCTTTCTATGAGATGATATACACCACACATTTTTTAAGAACTACATCATCAGGAATGCATTTTCTTTTTGTCAAAAACATGCTGTGTGTTTTTAATCCGTGTGTACACAAACCATAGTTTGACAGCCATAATCTAGAATTGATTTATTGCTCACCTGTGTTTATTTTTCTTCTCAGATGAGTTCTGCACACTTACTAATAAATCATTCAGTGGTACTCCCAGTTTGTTATTAATATCAGTGTCAACAAATAATTCCATCTGGAGTATGAAATAAATTAAAGTTTCCATAAGACATGCTGAAATTTATCTCAGTGATTTCAAATAGCTTTATGTGGATTATGCTTGTCATTCTATTTGATTCCACAAATAGTTATGGCACACTAAGGAGAGGCAATAATAAACTACAGCTCATCCAATGATGCGTTCACAGCAATGGTGAGGGCTACTAGTGACTGAAAGTTCTAGGTCTTTTCAGCGTATGACTTTCTATGAGTTTTGGCCAAGTTAGATCTCTCATTTCAGAAATACATAGACCTCTGTAAGTAAAGATGAGGTTTTGCATGTATCTCTCCTCTATTTCACCTTGTTTGGGAACCGTCTATATTCCATACTCTTAATTGTAACACCCAATGTATTATTTATTTCTGCCTACTGAAAATGTGGTAAATATACCTTTTGCTCTGCCCAAATCGTGGGAAAAAAAAAAATTACGACAGGAGTAGTACATGAGAGATACCAAGGGGGCCATCTTCGTGTTTTGTAGCCTTATTAGTTCTTAGCCATGAGGAGAGCTTACCTTCCTTAAATGTTTCCCAGGAGAGATGATAAAATGCCATGTATTTTTTTTTTCTGAAACTACTATCTTAATGATTACTATAGTAATGTAATATTATGCTGTTGAGAATAGTTTTTATTGTGATAGTCTTGCCCATAGATCCAGATTCATTTTTTTCCCTATTGTAAGAAAAAGCATTTCTTCAAGGATAATTGTAACTGTTTAGGGTTTTTGGTTTTTTTTTGAAATGAATATACTGACACCTTAGTCTCTTTTGAAAACCTTCCAGTTTTCAGTTATAACATGCAATTTGTTTTGCTCATTTATGGAATTAATCATCAGTTGATTTTGCTGTTCTTTAGGATTCCTAAATGCAAACATTAACTTTTTTCAATATTCTTCCTTTTAGAATATTTTTCTCAGCACTTGGGTGAATATGAGAATGTACTAGCAGCACTTGAAGACCTAAATCTTTCCATCCTGAAGGCCATGGGCAAAACAAAAAAAGTAAGGAAATGTTGGTGCTTATTTTCTATAAAATCTCTTCTTTGAAAACATTTTCTTGGAAAATCACACCTGTTCCCTAATGTACCATAAAAGTATGTATTGATTTTTACAACCTACAACTTATTTTCTCACTATTAAATGACCTATTGTAGTCATTCCAAACCGTGAGGTGCCAGATACTGTGCTTTTTGCTGAGGATGCAAGGATACAAAGAGCTGTGCAAGCAGCTCTTACTCTGGTAAGGAGACGAGTGTGTGAACAAGCCATCGTTAGATAGCACAACAGAGGGCAGCACGAGATGGGACATGTGGTTCATGCTGGAGGCAATGACACCTGTGCAATTGCAGATGAAGTTATAGCTAGGGAAAGGAGAAAGAGACACATGGAACAGCATGTACAAAGTCCCTGTGTTGGAAGCGGCATGGAGCAGGCACAGGGCATTCAAGGAAATTAAGATGGTCGGTAAGATTAAAGTCTAGAAAACTCAAGAGTGGCATGATTTGAGATGAAACTGGTTTAGCAGAGAGGAGCCGTAGCTTTCATGATTTTGTTGGTGAACCTAAGGATGTAGACCTGCCTCCTAGATGTAAATAAATCAACCACATTTTAAGCAGAGATGTGGAAACTCATGCAGTCTTTTGAAAAGCCCATATAAGACTCAGCTTGGGATTAGGGTGGAGAAGGTGGGGAACAGAATCAGGAAGATGAATGAGGAGGCCAGTTCACTAACCCAGGCGAGAGATGTTGGTAGTTTAAAGGTATTGGCAGACAATATGGTGAAAGGGAAAATAATTGTACATATGTTTGAGATCCTGTCAATAAAACTTGGAGGAGGATAGAATGTGGGGAATGGGAGAAGGATAGGTCCAGCGTGAATCCTAGTTTTTCGCTGGTGTGCCTGGTGGTGGCACTACATAGACTGCTGAAAGAAGACCGGGTTTGAGGAAGTAAGCTCGTGAGTTCTATTTTAGACCTGTTGAATCTAAGCTCCCTTTGAGAAATCTAAGGAAATTCAAGTAAACCATCGGATACAGAGATCTGTATCTGACAGGTGAAGTTTAGACTGGACATATGTTTGTGAATTGTCAACGTTTGCACAAAGAACGTGAGTGACATCACGTGGGGAGAGAATATACAGTAAAACAAGAAGAGGACCTAACACTGAGCTTTAAGGAACTGCACCTTTTGTGGGTGGGTGGGTGGGTGGAGGAGAATGAGTTGGGATGAGAAGGAGTGGGCAGAAAGAGGAGACGGAATCTGGGAGACTGTGGCATCCAGAAGTTGGGGAGGGTATTCCAATGAAGTACAGACTGGTCGATAGTGTTGACTGCTATGGAGGGGGCAAGAGATGAGAATTACATTTCCTGTTGGTAAATTAAAAACGATATTCTTGCATTTGAGGTGCATAACAAGAAATGAGAATGTTTTTTCTAAATGTTTGTTTGTTTGTTTGTTTATTTATTTATTTATTTATTTATTTATTTATTTATTTATTTTTAAAATTTATTGTGAAATTGGTTTCCATACAACACTCAGTGCTCATCCCAACAGGTGCCCTCCTCAATACCCATCACCCACCCTCCCCTCCCTCCCACCCCCCATCAGCCCTCAGTTTGTTCTCAGTTTTTAAGAGTCTCTTATGCTTTGGCTCTCTCCCACTCTAACCTCTTTTTTTTTTCCTTCCCCTCCCCCATGAACTTCTGCTAAGTTTCTCAGGATCCACATAAGAGTGAAACCATATGGTGTCTGTCTTTCTCTGTATGGCTTATTTCACTTAGCATCACACTCTCCAATTCCATCCATGTTGCTACAAAGGGCCATATTTCATTCTTTCTCATTGCCACGTAGTATTCCATTGTGTATATAAACCACAATTTCTTTATCCATTCATCAGTTGATGGACATTTAGGCTGTTTCCATAATTTGGCTATTGTTGAGAGTGCTGCTATAAACATTGGGGTCCAAGTGACCCTATGCGTCAGCACTCCTGTATCTCTTGGGTAAATTCCTAGCAGTGCTACTGCTGGGTCATAGGGTAGATCTATTTTTAATTTTCTGAGGAACCTGCACCCTGTTTTCCAGAGTGGCTGCACCAGTTTGCATTCCCACCAACAGTGCAAGAGGGTTCCCGTTTCTCCACATCCTCTCCAGCATCTATAGTCTCCTGATTCGTTCATTTTGGCCACTCTGACTGGCGTGAGGTGATATCTGAGTGTGGTTTTGATTTGTATTTCCCTGATGAGGAGTGACGTTGAGCGTCTTTTCATGTGCCTGTTGGCCATCTGGATGTCTTCTTTAGAGAAGTGTCTGTTTATGTTTTCTGCTCATTTCTTCACTGGATTATTTGTTTTTCCAGTGTGGAGTTTGGTGAGCTCTTTATAGATTTTGGATACTAGCCCTTTGTCCGATACGTCATTTGCAAATATCTTTTCCCATTCCGTTGGTTGCCTTTTAGTTTTGTTGATTGTTTCCTTTGCTGTACAGAAGTTTTTATCTTCATGAGGTCCCAGTAGTTCATTTTTGCCTTTAATTCCCTTGCCTTTGGGAATGTGTCAAGTAAGAAATTGCTATGACTAAGGTCAAAGAGGTCTTTTCCTGCTTTCTCCTCTAGGGTTTTGATGGTTTCCTGTCTCACATTCAGGTCCTTTATCCATTTTGAGTTTATTTTTGTGAATGGTGTGAGAAAGTGGTCTAGTTTCAACCTTCTGCATGTTGCTGTCCAGTTCTCCCAGCACCATTTGTTAAAGAGATTGTCTTTTTTCCATTGGATGTTCTTTCCTGCTTTGTCAAAGATTAGTTGGCCACAAATTTGTGGGTCTAGTTCTGGGGTATCTATTCTATTCCATTGGTTTATGTGTCTGTTTTTGTGCCAATACCATTCTGTCTTGATGATTATAACTTTGTAGTAGAGGCTAAAGTCTGGGATTGTGATGCCTCCTCCTTTGGTCTTCTTCTTCAAAATTACTTTGGCTATTCGGGGCCTTTTGTGGTTCCATATGAATTTTAGGATTGCTTGTTCTAGCTTCGAGAAGAATGCTGGTGCAATTTTGATTGGGATTGCATTGAATGTGTAGATAGCTTTGGGTAGTATTGACATTTTGACAATATTTATTCTTCCAATCCATGAGCATGGAATGTTTCTCCATTTCTTTATATCTTCTTCAATTTCCTTCATAAGCTTTCTATAGTTTTCAGCATACAGATCTTTTACATCTTTGGTTAGATTTATCCCTAGATATTTTATGCTTCTTGGTGCAATTGTGAATGGGATCCGTTTCTTTATTTGTCTTTCTGTTGCTTCATTGTTAGTGTATAAGAATGCAGCTGATTTCTGTACATTGATTTTGTATCCTGCAGCTTTGCTGAATTCATGTATCAGTTCTAGCAGACTTTTGGTGGAGTCTATCAGATTTTCCATGTATAATATCATGTCATCTGCAAAAAGTGAAAGCTTGACTTCATCTTTGCCAATTTGATGCCTTTGATTTCCTTTTGTTGTCTGATTGCTGATGCTAGAACTTCCAACACTATGTTAAACAAGAGCAGTGAGAGTGGACATCCCTGTCGTGTTCCTGATCTCAGGGAAAAAGCTCTCAGTTTTCCCCATTGAGGATGATGTTAGCTGTGGGCTTTTCATAAATGGCTTTTATGATCTTTAAGTATGTTCCTTCTATCCCAACTTTCTCGAGGGTTTTTATTAAGAAAGGTTGCTGGATTTTGTCAAAGGCCTTTTCTGCATCGATTGACAGGATCATATGGTTCTTATCTTTTCTTTTATTAATGTGATGTATCACGTTGATTGATTTGCGAATGTTGAACCAGCCCTGCATCCCAGGAATGAATCCCACTTGATCATGGTGAATAATGCTTTTTATATGCTATTGAATTCGATTTGCTAGTATCTTATTGAGAATTTTTGCATCCATATTCATCAGGGACATTGGCCTGTAGTTCTCTTTTTTTACTGGGTCTCTGTCTGGTTTAGGAATCAAAGTAATGCTGGCTTCATAGAATGAATCTGGAAGTTTTCCTTCCCTTTCTATTTTTTGGAAAAGCTTGAGAAGGATAGGTATTATCTCTACTTTAAATGTCTGGTAGAATTCCCCAGGGAAGCCATCTGGTCCTGGACTCTTATTTGTTGGGAGATTTTTGATAACCGATTCAATTTCTTCGCTGGTTATGGGTCTGTTCAAGCTTTCTATTTCCTCCTGATTTTTGGAAGCGTGTGGGTGTTTAGGAATTTGTCTATTTCTTCCAGGTTGTCCAGTTTGTTGGCATATAATTTTTCATAGTATTCCCTGATAATTGCTTGTATTTCTGAGGGATTGGTTATAATAATTCCATTTTCATTCATGATTTTACCTATTTGGGTCACTCCCTTTTCTTTTTGAGAAGCCTGGCTAGAGGTTTATTTTGTTTATTTTTTCAAAAAACCAACTCTTGGTTTCATTGATCTGCTCTACATTTTTTTTAGATTCTATATTGTTTATTTCTGCTCTGATCTTTATTATTTCTCTTCTTCTGCTGGGTTTAGGCTGCCTTTGCTGTTCTGCTTCTATTTCCTTTAGGTGTGCTGTTAGGTTTTGTATTTGGGATTTTCCTTGTTTCTTGAGATAGGCCTGGATTGCAATGTATTTTCCTCTCAGGACTGCCTTCGCTGCGTCCCAAAGCGTTTGGATTGTTGTATTTTCATTTTTGTTTGTTTCCATATATTTTTTAATTTCTTCTCTAATTGCCTGGTTGACCCATTCATTCTTTAGTAGGGTGTTCTTTAACCTCCATGGTTTTGGAGGTTTTCCAGACTTTTTCCTGTGGTTGATTTCAAGCTTCACAGCATTGTCGTCTGAAAGTATGCATGGTATGATCTCAATTCTTGTATACTTATGAAGGGCTGTTTTGTGACCCAGTATATGATCTATCTTGGAGAATGTTCCATGTGCACTCGAGAAGAAAGTATATTCTGTTGCTTTGGGATGCAGAGTTCTAAATGTCTGTCAAGTCCATCTGATCCAATGTATCATTCAGGGCCCTCGTTTCTTTATTGACCGTGTGTCTAGATGATCTATCCATTTCTGTAAGTGGAGTGTTAAAGTCCCCTGCAATTACCACATTCTTATCAATAAGGTTGCTTATGTTTGTGAGTGATTGTTTTATATATTTGGGGGCTCCTGTATTCGGCGCATAGACATTTATAATTGTTAGCTCTTCCTGATGGATAGACCCTGTAATTATTATATAATGCCCTTGTTCATCTCTTGTTACAACCTTTAGTTTAAAGTCTAGTTTGTTGATAAAAGTATGGCTACTCCAGCTTTCTTTTGACTTCCAGTAGCATGATAGATAGTTCTCCATCCCCTCACTTTCAATCTGAAGGTGTCCTCAGGTCTAAAATGAATCTCTTGTAGACAGCAAACAGATGGGTCTTGTTTTTTAATCCATTCTGATACCTATGTCTTTTGGTTGGCACATTTAGTCCATTTATGTTCAGTGTTATTATAGAAAGATACAGGTTTAGAGTCATTGTGATGTCTGTAGGTTTCATGCTTGTAGCGATGTCTCTGGTACGTTGTCTCACAGGATCCCCCTTAGGAACTCTTGTAGGGCTGGTTTAGTGGTGACGAATTCCTTCAGTTTTTGTTTGTTTGGGAAGACCTTTATCTCTCCTTCTATTCTAAATGACAGACTTGCTGGATAAAGGATTCTCAGCTGCATATTTTTTCCGTTCATCACATTGAAGATCTCCTGCCATTCCTTTCTGGCCTGCCAAGTTTCAGTAGAGAGATCCATCATGAGTCTTATAGGTCTCCCTTTATATGTTAGAACGCGTTTATCCCTAGCTGCTTTCAGAATTTTCTCTTTATCCTTGTATTTTGCCAGTTTGACTATGATATCTCGTGCAGAAGATCGATTCAAGTTACGTCTGAAGGGAGTTCTCTGTGCCTCTTGGATTTCAATGCCTTTTTCCTTCCCCAGATCTGGGAAGTTCTCAGCTATGATTTCAAGTACACCTTCAGCACCTTTCCCTCTCTCTTCCTCCTCTGGAATACCAATTATGTGTAATTATTTCTCTTTAGTGCATCACTTAGTTCTCTAATTTTCCCCTCATACTCCTGGATTTTTTTATCTCTCTTTTTCTCTGCTTCTTCCTTTTCCATAATTTTATCTTCTAGTTCACCTATTCTCTCCTCTGCCTCTTCAATCCGAGCCGTAGTTGTCTCCATTTTATTTTGCAGTTCATTGATAGCATTTTTTTAGCTCCTCCTGGCTGTTCCTGAGTCCCTTGATCTCTGTAGCAATAGATTCTCTGCTGTCCTCTATACTGTTTTCAAGCCCAGCGATTAATTTTATGACTATTATTCTAACTTCACTTTCTGTTATATTGTTTAAATCATTTTTGATCAGTTCGTTACCTGTTGTTATTTCCTGGACGTTTTTCTGAGGGGAATTCTTCCGTTTCGTCATTTTGGATAGTCCCTGGAGTGGTGGGGGACTGCGGGGCACTTCCCCTGTGCTGTCTTGAATAACTTGCGTTGGTGGGCGGGGCCGCAGTCAGACCTGATGTCTGCCCCCAGCCCACCGCTGGGGCCACAGTCAGACTGGTGTGTGCCTTCTCTTCCCCTCTCCTAGGGGCGGGATTCACTGTGGGGTGGCGTGGCCCGTCTGGGCTACTTGCACACTGCCAGCCTGTGGTGCTGGGGATCTGGCGTATTAGCCGGGGTGGATCGGCAAGGTGCATGGGGTGGGGGTGGGGGGTCAGGCTCAGCTCGCTTTTCCTTAGGAGATCCGCTTCGGGAGGGCCCCTGCAGCACTGGGAGGGAATCAGACCCCCCTGAGGGATGGATCCGCAGAAGCACAGCGTTGGGTGTTTGCACGGAGCAAGCAAGTTCCCTGGCAGGAACTGGTTCCCTTTGGGATTTTGGCTGGGGGATGGGCGAGGGAGATGGCGCTGGCGAGCGCCTTTGTTCCCCGCCAAGCTGAGCTCTGTCGTCCGGGGCTCAACAACTCTCCCTCCCATTGTCCTCCAGCCCTCCCGTTCTCTGAGCAGAGCTGTTAGCTTATAACCTTCCAGATGTCAAGTCCCTCTTGCTGTCGGAACACACTCCGTCCGGCCCCTCCGCTTTTGCCAGCCAGACTCGGGGGCTCTGCTTGGCCGGCGGGCCGCCCCTCCGCCCCAGTTCCCTCCCGCCAGTCCGTGCAGCACGCACCGCCTCTCTGCCCTTCCTACCCTCTTCTGTGGGCCTCTCATCTGCACTTGGCTCCGGAGAATCCATTCTGCTAGTCTTCTGGTGGTTTTCTGGCTTACTTAGGCAGGTGTAGGTGGGATCCAAGTGATCGGCAGGACGCGCAGTGAGCCCAGCGTCCTCCTACGCCGCCATCTTCCCGACCAATCCCTCGAAATGAGAATGTTTAAAGCTAATGCGGAATTTTTGGAGAAAGCCAGTAGATTTATATGTATGTCCTTGAACTCCACTTGTTCCCAAAGCCCCCAAAGAAAAGTAAAATGAGATTTTTTAAGGGGGAAGTTTGTAGTAACAAAAGTTGGAAACTGAAAAGCAGATGAGCAAGTGGCTGCTGGCAGCAGACCTGAGACATTTCATGGCTTGACTTGTAGTGGGAAAGCAGAAAGGCGCGGGGATCTAGTGGCACTCACTGGCACCGGAAATGGCAGGGAATGGTGGGGCTAAAGCAGAGTAACCTGGTGGAAATCTTGTGATTCCCCGCTCTTCTCTATGGAGTTGGGCAACCGCCTTTTGATCCACCCAGGTAGAAAACCTAGACTTGTTCTCTTTAAGGGTTCAAGGGGAGGATCTCTGCCTTGTCTCCATAGTTGGAGGATTAAGTAGAAACTTACATTCTAAATGAAAGGACCTCCAGCTTTCTTCCTTCATTTAACTCCCAGAGGGTTGGCATCCTGCAGGCAGACCTAAGAGGTTGTCTCTGAGAAAGCCAACTGGTACAATAGGAAGCACCTAAAGTCCGTCGCATGGTAGATAGAGCTCAACCTCATCTCCCTCTTCTCCCCTTAAATCCTAAAGGCTTGCCCGCAACCCATCATTAAAGATGTACGGTCAGCCACGTATCCCCAAATTTCTTACGGGAGAGGCAGAGATCAAGGCAAACCAAAAAGGAGGGAGGGAGGGAGGAATGAATGAACAAAGCAATACAGGGGACTGACTATGCAGGAAGATGAAAACTCCCAGTCTCCTCAGCCCCGTCAGAAGGAGAAGAGAAGATATTGTGTCCATGAATCAAAAGCTGTTTGAAATTAGAATAAGAGCACAAATAAAGACTTCCAGAATTCTGGAAAATAAAGCTTAGAAAGTGTTGCAAAAAGTAAAGCAAAAAAGGAAGTATACGAAAATTGGAGCATCAGCCTAAGATGTCCTATAATCCAAATAACAAATTCTAGAAAGAGAAAACAAATGGAATCTGAATACGTTTTCCTTTGATCTGTTAAGGAGTATTTGGAAACTGTGTAAGATTTTACTCCTTAGGACCTTCCCTCCAGAAATGGTAATTGTTTCAAACCTCTGCTTGGTGTGGCTGACTTCTCTCCTTGTTCGTTAGGCCTCATCTTTAATACCTCAGAGTATTAAATGTCCTCAGAGAAATCTTCTCTGACCACCTTATGTAAAAGAGGTTGTCTCTGAGTATCTCCTGTCCTTCTCTGGCAATAATCAGAATGAGTAACTATGTATTTTATTTTTGTTTTTTTTTCAATGTTTATTTATTTACTTTGAGAGAGAGAAAGGGTGGGGTAGGGCCAGAGAGAGAGAGGGAGAGAGAGAGAATCCCAAGCATGTTCCAGCTGTCTGCACAGAGCCCAATGTGGGGCTCTGTCTCATGAACTGTGAGATCATGACCTGAGCCAAAATCAAGAGTCGGACATTTAACCGCCTGAGCCACCGAGGCACCCCTGTATTTTGTTTTGGTTTTTTAATGTTTATTTATCTGAGAGAGAGAGAGAGAGAGAGAGAGAGAGAACGCTTGAGTGGCGAGAATGCTTGAGAGGGAGACACAGAATCTGAACCAGGCTCCAAGCTCTGAGCTGTCAGCACAGAGCCTGATGTGGGGCTCAACCTCATGAACCAAGGGATCTGAAGTTGGACACTTAACCGACTGAGCCACCCAGGCACTTCTGTATTTTGTTTAGATTTTTGTTGTTTGTAAGGAGGGAGAAGGACAGTGTCTCTTTTGAATATCCAGAGCCTGACACAGAGCCTGACAAAATGTAGTCAGTAAAACTTTGTTGATTGCTTAAATAAAGTGACTTATATTGATACTCATTCTGCTCTAAAAGCCAAGTAATTTTGCTCCTGAAAGAAAAATTGCTCCTAAGTCCATCTAAGAAGTATTCAGATATCCTTTAATAGGAAGAAAAAGCAAGCACATAATTTTTGTTTTCTCACACATTATATTAAAATCATGTTCTTTGTATTAATACAGTGAGGCTTTGTGGGATTTAAATGAAGATCAACCTGTTCTATTTTGGTCTCTTTGGTACAAAGCCTATTTCTTAGCACAGACTCTTGAAAATGCATTTAATCTGTATAATCATGTTGCCTAATCAAGGACAAAAAGATTTTTTTAAATGATCCAAAATAAAATTAGGAAAGGTTCTTCATGTGATGGCTCAAAAATGAGTGAAATGCAGGAGTTTGACAGTTTTTTCAAGCCACTGTTGCACTGACATCTTCTCCATGCTGTCTAGCACAATGAACCCTTCTGAGTGAGAAATTCAGCATTTCTTTTTGAGAATCTCTCTATATTTTTTCCCAGATGAAAAGTCCTGTCTCAGTAGGGAGGGCTGACTGTTCTAGGCTTTTATGAAAAGTGAAATGTAAGCCATTTGTGAGTATATCTGTCTGCTGTGTCAGAGAATGGATAAAATGGATTCCAGCTGCTTAACTTAAACCCCAGGAGGTGACTCGGGACAGATACAGTCTGTCACTGTTATTTCCCCTTCTCCTCTTCCCTTAACCCAAGCCTTTCTATATAGGTCCTCAAGGGTTACCTGGATTATTTTTCAGAATAAACACCGTAGGTCAAATTCCAAATGGTTATTTGCAAGCCTTGAATGTAGGTAAAAGCAGAACTCCCTGTCTGGCTTTGGGATTTCACAAAAAAATAGTGGGTTTGTCTATTCATTTTTCTTTCTACAATGGGGTGATAAGCTAACCTACATCATTAGCATGTGGTGTGCTTGGAATCTCAAAGAAAATGTAGAATTCTGGTGCGGAAGTTAAAATTCATCTTGTGCTATTTATATAAACATAAATGGAATTCCAGATTCCCTTAAGCCTTACTGGTAAGACTTCAAAAGGAAATGATCATAAGCTAAAGTGAAGAATGATGTTCTTAAAAGAATTACTTAGGGTGTGAATAATTACACCTTGATGAGTGAAGCTGGGAAAATGTCCAAAATTAAAATGTATACAAAGTTTGTAGTTTTCACCTGGAAGCTGTTTTCAAACAAGTACATTCTACAATACATCTTCAATTATTTTAAGGAACAATATAGTTGAGTCCTAGCATCATTGGGTTTCAGTCATTCCCTTCTTAAATCTGTCTTTGGGGTCTGTAGACTCCTTCATTTCAACCCTCCCATGTCTTCTCTAACCCTGTTTCCTTATATTTAGCAACTGGGCCCCCTGGGCTCCATGTTCTTTTCACTTGTTAAAAATCACAATTTTGGGGGACGCCTGGGCGGCTCAGTTGGTCAAGCGTCTGACTCTTGGTTTCAGCTCAGGTCATGATCTCACAGTTGGTGGGTTCAAGCCCTGCATCGAGCTCTGCACTGACAATGGGGAGCCTGTTTGGGATTCTCTCTCCCTCTCTTTCTCTCTGCCCCTCCCCCACTCACACTGTCTCTGTCTCTCTTTTAAAATTGTGGAAACTGAGTCACAAAGTGGTTAGTTGATTTATTAATATCATAAAGTTAGATTTAAGCCAAATTCTCATTTGAAAATTTTTATTTAAGGTTTATGTGTTCCCATATGGAATATGTTGCAAATAAACAATTCTAAGTTGTATCATGGCACATTGGTGGCATGGTGTTAGACCAGTTTGGTCTTTGAAATGATTGAGCTCTTCAAAGTTTAGTTGTTGATCAGCAAAGTCTGGAGACTTCTAGCTTCCCTGGTTATTTTCAGCTTTGTTTTAAGCAAATGAACAAATACGTTTTCAGAGCTTTGTGTAATATGTGAAGAACATTTGAAAGAAATTAAGGACAGGAGCAGATAACTAAATGCTGAGATGCCAATTTAATGCTAAAATAATATAAATGGTGTATAAGCAAAGTTCTGGGCAAAGAAGTTCATACTTTTTAATATACATGGTCTATTGCCAGAGGGATAGATGGAACATTAACTAGAAAACAAAGGAAGTTACCTGCCATGTCAGAGAAGAAATATTTAGCTTTTTACTTGGAGAGTGAAATGTATCCAAAAGAAAGGCTAATATACCAGAGATCAATAAGCAGAAATCTCGGTGGCCTTCTGAGCTCTGGGTAGATTTATACAGGATCTGAAAATATCCAAATAGAAGCCCACCTGATTTTTTTTTCCCAAATAGCTAACTATTCCAGCACTATTTCTCCATTTTTTATCCATTCACTAAAATGCCATAGTTACCGTTTGTCAAATACTTCTACTTGGATCTGTGCCCAAGCTCACTGTCCTGTTCCACTTGTAAAGCTATATTATCTAGTATTGTTAAGATGTTGTCTTAATTTTTGAACACTTGGGTATATTTGAAAATGTGAAAATGCAAATCTACCCTTATTATTCTTCTTTTCCAAAGAGTTATTTTTTTCTGTCTTGTCATTTTCATGTAAGTTTTCATTGTTTTCCAGTTTTAAGGAAAAATTCCATGGGAATTTTTATGGATTTACATTACATTTGTAACTTGAAGAGAACTGTCATCTTGGTAATATGCCTTCCCATGCAGCTGCATACATCCTTCTCCATTCATCCAAGCTTCCTTTTGGGTCTCATGAAGTTTTTTATGATACTTCATATAGTTTCAAAACACATCTGGTTAAATCAATTCACAGATGTTTTGTATTTCTGTTGCTTTTCTAATTGGCCTGCCTCTTCATATTCCTAACTTCATATTGGTGGTGTATTGAAACACGACTTTTTTTTGTATATAAATTTGGTAACTAGGTTAGCTACCATATTGAGTAGCTTCTCTGTGACATGTCATTTATCTTCCATTGCTGATATGATGAGTTTGAACATTGAGACCCATGCTCACTTATGGGAAGAACCAAGCCATCGTCTCTGTCTCCCGCCAAATCCAACTAGTCTCCACTTAGTCTTTAGCTTTCTGACTCACCTTCTCCCATTTCTCTGATCTGAACTTTGAGGCCATACCTTATGCCTGTTGGTGTTATGCAAGATTTCAGATTCTTCTTCAGAGCTGTAAGGCTGTAGGAAATTACGACTCTGCACTTAAAATCTTACATCCTAGACGAACAAGATAATTTTCCATAATACCAAATAAAGCTTTTAAAACTTCAGGGGCGCCTGGGTGGCTCAGTCAGTTAAGCATCCGACTTCAGCTCAGGTCATGACCTCATGGTTCATGAGGTCGAGTCCCACATCAGGCTCTGTGCTGACCACATAGAGCCTGGAGCCCGCTTCCGACTCCGTTTCTCTTTTCTCTCTGCCTCTCCCCTGCTCGCGCTCTTTCTCTCTCCCAAATAAATAAACGTTAAAAAAAAAATTAAAAACCTTGTCACAAAATACCACAAATACAAACTTGTAAAACATTAACAGATTCTCTATTTTATCAGAAGAGGAAAAAATGAATAATAAAACAGTGAATAAAATGTATTTAATTGCTGGTACACCAGGCTGTGAATAAACTTGACATTCACAAATGAGTGCTCAATGTTAAGTTAGCAATCAGAGAAAACTCAGGGAGGAGGTAAGATTTAAGCGAGTGTCAGAGAAGGGGCAGGATTTTAAGAGAGAAGAGAGAAAGAAGATAAAAGAGCCTGCAGGTATCGGCCCCGCCTTTGACCTTTCAAGTGGGTAGCTGGGGACTGGTTCTGCTAGAGGCCCTCATTCATTTCTAGAAGAGGCTATTGTTTCTCAGTGGTCAGGATCAGGTCATGCTGACTGCAGTTTGTCACATTTCACCTTATTTACTGTTTCTTGAATGAGTGTATAAAAACTAAGCAATGGTCTTGCAAGTAATCTTGAGAGGACTTAAAAAAATTCAAATTCTTAGACATGTGTCAGAGGCCCCAGGTAAACCTCCAGTGCACCCCTAAATCCACAGGGATCCCTGTAACCACTTTTTTTCTTCATGATCACTTTGTTTTCAGACAATCTTCCCAATCCTCCCAGCCCTGCACCCCTTTTCCCACCCCAACAAGAAATAAGATCTAATGAGAAATTATTGTATCATGTGTCATGTACGTATGGTTTTGAATAGCTCGCTATTTTCTTCATGGAAATCTTTTTTAAATTTATCTTCCTTAAATCGCTGGCTGGAACACTTAATTTCTTGACAGAAATGCAGAGTTAATTATCTGCTTAATGAAGTTAAAAGTCCAAAATACATTCCTTTATTTAAACAGAAAACCTGGCTTACTTTGCCTAAAGACACAGTTCTGAACTACAGTTGTCTTCGTGAAGTTATAGCCCCATTTCTGAAGAATTGATCTTTGACATGTTCAAAGATAGATAAGGGAAAGAGAAGATAATGCAGACATATCTAGGGGGATACACAGCACAGCATGGGATTCTTCTGTCATGAGAATCACATTTGAAAAGACTCATTTCTTTTGCCTGAAGTGGAAAAGCGCAGAGGGAGAGATTAAAAATTGGTCTGTGTTGTATTTCTGGATATGACAAGCATCAGTTATTATCATGTCATTGTTCTTTCTCTTTGTTTGCTGTTGCAAAACAAATACTAAATGTTACTTGAGGATTATTTATTTTTTGCCAGAGTCCTTATTTGAATAGCATGTGCAAAAACAAGACAAATGTGGTGTTACGCCTCTGCTTCCTGTGTGGCTGTGGGACAAGAGCACTTGTGTCCACATAGTATTGTCTGTCCCCATAGGATGATTTATTTAATGATCTGACCATTGTGTACTAGCACGTGGCCTATAGGTCTCATAGCCCTACAAGGTTGTAGTATGGTCTGGAATCTCTGGTGTGGTTCAAAAGTGACATACTCCTAGGGTTTCTTCGGACTTGGACAAAATTAGGTTTGAACTTCTGTTATGGATCATATTCACTTTTTAAGAGTATCACCTGCCAAGTAGCCTAACTTCTGGCGGTATGGGAAGGAGACTGTTTTCTCTAATTATACATGTAGATGACCAAATACTGGCTATGTGCTACTCTATGAGATTGAATGTCGACTCGGTCAACCTCTTAGCTTTTCTTTTTGAACCAAAATTATAATAATACTGTAGCTGATATTTATTAATTACCACTTGCCGAAGACTGTACTAAATGCTTTTTAATCTTATTTAATCCTAATATTTTATTAGGTAGATTCTGCTTTGTTCCTTTAAGTATGTAAAGAAACTGAGGCCAAAAAAGTTAGCTAACTCCCTCAAGGTCAAAAATCTCATAATAATGCCCTGTGAATTTCTTCCTAGACCTTCTAGGCTTGAAGCTAGGTTTGTAGCCAATTTCTTGAAAAGATAACAATCGTGGTTGGTTGGAGAGAAAAGAAAAAAATATTTTAGGACTTGTTGGTTGTAATAGTTATCTACTGCTCTGTAACAAATTTCTCCCTAAAGTAGCAATTAACTCATGCAGTTTATGAGAGTCAGGAATCTAAGGGTTGCTTAAGTGGCTGATTCTGACTCCGATTATCATGAAGTTATAGTTAGATTTTGAATTGGAAACTGCAAACATCTGAAGGTGCTTGAGGAATACTTCTTAGCAGCTATTGGCACAATCAGTTCCTCATCATGGAAATTCTCCACAGGGATGCCCCTGTGACAGGGCAGCTGGCTTTCTCCAGAGCAGGTCCTCATAAGGAGAGAAGGAGACAAAGAGAGACCAGCAAAGAGACAGAGACACTATGATGAGAGTGAGACTAAAGTTAGAATATAACCATGGCAGTAACTTCGTCACTTCTATCACATTCTGTTCACTAGAAGAAAGTCCAGTCTGCACTCGGGAAAGAGGATTAAACTCGATTTCTATAAGGGCAGAATCAAAACATATGTGTTCACATCTTTTTTTTTAATATGAAATTTATTGTCAAATTGCTTTCCATACGGTGTAGTGTGTTCATATCTTTAAAATCACCAATAGTAGTCAACTTTTAACTGTGTATGTGTGTGTTGAGATGGAGTGGTGGAAGGGAATCTTTATCTGCTTTTTTCTCTTAATATCTACCTCCTTTGAAAGAAGCCAAATTGATGTTTAAAACCAGCCTACATATCTGTTCCTTGTCTTAGCTGAACATTACAAATGCTGGAAAATAGAATCATGTATGTTTTATCTTTAGAAGGCTATCTCAACCCACATATACAAATGTATACATCATGAAATAGGTATCAATAGAGCTAAAACATGTGTAACAAGAGAATACATTTTTTGAGTTAATATTAAAGGTGGCTATTCTAAAAAGGCTTTTAAAGAAGTATTTCAAAAATATCAGCTTTCAGAAGATTCCAGTTTTTTAAATGACAGAAAATCCATGTCTCTTAGGAAAGGCTCAGTTCAGTCACTGATTCAGCAGAAATGCCATGCTGGGAAATGGAAAGGAATCCAAGTTTTGCAACGCAGTGCTCTCTAGAGGCTCACCCTAGAGCAGAATGGGTAACCCAGGACTATCTGCATTGTGGACTTTGGAATAGATTTGATAGAAATGGTTCAAACTCGTTAGAGTAAGAATAGAAAATAGGAAAGCATCGCTTTGTCCTCCTAATCTGGAAAGTTATCAAGGAGTAAATACATGTAAGCAGTACGCCAAAGGATGGAGAGCAGATCTATGGGCAGAGACTGGTAGAATATAGTGGGACTGGAAGTCACTTTCAGGAAAACAAGTAACATAAACAAACACGAGAAACACAATGCATTCTCATGGAAATTTGGGAAGCACGGTGTTTTTGAAGCACTTTTGGATGCTTCAAAATACCCACTGTTTTGGATGCCAGTGGGTATTTGCTGAAAGGCAATTTGGGAAATTTAGAGTTTAATCATTAAGCAGCAGAGAGATACTGAAAATTTGACAGAATGGAGTTGGTCACGTGGGGATCAATTCGGTGAGCTCTTCTTTCAAACACTTATTTGATTTCCCAACTGTGACCTCAAAAATGAGGATAATGTTTACTTCAGACATAATATTGATCCTTATTCCTTGAAAGAAAAGTTGTGTATATTATGCCATTTTACGCGTATTTATGTGTATGTGAATCTGAATCATTTTTATGAATTCTATAAAGCACCACTATTTTCAACAAGCATTACTTATTCCACATTTAAAGCAATATAATGGAACTAAGAATTTTTCTCATTTTTAAAAATGCCATTCTTTTTTTTTTTTTTTAATTTTTTTTTCAACGTTTTTTATTTATTTTTGGGACAGAGAGAGACAGAGCATGAACGGGGGAGGGGCAGAGAGAGAGGGAGACACAGAATCGGAAACAGGCTCCAGGCTCCGAGCCATCAGCCCAGAGCCTGACGCGGGGCTCGAACTCACGGACCGCGAGATCGTGACCTGGCTGAAGTCGGACGCTTAACCGACTGCGCCACCCAGGCGCCCCTAAAAATGCCATTCTTGATCTCATTCTTTTTTGGTTATTAACAGTCAAAATGAATTAAGAAACACGAAGCTAGCGTTGCCAGCGTTGTGTGTTTCCCTATTGGTGTATGTTTTTACACGATCCAGATGTATGTCCAGAAGTAGTGGACAAAGGCCAAGAATTTTTGGTTTTCAACAACAAACAAAACCACAGTGATGCAAAATGTCCAGAAAATATTTAAAGACTTTTCTTTGTTTTCTTGGGAATATCAAAATATATAGGTTATCACTTTTCCTCACATAGTCCTGTCATTTTTCTACATCATCTGAAAATCAATATTTCAATAAATTGTGGTAGGTGAGAGGTTAACTCACAGGTGTTATCTTGCTTATGAGAGAGAAATGTGTCTCGATTTATCTCATGATTCAGTCAACTATGAGCAATAATTATTCTAGCAAACGTTTGTTAATTTCGTGATTTCTGGCTTTTAAAAAAAATTAAATCACTAAATATCCCACCTATCAAATATCCTTTATATATATATATATAATATTTTATATATTATATATATAATATATATATATAATTTTATATATTAATATTATATATAATATATATTACATATATATGTATCATATATATAATGATGTACACATATATATGTATCATATATATAATATATATGATATGTATAATATATATGTATACACATACATATGTGAATATGTATATATACACATACATACACACACACAATATTTAAAATAAAATAATAAATAAACATTATAAATGAAAAAGAAATCACCCATGTGGCTATCACCCAAATAAACGAGCCGTTCTTAGGTTTGGAAGGCAACAAAGATCTGAAGGGGACACACTCTTTAATCCCCATGGTCAAATCATTCTTCTGTTCCAACAATTTTAGCTCTTTAATATTGCTTTCACCCATTGTCTGTCTTCTCTCTCTACTCCTGTCTAGGCTGTGTGAGGCAGACCCGCCATGATTCTCACCGGGATCCTTTGCCACAGACACAGAGTTCATTATTCTGCTTCCAGTGTTGCCTGTGAATCACATTCCACCCTGCAGGATGAGAAATATTTTCCCCAAAATAAGATTTCCCCTTACCCTAAAACCTAAATGGCTAAAGCCTTGCAATGGGTCCCCATTGACCTCAGGAGAAAAGTTCTGATGCTTTGCCCAGGACACATAAGATCCAACGAAGCTGGGGCCCTCCTTGCCCACCAAGTACCCCTGCTCATCTCTGTAGTCCTCCTGTAGTCCACCTCTTGCCAGTTCTGGGTGACTTTTGTCCCAGCCATGCTTAGCTACTTACAGTTCTCTGAATCCCTCATGGTCTCTCCCCCGAGTGGGCCTTGCTATGTAGTGGTCCTTCTGAGTAGATGAATTCCTTTAACCTCCACAGATTCTTTCTCAGGGCTCCAGTTATCCACTTGCTTTTCATCTGGTTGGTCCTGTAACGTTTCTGGTGATGTTACAGGACTCTGCTTAAATGTCACTTCCCCCAGGAAGCCTTCCTTAACCCTCAAGAGGAGTTGTGTGCTCTCAAAGCATCTCTTGTATGTCCCCCTGCTTGCTCCTATCAATTCTTACGTACCTGTCACCCTCCTGTCTCGAAGTCTCTTATAGTGCTAGGGCTAGTTAAGCTACTCAGTATAATTTTTTGACTATATGTTCATTCACTGCAGAGGTGAGGTTATACTGTCGATCACTGCTGATCGTGAATCATCTGGAAGAGGAGAGGGGTTCAGTGCCTGCAGTCCCAGTTCTGGGCAAGTTAGCCAAAGTAACT
The DNA here is from genome assembly GCF_028018385.1 of Neofelis nebulosa. NCBI lineage: Eukaryota > Metazoa > Chordata > Mammalia > Carnivora > Felidae > Neofelis > Neofelis nebulosa. The sequence goes on from NC_080795.1 coordinate 38,116,179, forward strand.
GCCCATTCTAAGGAACTAGGGAGAAGGCGAGGAGGGAACAGGTGTGCAGAATTTCCACCAAAAACCTGTTCATAAAATTTGGAATGATTGCGTGCCTAGGGCAGCAGCATAGTCTTTTTGAATTGACCAACTCTTGGAAAGATAACTATCCACCCCACCCAGCCTGCCTGGATTTCACTGGTGCCAGAGAAGTCAGGGTCCTCAGCAAGGGGCCAGATGTGTCTTGTGGCCAACTGGGGAAGACTGGAAAAAAGAAAGGAATTAGCAGTTTTAATCCTAGTTCTCACACAATTTTGTATTTTATAAATAATGCTATTTTTTTTAATTGTAGGCCAGCATCAAGTTTTCTCAAAGTTGGGTTTTTATTCCTTAGTCCATTATGTTGAGCTTGCCTTTAAAATGTGTTTGACTATGACACATCTTCAGTTCACGATCTTCTGTTCTGACATTTTTAGAGCCGTAACCAAGATTATAATGTGGCAGAACACGGTAGGTGCAGGTGAGTAATATTTTTAGAGTTTCTTAGAAACAGAAACCTCATTTTCATGCCAATAATGTGAAGAGCAAGGAGGAAAAAGACGTGGCATAAATATCATATCATATATATAAATTGGATTGATAATGTTTAGTTATGTTTTTAACGGATCCAAACACTTTTTCCCCCACATAAATATTTTTAGTGATTATTATAATGAGAGCCTGATTCCCACAGTACGTAAGGAAATACATAATGCTAGAAAATAAGGAAACCTACTTTTATTTCCTTGTCAGTTCTGCCTTTGAATTCTGCATTGGTCACCCCTCTACAATAACATATGGAAAACTATCTTCCCCCAAACTGTGTAAATCGGGTTGTCTTCGGAGATGTCTCCAGAAAGAACAATTTTAGAATCAGGTAAAATTTGATTTGAATCCAAGTTCTGCTCCTTGCTAGCATATGCCCAAGTTAACCTCTGCACTGTCATTTCTTCATTTGCCAGATGCGAATAACTGTACCTCCCTCCCAAGGACATCGAGAGCACTAAATGAGACCACATATACAGGGTGTCTGTCACTACATGTGGCTCATAATAGGGAGTCAAGAGAGACTAGTTATCAGTTTACTTCTGGGACCTTTCCCAAGTTTCAGCCTTTGTTATTGGACAAAATTGCTGTGCATGTGGTTTGGAGCTTTATACAGATATGGGTTATTTCTTAGAACAACAATCAAAACATTTTGTTTCTACAAGGGCTAATCTAAATAAGATTTTGTTTAGGTTAGTCTTTCTACAAAGACTGATCTAAATAAACGTTTGGAATGTTGATCCTCCAAAGAAATTAAATACAAGTTTAGCGTTCTGAATTTTTTTTTTAACGGATAGTGTGCTTCATTAAACTTTCCTTCGTTGCAAGGATCCGCATTCCAGCTGACTTACAAAAACCAAATGAAGAGTTGAAACGAATGGATTTGTTTCTAGGGGATCCTGTCTGGCGAGTACGTAGAGGTACATCCCTATCTTTTTTTTTTTTTTTTTTTTTTTTTTAATTTTTTTTTTCAACGTTTTTTATTTATTTTTGGACAGAGAGAGACAGAGCATGAACGGGGGAGGGGCAGAGAGAGAGGGAGACACAGAATCGGAAACAGGCTCCAGGCTCCGAGCCATCAGCCCAGAGCCCGACGCGGGGCTCGAACTCACGGACCGCGAGATCGTGACCTGGCTGAAGTCGGACACTTAACCGACTGCGCCACCCAGGCGCCCCGGTACATCCCTATCTTTGAGTGACAGACCAAACTGTGGCTTATGGGCAGAGACATGATTGTATGGAGGTGCAGGTGTCTGTCAGTAGCAAAATTAGCAAAATCCAACAGAAATTAATTCATAACAATATAGGCGAACAACTGAAAAGGAAACACAGCTCCTAGTCAGCCATCTCCTCATTAATATGATCAAAACAGATCATCTGCAGCGACAGAACATATACTCCTACAGCCCCCTTGGAAGCACAAAGGAGGGATGTGGAACCTGCCTACCCACAGTTATAAATAGCTCCAGGAGCAGAATCCAATGCCTCTGAATCCTGAAGAGATTCAGAGTTGCCTCAACACTGAGGTAACAGTCTTCTTTTGAAAAGCAATAAGCAAACAAAAAGTGTGGTTTGGAGAGGGTAACAGGCTTTCTCAGTCCAATTTAATAAACACACAAGAAGCACCTGCCAGGTTCAGGGTGTTGCCAGATGTCACGTGCCAAAAGAAACATAATATGGAACAAAAATTAGCCCTGCCCACCAATGAAGTGATGTGATAAACTGTCTTGAGCATTGTTGTTACAGGCTCTTTTTCAGCTGGCAGACAAAGCAATTGTCCATTTGACAGAGAAACAGTAGGAAATGATGTGAACCCCTTCGCTACCCCACAAGGTTTAACGTAAAATAACCAGATCTTCAGCCTCTATGAGGAGGGGACTATGATGAGGAATGGTTCTGTGGCCACAGGAAAGAGGGTAGTGGCTGGAAGGGGCTGTTTTCTTTCTTATTCTCCACTTTCATCATGTTCCCCAGTTTCATCCAGTTCCCCCACATTACTCATTGTACCCAAAGTGTTAGGTAGCTACTCTGTATTTTATGCAGCCTAAGAGACAGTTTGCAAATGAGTCTTAAAGAATGAGCAAATGGCAATAAAAGTCCCCTATTTCAGTTTCAAGCTGAATCCCTGGCAGCTCTTTATCTTCTGTCCCCACAGTTCTTGTGGGGATTGTTTGAGGAGGAGCTAGGATGCAAATTCACTGCAGATCCACTTCTGTGCAATTCTGAAATCCAGGAAGTTCTGAAAACGGAATGCTTTGGTTTTCTTGTTGTTTGGTCAGCTTAGCATCAAAATCCGTTTGGTTATAAAACCTATTTTAATACTCAGGAGTATGCTGCAAAGGTATCAATATAGTCGTTACAGCATATTATCCCAGACTCTGCTGGGGGGTATTATATATGTGATGAATGTATTTTACATGTGTGCGTGTATATCTCAGGTATCGCTTTCTAGATTCTGAAAAAGTCTGAATTTTTAAACACATCTAACCCTAAGAGTTTCAATGGCAGGTTGAATTAAGATGGATATGCCATAATATATGGCATGGTAAATAGATCTTCTAATTATTTTCAGACCATCAGATTGTATGCTTTAGCAATGCTGAAATGCAGTACTATCTTATGTTAATAAAACAACTACCAATTCTTTGAGAAGTTCATAGCACTTCAAAACTCAGCAGCATACATCAGGCATGGACAAGTGAAAGTTGACCCCTGGGACTTTGGGGAAAGTATGGATGGATTTATTAACCTCTCAAAAATGATGCTCTTATGAGACTAAACTAATTATGTTTGTGGCAAGTGTACTGGCATGTAATGAATTAGGAATGCTTTCACTTGTAGGCTTAATTTACTAAGGAATCTGGAGCTGCCTTCTGAAAGTTACTGCTGACAGATGATTTAGATAGCTTTGAGAACAATCAGTCGGTTTAAAAAATATTCCTTTTTGTATTTACTGTTGCTACGGGATGTGATGCTTGTTTTTCTGTAGGCTCTGTATCCTGTGTAGTATTCTGTAGAATTTTCCTAGTCATGGACTATGCTCTCTTAGGAGGTGAAGAGTGTGGCCTCAACCTGATATCTGACATCTGGAAAGTCCCTTTAATCGAACTGCAGTTGAGAAAAGCCCACCATCACACACTTAACTATGGAGTTGCACTTTAAGCAGATGGAAAAGCTAACTGCCAAGCCTGGGAGTTCTCTTTGAGAATAAGTTCAGATAGGAAGGAGTCAGGGTCTTACCCCAAGAGTCTGTCTGCTCTCACCCCTTCTTCCACCCATTTCCACTTGGAGCCCCAAATCCAAATTGAAAATATAGCCTTGTCTTTAGACCTGGAGTAGTACCACTAATGGATTAATTACTGGTATCCCCCCCCCACTTCGCCGAAATCAGAGATGATATTAACCATTTAGAAACCTCTAAAACCACAGAGCCCTGAAAAATGAACAAATTCAGTACTGGGGGCGACCTAGAGCCGAACATTTCCTAGAAGGCCCCAAACTTGAATAGAAGCAGAGCTCCCAGGGCATTCTCCGCTGTGCCAAGTGGCTGAGCCCAGAGCACTGCTTGGACCTTGCTGCTTTCGTACTTCTGACCTCTTCTTGTGCTTGGTTCTTTGCCATCTTCCATGATCTCAGTATCTCCTACCGACATGACCTTGCTACACAGTCCAGTTAACTCTTATTAATAGGAATAGCTACTATTTAGTGAGCATTTAATACATATCAATCATTGAGAAAACTTTAACTCAACTTCTCTTTTAGCCCAACTGCACCAAGACTCTCCCAGTTGAGCACCTGGCAAATTACAGGTGCTCGATCTAAGTTTTCACCACTCTCTTCACCTCCCCTAAGAGTTCATTTGGTTCATCTTGAGATTCCTTCATCTGGCACAACAAATATTCATGGAGTACTGAGTCTGCTTTAATTCTCAGCAGATGCCAAGATGGAATTGGGAATTCAAGAGATTCCCTGTGAAGGGAAAAGGGAAGAGGAAGCAGGAGTTGTGGGAAGAACCTTCAGACTGTGGTGCCGGTCTGACACCTGGACAGAAACACGAAAGTGGGGCAGGAAGAGCCACCAAGAAAGTCCTGACCAGGCCAGTAGGGAGCCCCACGTCAGGCAGAAATGGCCGAGTTCTTGAACTTTCCCTGTGCTCAATCAGTGGCTGGGAGTAGCCTATAGAGAAAGTGGCAGGAGGATTGCAGAGGAACCCTAAGGAGCAGCAGGTGGAACAGGTTCTGTTCTCAGGGAACCTCCACCTGCCACAAGAATGTGATCTGAGAGCGCGGGCAAGGATTCAGGAATTCTTGAAACATCCACCTTCAAATACCCATTTCTCTTAAGTCTCAAAGACTTTTCAGTCCATAAGAGTCCAGTGTTTACAAGTTTTTAAAAGCAGATGTCTCTGGGAAGGAAAAGACCTAAAGCCTTTGTTATCTAATAACTTAGCAAAAGGTGGTTGAAGGCCTGATGAGAGTCAAAGGACAGGACCCACACTCTCTGAGCACCACATTAGTATTTAATGAGGTGCTGTGAAGGCACCCTCCCTCATCAGAAGAAATAAAAGCTTCCCTCTGCTTTTCTCTGAGAGTTTAATTAGAGTTTCCACGTTTCATATTACAGACTCACTTTCTTCATTTCAATAAGAAAATAGTTGCTCAAGGGGCGCCTGGGTGGCGCAGTCGGTTAAGCGTCCGACTTCAGCCAGGTCACGATCTCGCGGTCCGTGAGTTCGAGCCCCGCGTCAGGCTCTGGGCTGATGGCTCGGAGCCTGGAGCCTGTTTCCGATTCTGTGTCTCCCTCTCTCTCTGCCCCTCCCCCGTTCATGCTCTGTCTCTCTCTGTCCCAAAAATAAATAAAAAACGTTGAAAAAAAAATTAAAAAAAAAAAAAAAAAGAAAATAGTTGCTCAATAGGGAGGCAGCTGACTTCAATCCTTATATATTGGAACAGGAACATTCATGGATCATGTCAAATATCAGGATGCCTGGAGCAGAATGGCCATGACTCTGTGTGTTCTGCATCGCCCCATGTTGACCTTTTTTGAGGTCATATGACAAGAAGAGTAGAGCATGATGAGAGAATTTCTTCACCTGCTGATAAAAAAAAGCAAGAAAGTCGTTCTTTTCTTTGCATTCAGCACTAGATAAACCAGTGAATACAGACCTAACCTGTTCTGGGATGAAAACTGAGACCAATGTTCCCACAGATTTGTGGAAAAAAACACAGAGGAGTTAATGGACTTAAAGTCATACTGTAAGTTAATGGCCAAGACTGTCCATAGAATCACATCCTCCATGAGCATCAAAAAAATATTACGTAGAACTGAGTAGAAATACTCAAACTAGTTCCTTCCGGTCCAATCACTAAACTGTTAACACAGAGCCTTTTGTGAGCATAATGAAGATTATCATTGTAACCTTCCAGGTACATGATTCTACATCTGTTGCCATGGCAAAGGAACAAAATCTAAGCTTCTGATTAAAATGAATCCTTTTGTTAAGAAATAATCAAGATTCCTATCAGAGTTTTATCACCGTCTTAGTCTTTTCATTTTTTATACTACCCGAAGCCTGAAGCTCAAAGTGCCTACTTGAAGTTTGCTTTTTATTGTTTACATAATAAATGAATTAATTTTGTTCCGTCATTTCCTTGATAAGTTTTAATAACATAAATGTACTTGAATCATTATGCTTATCTGAATGTTTTTATCTCAGGGATGACAACTAGATTGACGGATAGTGAGTATAACATATATTTGTTTCTTCTGGAATCTTAATTTTACATTTCAGTATTAAAGTTTTTGAGTGATTCCGTACAGAACACAAAAAACCTATCAAATATGAAAGAGGAATAGGAAATTATAAATAAAATCACTGTCAGCCTAGAGATACTAATTCCAGTATAGGCTTCCATAAATCCTTACCTGAAGGCTGTAAATGTTTCTGAGAAAAACCTGATGCTGATGTGATTTAAGTGTCTCTGCTCAAGAAATTATGCTGTCTTTTTGCTACTGTCCGCTTAAAGAGAAGTTCAGCTGCCATTTAGATGATGTATTTCCTCCTGTGTAATTGCTTATTTTCTGTTCTGAAAAGCTTTCCTTCCAACAGTGCTCTTAAGGGCGCGATTTTATAATCAAGAGCCTCTGCCCTTCATAGCCTCATGAGACTGGAACTTGCTGTTTCTCTCCAGAGATGCTTAACAATGAGTCAGGAATGATCAAGAGGCTTTCTGTGGCAGAAGGAAAAGGACACCTGTATTCTAGTCTAGTCTAGAAGAGGTGTGTGATTTCAAGCAAATTATCCTTAATATGTTTGAACCTCATTTTGAAAATGAGGAATTTAGACTCAGTGGTCCCTTCCAGCTCTATAATGCATAGTCTTTGATTGATTAGCTGATTGCTCATGAAATTTAGTGATTTTTGATACTGAATTTTGTTTTCCACATATCAGACTATATATACCCTGTTATTGTTGTTAAATATCTCTCTCATTCAAAATGAGACTTTTGAATAGTTACACACACTTAACTGATGTTGAGAATGCTCCCTATTTAATAAGCTCTATGTGTATTTAGTGTTTGGCTAGAACCTTGTTTGCACTCTTTATGTTTTGTGTGTGTTAATGTTACGTGTTTGTTGAATGAATGCTTTTTAATCTATACTACTGCAAAAGCAGGTGGTTTTATTTCCTTCTTTAATGCACCTTCACAAAGGGATATTCAGTAAATAAGAGGTACTCATATACACATTTTATCTTGTCCTTTTTTTTCCAAAGATTGGTCAGTGAGTTTGAAGATAAAGCTTTTGTTAAAAAAAAAAAAAAAAAAAAAGGACACTCATGTGGTAAGAATCATTTGAAAACAGAGGTTTGGAAAAGTTTCTGTTTTTCTCAGGGTTCTCAAACTTTATTATTTTTACTTATTTATTGATGTATTTTACTGTGGTAAGAACACTTACCATGAGATCAGTCCTCTAAAACTTTTAAATGTACCATACATTATTATTGACTATAATTTCTAACATTATACAGCAGATCTCTAGAGTTATTCATCTTGCTTAACAGACTTAGAGCCTGTTGGTTAGTGACTCTCCATTTCACCTTCCCTACCAGCCCCTGGAAATCCCTGTTCTACTCTTTGATTCTTTGAATATGACTATTTTAGATACCTCATACAAATGGAATTATGCGGTCTTTATTTTTCCATGACCTGCTTCTTGTACTTACCATATTATCTTCAAGGTTCATTCATGTTGTCACATATTACAGAAGTTCCTCTTTTGTAAATTTTTTTTTTTTTTTAATTTATTTATTTTTGGGACAGAGAGAGACAGAGCATGAACGGGGGAGGGGCAGAGAGAGAGGGAGACACAGACTCGGAAACAGGCTCCAGGCTCCGAGCCGTCAGCCCAGAGCCTGACGCGGGGCTCGAACTCACGGACCGCGAGATCGTGACCTGGCTGAAGTCGGACGCTTAACCGACTGCGCCACCCAGGCGCCCCATCTCTTTTGTAAATTTAAGGCTGTATTCCATTGTCTGTATATACCACATTTTCTTTATGTAGTCATCTGTCGATGGATATTTAGGTCATTGCCATATCCTGGCTATTGTGAATAGTGCTGCAGTGAACATGGGAGTGTTCAAGGTCCAAATTCATTCTTTTTGATTGTGAATATCCAGTTTTCCCACCACTATTTGTTGAAGAAATACTTCATTCCCTATTGTGTATTCTTGTCCTCCTTGTCAAAGATCAGTTGATCAGATATGCATGGATTCACATCTGGGCTCTCTATTCTATTCCACTTTATGAATGCTTGTGTTATGCTAGCATCCTGTTTTGATTACTGTAATTCTTAAAGATACTTTGAAATGATGAGGTATGATGCCTCCACTTTTGTTGTACTTCAGCATTGCTTTGGCTGTTCAGGGTCTCCTGTGGTTCTATGTGAATAATAGGATTGTTCATTTTTGTAAAAAATATTCTTGGGATTTTGATAGAGATTACATTAAATATGTAGATCATTTTGGGTAGAATAGACATTTTCATATTAGTTCTTCTAACCCATGAACAGGAGATATCTTTCCATTTATTTGTATCTGCTTTAAAATTTCTTTAATCAGTATTTTATACTTGTCAGTGTACAAATCTTTAACCTTCTTGGTTAAATATCATATGACTTGACTCATATGAGGATTTTAAGGTATAAAACAGATGAACATAAGGGAAAGGAAGCAAAAAGAATATAAAAACAGGGAGGGGGGCAAACCATAAGAGACCCTTAATTACAGAGAACAAGCTGGAGGGGGTTGCTGGAGGGGCTGTGGGTAGGGGGAGGGGCTACCTGGGTAAGGGGCATTAAGGAGCACTTTTTGGGATGAGCACTGGGTGTTATACATAGGGGATGAGTCACTGGAATCTACTTCTGAAAACATTATTGCACTATATGCTAACTAACTTGGATGTAATTCAAAAATTAAAAAAAAAGATTATTCCTAAATATTTTATTCTCTTTGATAATATTTTAAATGGGATTATTTTCCTAACTTCCTTTTCTAATAGTGTATAGAAATGCAATTGATTTTTGTGTGCTGTTTTCATATTTTACCATCTTAGGGAGTTTGTGTTAGAACTAAAGAATTAGTTCTAACAGTATTTTTATGGAAGTTTTGGGGCTTTCTATGTACATGGTCATATGGTCTTCAAACAGGGGGAGTCTTTCTTTCTTTCTCTCTTTCTTTCTCTCTTTCTTTCTCTCTTTCTTTCTCTCTTTCTTTCTCTCTTTCTTTCTCTCTTTCTTTCTCTCTTTCTTTCTCTCTTTCTTTCTCTCTTTCTTTCTCTCTTTCTTTCTTTCTTTCTTTCTTTCTGATATTTTTCTTTCTTAATTGCTCTGGCTAGGACTTCCAGTACTATGTTGAATGGAAGTGGCAAGAGTGGGTATTCTTGCCTCATCCCTGCTCTTAAAGGAGAAGCTTTTAGTTTTTCACCATTAAGTGTGATTTTAGCTGTGGGTTTTTCATGTATGGTCTTTATTATGTTGTGGAGTACTTGTATTTCTAGTTTGTTGAGCTTTTTTATCATGAAAGGATATTGAATCTATTCAAATGTTTCTTCAAATCTATTGAGATTATCATGTGATTTTTATCTTTTATTCTGTAATGTGGTATATTAATTGATTTTCCTATTGAGCCACTCTTGCATTCCAGGGATAAATCCCACTCAGTCATGGTGTATGATCCTCTTAATGTGCTGTTGGATTTGGTTTGCCAGTATTTTGGTGATGAGTTTGGCATTACATTCTTTAGGGCTATTGGTGTGTAGTTTTTCTTGTAGTATCCTTGTCTGGCTTTAGCATTACAGCTGAATTTATAAAATTGGGAGTGTTCACTAGCTGTCAGTTTTCTGGAAGAGTTTAAGAAGTATTCATGTTAATTCTTCTTTAAATATTTGGTAGAATTCACCAGCAAAGCCATCCGGACCTGTGTCTATCTTTGTTGAGAGGTGTTTGATTACTGATTCAATCTCCATACTAGTTATAGACCTGTTGAGAATGTCTATTTCATCATGATTATTCATAGTAGGTTGTGTGTTTCTAGAAATTTATCCATTTTTTCTAGGTTATCCAATTTGTTGGCATATATTCATACTAGTCTCTTATGATCCTTTATATTTCTGTGACATCCATTATGTCTCTTCTTTATTTCTGGTTTTATTTATTTGAGTCTTCTCTCTCTCTCTCTCTCTCTCTCTCTTTCTCTCATCTAGCTAAGTGTTCGTCACTTTTGTTTCTTTTCAGAAAACCATTTCTGAGTTTTGTTAATTTCCTATTATTTTGCTATCCTCTATTTCACTTATCTCTGCTCTAATCTTTATTTTCTTTCTTCTGCTAAATTTAATCATAGCTTGTTCTTTTTCTAGCTCTTTGAAGTATAAAGTTAGGTTGTTTATTTGATATCTATCTTCTATGTAGATGTTTAGAACAACATATTTTCCTCTTAGAACTGCTTTTTTTTCACATTCCATAAGTTTTGGTATATTGTGTTTCTATTTTCATTAGTCTCACTTTTTTTTTTTAATTTCTACTTTGACCCACTGGTTATTCAGGAATGTGTTAAGTTGCACATATTTGTGAGTTTTCCAGTTTTTCTCCTGTTAATGATTTCCACCATTGTGGTTGGAAAAGGTACTTGATATGATTTCAATCTTTTTAAAATTATGACTTTTTTTATGGTCCAGCATATGATTTTTCCCTGGAGAATATTTATGTGTTTGAGGAGACTGTGCATTCTCCTGATGTTGGATGGAATGTTCTGAATATGTCTGTATGTCCATTTGATCTATAGTGTGGTTCAGATCTTCTGGTTCCTTACTGTGTGAGTGTTCTGTCCATTTAGAAAGTGGGTTATTGAAGTGTCCTATTATTATGTTTTTGTCTATTTCTCCTTTCAGTTCTGTCAGTGTTTACATTATATATTTAGGTGATCTGATGTTGAATGCATATACAATTTATAACTGTTATTTCTTTCTGGTGGATTGACTGTTTTATCATTGTATAATATCCTTTGTCTCTTGAGAGAATTTTTGAATTGAAGTTTACTTTGTGTGGTGTAAGTGTACCCACTCCTCTCTTTAGGTTACCATTTCCCTGTAATATATTTTTCCATCTTCTCACTTTCAGCCTATGTGTGTCCTTAAAACTGAAATGAGTTTCCTATAGAGCAATTTGTGCATTTTGTTTTGTTTTGTTTTAATCCATTCAGGCATATTATGCGTTTTTATTAGGGAATTTAATCCATTTATATGTAAAGCAATCATTGATAGGGAAAGATTTACTATTGCCATTTTGTTGTTTTCTGTTAGCCTTGTTCCTTTGTCTTGTCCTCTTGCTGTCTTCCCTTATATTTTTTTTTTTGACTTTTTTTTTGGTATTAATAGGCTTTGCTTTCTCTTTTTCTTTGTGTAACATTTATAGGTATTATTTTTATGGCTATCTTAGGGCTTACATAAAACGTCTTATAATTATAGCAGTCTGTTTTAAAAAGATAAGTTTAATCACATACAAAAACTCTACACTTTAGCTTCTCCTCCCACCCACATGTTGTTACTGTCACAATTTATGTGCATTCATACTGTGTATCTTTTAATGTATTTTGGTTACAGTTCTATTGTAATACTTTCTCTTTTAACTTTTTTTTTTTCATTTTGCAGTGAGAATAATGTTTGTTGAGAGTGGTTCATTATAAACAATATGTATATGTATATGTATATGTATATGTATATGTATATGTATATGTATATATATATAAACTCTCTGCAATGCAAAAAATCCCTTTTGTCCCTGTGTGGCTGCAATGAACAAAACCAACCGTCCAGTGGGGCTTCACTGGGCCCCTAGCATGTGGACAGGGGTCATGGGTGCCACATGCTATGGGCAGAAGTTCCTGAAGTCTGGGCTCTCTCCAGCCTTATTTTCATGCCATGTGCAAGAACACAACGTAGTGTGGTTTGCATCCTACCCCCATGACCCTCCCCCGGCAGATGGCACCGGCTCAGGCACAGGTAGCTTTCTTGTTAATCTGCCAGATGGGTGACCTCTAACTTGTGGCCTGCCCAGGGACTGAGTGTTTCTAAATGTCGCACGATGGACTGAGGTGCTGTGACCACTCTCCTTGGAGGCCGCTCTCCATGACGGCCCCACCAGTCGTCCAAAGCTTCGCTTCCTCATTGCCTTCCTTGATGCATCCGTTCTTACCACAATTTTAGCCAGACCCTTCCTGAGGATGCCCAAACCTCAGCTGCCACACATGGTGCTCCTGGGCATGACACCAGAGTTCCCTGGGATCTTGGGCCACCCAGCATCAAGGCAAAAGAGACGAGACCAGTCTGAAGGCAATGCTAGTCTCTGACACCAGGCTGGCTGACCTGTTAGCTAACCAGCTAATAGCGCCTCCGTCTCGGCCAAAGGCTGCATCTGGTGCCGAGGAGCGATTCGGCTGGGTGGTCTGACGGCCCTCATAAACAGAGCCCACCTCTGCCCCTCAGAGCAGCCGTGGTGGGGGGGCGCCAGCCGGCTGGTGGGAGCAGATGCTGAGCATGGTTTGCAGTCCGGAGGGATGGCAGCTGCCGTGTGGCTCTTGGGGCAGCCTTGCTCCCTTGCCAATGACCGCTCATGAGGGGTGGGTGTCCTCAGCCCCTTTGGGAATGATCCATTTCCCTTAGTTTTTAGGTACAGACCTGCATTCAAGACCCAGCCCCACCACTGTCCTGGATATACTCTCCCCAGACTGACGGCCGGATTTTGTCTACAAGGTGAGGGGTCCTGGCACTCAGCCCACCAGCTGTGAGTCCCTTTCTCTTTGAAAGAGAACTTGGGCAGGCTTATCTGCCCTCTGAACAGAGGTGTCCGTGGTTCTGAAGTCCCTGAATCTCACTATTATTGTCTTACTTGAGGGTGACCCTCACTCCCCACAAGCGAAAGCTTAAATCTCAAAAAAACCACCAACAACAAAAAACAAATAGTCCGTGCTACGTGCAGTGCTGTGTGATCCTGGGCGGGTATCACCCTTCTCTGTCAAGAAAAAAGAGACCCAGTGTTCTGTGCAAAATGTCCTGGCATGAACACTGGGGTGGGTGGGAGGCCACAGGCTATCCCCCCCACTGCCTCAGGAGTGCAGGCCCTAGCACCCCAGCACCTCCAGCACCGTGAGGCTTGGGGCTCCCCATACCCAGAGAATGGGCCCCACTGTCAGGGCTTAGGCTAGTGTCAGGAGGCCTCATGGGTTGGGGGGGATCTTTGGGACTCAAGTGGCTGTTCTTGGCCCTCAGGGTCAGGCATTCTCAGAGTACATTCAGCCAGCAAGAGCCAGGGCCCTGTCTCCTCCCCTCAGAGTCCTCCACCCTACAATGCTATAGTACCTGGAGGGTGCGGGGTGAGGTTCAGGGTCCTTTTGGCCTGAGGCCCAGCCCTCCTCAGGGCCCAGAGGCCTGACAACCAGCCACAGGAACTTGGGCCCACGGGGAGGCGGGAGGGAGTGGCAGCATTCACCAAAGGGCACAGGGAGGAGGTCTATAGCACTTCTGGGGGACAGTGGGGAGTCCCCCTGGGAGGAGTCCCCAGCCCTGGGAGCCGGGGTTGGCTACACGGTCTCCAAACACACCGATGCCATCCTGACAGGCGGCTTCTCCAGGGCTCGGCACCCAGGTCTGTGGGGAGGCGATCTCAGGCTTCTCCACCTGGGTCTGGTTTGCAGGCAACAGAGGGGACTGTGGAGGTCCCCTGGGCATGGTTGGAGTCAGGCCTGGGGTCCCCGGGGAAGCTCAGATGCTCTGCCGCGGCCTCCAGCAACCAGCAGGTGTGTGGGGTAAGTGACGTGATGACACGCGCAACGCTGGTGGGCAAAGCAGGCACGCCTTGGGCTCCAAGACTTCCCTGGGGCTTTGTCACACGGGCTTATGTGCCATAAGTGGTTCTGGCTTCCTCGAAGTTACGGATGCTGGTGCTGCACATTTGGTCAGCACAGGCTGGGTTGTTGTAGAAGAGGCAGCCAGTGGCCTGGTTGTAGCCAGGCAGCACAGTGAAGCGGCCCTGGTGGTCAGGGGTCCGGCAGAAGCAGCAGCGGCTGCTGGGGGCGAAGCAGCGGTATGCGACAGGACCAGAGCCGAGGTCGCAGTGCAACACCCCAGAGTTCACCAGCACGATGGCCACGTGGCCCTGTGCCAGGTGCTCCTGGATATCCTGCACGCTCACTGTGCATTTTTCCACCGGCACCTTGCAGGCCTTGGCTTGTGCAAACACCTGGTTCACCCGGGTCTCCTCTGTGTCAAAGTGCTTCCTGTAGAAGGACTGGGTCTTGTAGCCCTTGTCAACGCCCAGGGTCTGCGTGCAGAAACGGTGCCTCACGCCAAAGTGGCGCATTAGGTAGGCCAGGTCAGTAGTCCAGATGCCCCCCTGGTTAGTCGCGGCTCCTGCAGGGCACTCTCGAACTCACTGTCGCCCAGCTGGCCCAGGCACCTCAGCACCATCTTGGAGCAGGCCAGGCCGCAGTCCCAGGGGTAGAGCTGCTGGATGATGGGCGCGGACAGCCGCACAAAGTCTCCGGGTGCCAGTGGCGTCCCCTCTGCCTCCGCCCTCATAACCTGGGCCGCGCGGGGCGCCCGCGGCCCCCGCCCGGGGCACCTGCTACAGCTTCGGCTTTGACCAGGGAAGGACTGGGGCCGGTGCATGTCAGGTTCCTCCACCGCCACCACCGCCACTTGCTGGGGGGGCGGGGAAGAGAAGGCCTCTTTTAATGTTTATGCTAGAATTAAAAATGACTTACCTACCACTATTACAGTAATACAGCCTCCTGTATGCGACATTTACCTTTATTAGTGACTCTCTAATGCTCTGCGGTTGCTACTTCGTGTTCTTTCATTTCAACTTGGATAACTGTTGTGGGAAGCCGTGGAGAAGTTGGAGCGCTAGATGCATGGAACACTCTTTCCCTCTTCAGGTGGAGGCTGAGAGCTGGGATTTTCATCCGCTCAGTCCGTGCCGAGCATGGCAGATGATCCATGGAGGATCTATTCCAGTTTTCACTAGGTAGCTAGGCTGTGCCAGGCCTGCCAGAGCGCCAAGACTGGCAAGACAGGAGCCAGTCCTTTGGGGAGTCCTCTTGCAAAGTTGCAACGCTAGATACACAGACCAATCCTTTTACCTCTACTGAGAAAAGCTGTAAACTAATCCTGATCATGTAGTGCTGTTCCAGGGCTAAGGACTTTGGCAAGAAAGCGTCCCCACCTGTGGCTTCAGTGAACCTGGTTTTATGTATGCCCAGGGTGCAGGAGACGTTGATTAGTTTTCGGATTTGTCTGTGAGTTGTTGCTAAATCCTTGTCTATGCAAGGAGGAGGGCTCAAGGCTTCTTACTATGCCACCTTGCTAAGGTGACTCTCCTACTGATTCTTTCAAGAATAAAAAACCAGAGGGGTGCCTGGATGGCTCAGTCGGTTAAGCATCCTACTCTTGATTTCAGCACAGGTCATGATCTCACGGTTCATCAGATCAAGCCCCACATCGGCTTTGTGTGTGGCTGAGCTTCTGACTCTTGGTCTCAGCTCAGGTCATGATCTCACAGTTGGTGAGATCAAGCCTCTTGTCCGGCTCTGAGCTGACAGCCTGGAGCCTTCTTGGGATTCTCTCTCTCTCTCCCTCTCTCTCTCCCTCTCCCTCTCTCTCTCTCTCCCTCTCTCTCCCTCTCTCTCCCTCTCTCCTCCCCTCTGCCCCTCTCCTACTTGGGCACCCCCCCTTTCAAAATAAATAAACTTAAAACACTGGATTGTGTGATTTTTTTTTAAATAAAGTTTATTTATTTATTTTTGAGAGAGAGTGAGAGAGAGCATGAGCAGGGGAGGGGCGGAGAGAATCCCGAGCAAGCTCCATGCCATCAGTGCAGAGCCAGACGAGGGGCTTGATCTCTCCAACCATGAGACCATGACCTGAGCTGAGATCAAGAGTCAGAAGCTCAACCGACTGAACCACCCAGATGCCCCTGCAGTCTCTTATTTCAAAGCCCATTCTATTTCTAATATGCCACAGTTGCCTGTTTCTTGAAATTTCGTAGAAATTGCTCTGTACAAGACATATCACTAATGAGATATATGTAGAAAAGGAATAAATTGAATTATCTGCTTACAAATGCAAAGGGGTTTTCCTAATCTCTCCATGTGTGTATAATACACGCACATTATAGTTTATATTCTATGAATGTCCAAGCTTATCAATGGTCAAATATAAATTAAATTGAAACTCAAATATACGTTTATCAGTCAAAAAGTATAGTAATGCCCATTATTCAGAAACACAGGAAAATGAAGACTCTCAAACACAATAATGGGACTGTACGTGTTGGAAAATTTACAAAAAACTGCAAACAGTTGGTAATTTCACTCCTAGAAATTAGCTTAAGGAAATAATTAAGCATATGTGTAAAGCATCTTCATCACATAATTTCTTGTTTTTGTTATAAACAACCCAAGTGTCCAACAATATGGAATTGGATGAATAAATTATGAATATAATAGAAAATACCATTTAGCCATTAAAAATTATATTGGATAGGGTACTGGGTGGCTCAGTTGGTTAAATGTCCGACTTCAGCTCAGGTCATGGTCTCAATTTGTGAGTTCAAGCCCCACGTTGGGCTGTGCTGATAGCTCAGAGACTGGAGCCTGATTCAGATTCTGTGTCTCCTTCTCTCTCTGACCCACCCCTGCTCACATTCTGTCTCTCTCTCTCCTTCAAAAATAAATAAACATTAAATTTTTTTAAATATATATATTTCAAATGAGTATTTATAGGCATGAAAAGATATATGCATTTTTAAGTACAAATATCTGATTAAAAATAAACGTATAATTGTTTTTAGAAAATAAACAGGGGCGCCTGGGTGGCTCAGTTGGTTAAATGTCTGACTTTGGCTGAGGTCATGATCTCATGGTTCATGAGTTCGAGCCCCGTGTTGGGCTCTGTGCTGACAGCTCAGAGCCTGGAGCCTGCTTCGGATTCTGTGTCTCCCTCTCTCTCTGCCCCTCCCCCACTCATACTCTCTTGCTCTCAAAAATAAGACATTAAAAATTTTTTTGAAAAAAGAAAAGAAACAATATATTATAGCTATATTTAATAGCTTCAGGCATAATTTACATACCATAAAATTCACCAATAATAAGTGTATGATTAAATAACTTTTAGTAAATTTATAGATTTGTACCACAACAATCCAGCTTTAGAATAATAATTTTTTCTAAGTTTTCATTTTAATTCCAGTATAGTTAACAGTGTTATGTTAATTTCAGATGTATAATATAGTGATTCAACAATTCTATACATTACTCAGTGCTCATTATGATAAGTATGGTCTTTAATCCCCATCATCTATTTCACCCATCCTTCCACCCAACTCCCCTCTGCTACCTACTGGTTTGTTTTCTGTAGTTAAGAGTCTGTTTCTTGATTTGTCTCTCGCTTTTTTTCTTTACTCATTTGTTTTTTTCTTAAATTCCACATATAAGTGAAATCATATGGTATTTGTATTTCTCTGACTTAATTTGCTTAGCATAATACTCTCTAGCTCCATTCATGATGTTGAAAATGGCAAGATTTCATTCTTTTTATGGTGGAGTAATATTCCATTTTACACACACACACACACACACACACACACACCATATCTTCTATACCCATTCATCTATTGATGGACACTTGGGCTGCTTCCATATTTTGGCTATTGTGAGTAATGCTGCAATAAACAATAAGGGTACATGTATCCCTTTGAATTAGTGCTTTTGTATTTTGGGGGTAAATACCCAGTAGTGGAATTATTGGATTATAGGGTAGTTCTATTTTTAACTTTTCAAAGAACTTCACTACTGTTTTCCATAGTTTACATTCCCAGCAACAGTGCACAAAGGTTCCTTTTCCTCCACATCCTCTCCAACACTTGTTATTTCTTGTGTTTTTGATTTTATCCCTCTGACAGGTGTGAGGCGATATCTCTTTGTGGTTTTGATTTGCATTTTCCTCATGATGAGTTATGTTGAGCATTTTTTCATATGTCAGTTGGCCTTCTAGATGTCTTCTTTGGAGAAATACCTGTTCATGTCTTCTGCCCAGTTTTTAATTGGAATATTTGTGTTTTTAGGTATTGAGTTTTAAAAAGTCTTTATATGTTTTGGATACTAATAATGCTTTATCTGATATGCCATTTGCAAATATGTTCTTTTGTTCATCAGAGACATTGGCCTGTAATTCTCTTTTTTGTGGTGTCTTTATCTGGTTTTGGTATCAGGGTAATGCTGGCCTCACAGAATGAATTTGGAGTATTTCCTTCCTCTTCCACTTTTTGGAACAGTTTGAGAAGAATAGGTATTAGCTCTTCTTTTAAATGTTTGGTAGAATTCACCTGGCAGCCATCTGGTCCAGGACTTTTGTTTATTGAAAGTTGATTACTGAATCAATTGTATTGCTGGTAATCGGTCTGTTCAAATTTTCTATTTCTTCCTGACTCAATTTTGATAGCTTATGTGTTTCTAGGAATTTATCCATGTTTGCTTGTAATTTTTCATAACATTCCCTCACAATTGTCTGTATTTCTGTGGTGTTGGCTTTTATTTCTTCTCTTTCATTAGTGATTTGTTTGAGGTCTCTCTGTCTTTTTTTATGAGTCTGGCTAAAGTTTATCTTTAAAAAATTTTTTTAATGTTTATTTATTTTTAAGAGAGACAGAGCAAGAGCCGGAGAGGGGCAGAGAGAGGGGGAGACACAGAATCCAAAGTAGGCTCCGGGCTCGGGGTTGTCAGCACAGAGCCTGACATGGGGCTCAAACCCACAAACCATGAGATTATGATCTGAGCCAAAGTTGGATGCTTAAGTGACTGAGCCACTCAGGTGCCCCTGGACAAATTTTTTTCAATTTTGCTGATCTTTTTAAAGACCTAGCTACTGGTTATATTGATCTGTGCCATTGTTTTTTTGGTTTTTGGGGTTTTTTTTGTTTTTTTGTTGTTTTTTTTTTAGTTTCTGTATCATTTATTTCTGCTCTGTTTTTTATTATTTCATTCCTTCTGCTTATTCTAGGTTTTGTTTGTTCTTTTTCTAGCTCCTTTAGGTGTAAGGTTGGATTATTTATTTGAGATTTTTCTTGTTCCTGAGGTAATCCTGTATTGTTATAAACTTCCCTCTTAGAACTGCTTTTGCTGCCTCCCAAAGGTTTTGGACCACTGGTTCCATGTAACTTTTTATGTCTTTTTTGATTTCTTGATTGACTCACTAATTGTTTATTTGCATGTAATTAACCTCCATGTATTTGTAGTCTTTACAGTTTTTTTCTTGTGGTTTATTTCTAATTTTATAGGCTGTGGTCATAAATGATGCATGGTATGACTTTGATATTTTTGAATTTATTGTAACTTGTTTTGGTGATCTATTCTGGAGAATTTTCCATGTGTACTTGAAAAGTATGTGTATTTTGCTGTTTTAGGATGGAATGTTTTGAATGCATCTGTTAAGTCCCTCCGGTCCAGTGTGTCATTCAAAGCCACTGTTTTCCTTGTTGATTTTCTGTTAGGATGCTCTGTCCATTGATGTAAGTGGGATGTTAAAGTTCATTACTATTATTGTGTTACTAATGATTAGTTACTCTATGTTTATTAACTCTTTTATATATTTGGGTACTTTCGTGTTGGGTGCATAAATATGTACAATTGTTATATCATTTTGTTTGATTGTCCTGTTTATTACTATTTGGTGCCCTTCTTTGTCTTTGGTAACAAGAGTTACCATCTTTGTTTTTAACGTTTATTTTATCTGATATAAATATTTCTACCATGGCTTTCTTTTCACATCCATTTACATGATAAATGTTCCTCCATCTCCTCACTTTCAACCTGCGGGTGTCATTAGGTCTGAAACAAGTCTCTTGTAGGCAGCATATAGACAGGTCGTTTTTTAATCCACTTTGTTACCCAGTGCCTTTTGATTAGAGCCTATAGTCCATTTACACTCAAAGTAGTTATTGATATGTATTTATTGCCATTTTTAAAATTGTTTTGTTGCTTTTTTAAGCTTTTCTCTGTTCCTTTCTTCTCTTGCTTTCTTTCATGGTTTGTTGAGATTCCTTAATGATATACTTGGATTCCTTTCTCTTTATTCTTTGCGTATCTATTGCTGGTTTTTTAATTTGTGGTTACCCATTAGGTTTGTATATAACATCTTCTGCATATAGCAGTCTATATGAAGTTGATGGTTTCTTAAGTTTGAACACATTCTTTATTCTTTTCCCCTCTATGTTTTAAGTAAATGGTTTCCTTTTTTACATTCTTTGATTTTATGAATCTATTGACTGATTTTACAGAAATACTTATTTTTACTTCTTCTATGTCTCCTACTTTTCATATTCTCAGTTATAGTCTTTCCTTTTCACTCAAAGAGTACCCTTTAATATTTCTTATAAGGCTGATTTAGTGGTCATGAACTCCTTTAGTTTTTGTTTGTCTGAGAAACACTTTATCTCTCCTTCTATTCTGAATAATGGCCTTGCTGGATAGAGTATTTTTGGTTGCAGATTATAAGCACTTTGAATGTTATCATACCATTCCCTTCTGGCCTGCAATGTTTCTGCTGAAAAATCTGCTGATAGCTTTATGGGGTTTCCCTTGTATGTAACTGTCTTTTTTTCTCTTGCTAATTTTAAATTTTTTTCTTTCTCACTACTTTTTTCCATATTAATTACTATGTTTTGGTGTTGACCTTCTAGTGATTTCGTTGGAGGATCTCTGTGCCTTCTGGATCTGAATATCTGTTTCTTCAGATTAGGGAAGTTTTCAGATATTATTTCTTCAAATAAATTTTTACCCTCTTTTATATCTTCTTCTGGGATCCCTAAGATGGGAATAATATTATGCTTGATGGAGTCATTGAGTTCCCTAAGTCTGTTGTCATTTAGCATAATTATTTTTTCTCTCACTTAGCTCGATTACTTTTTATTACTCTGTCTTCCAGGTCATTAATTCATTTCTCTGCTTCCCCTCGCCTTCCTCTATTCCATTAAATATACTTTTAACTTCAATTAGTATATTCTTCATTTCTGATTGATTCTTTTTTATCTCTGTGTTTAGGGCTCACTAAGGTTCTTCACTCTTTTCTCGAGTCTAGTGAGTATCTTTATGACCATTACTTTAAATTCTCTATTAGGCATATTACTTATCTCACTTTCACTTTAGCCCTTAGCCTCTAGCTGCAATTTTGTCTTTCCTTTCATTTGGAACATATTCCTCTGTCTCTGCATTTTGCCTAACAATCTGTGTCTGTCTCTGTTAGGAAAAGTTAGCTGTGTCTGTTGCTCTTGAAAGTAGTGGGCAGGGCGAGCACTTTTAAGAAGGTGGCACTGATCCTCTTCATAGGATAGGACCAGCCACTGTGAAGACCCAGCCAGCCAGGGTGCTCTACAAGGTGTGCGTGTGCAGGTGTGGAGTACTGCAAGCTGCATGTGCTGGTCCTTTTCCCCCTGGGACATGCAGCTACTGAAGAGACCTGACCAGCTAGGCCACTCCACAAAGTGGGGGCATGAAGTGCAGTTTTAACGAGGTGTGTACATCCTCCTTGGGAGGTGGGGAGACAGGGTGTTGGCAAGGTTTGTGCCTATCTTCGGGGGGGGGGGGGGACCCACAGAGTACCGAGATGGCTCTAGCTGGCAAGGGTGGAGTATAGGGTAAGCAAGTTAGGTAGTGAATGCCAGCACCATGCTGGGGGCAGGGAAGGAAATGGTGTCTGCCAGCTTTTTATTCCTGTAGAAGTCCCTCAGCAAACTCTGAGGTTAGTAACTAACTCTCCCTCCTGTGTACCTCAAGCATTTTTCAAGCTGCTGGTTCTGTGTAGAAGAGCTGTTTGTTGTGCTATCTCTTTAAGGGTGGGGACTCCACTTTCTGTGGCCCTCTGGGCTCTCCCAGAGCTGAGCCTCCTGATTTTTAAAGTTCTAGGTTCTAAGTATTGCTTGTTCTAAGAATTCACAGAACTCGGCCCCACTGATTTCCAAAGCCAGATGCTGTGGGAATTCTTCTTCCCTGTGCAGGCTCCCCAGTGTGATAGTCTGTTTCTTGCCCCTCTCTGTGCCCATTGCTCCCTCCCTCAGGTGGCCAGAATAGCTCCCCACTGTATACTCCCTACCCTCTTCATCGTGGCTTCTTCCCTACATTTAGTTCAGGAGTTTGTTCTGCCAGCATTCGGATTGTTTTCCTGGTTATTTGCACTGATGTGAGTGTTATTTAGTTTTATCTGTGGGACGAGGTGAGTTTAGGGCCCTTCTACTCTGCCATATTCCCTGGAAGTCCTAGAATAATCATTTTAACATCTTACATTGTCTATCTGTATTTTCTGATTTATAGCAACCAAATTGTCACATTAAAAGTGAAAGTTATTTATCTTTTTAATTTAAAGTTTTAATATTGCTGTGTCTACAGAAAACGCATCCTAACTTTTAAGCAACTTTAGCCTATACATGTAGGTTTGCATGATAAGAGTCAACAGGTTTTTAAAGTAAAGTTGGTTTTTGTTAATTTTTTTCTCATCGACCAATTATTATTCATGAACAAAAAAGTCAAAACTCACCTACAAGGTTATATGACCTTAAGACCTTACTTAATTTTTGATAAGTTTGTGAGGCTTACATAAAGTAATTTGTAGAAAGTAATTAGCGACATCTGTTATGGCAATACTGGAGTAATAGTTCCTTGAAAAATCCTCTTATTTATACGAAATAAAAATGATGGACACAATATGCTTTTTTAATTCATAAATTTGTCAATTACCTGGAAAGAAAGTAAAGGTTCCTGATAGGCCAATATCTAAGTGAAAGACGGACCTCAAAGAAATAAGCAGTTCTGGGAAGCTGGCTTTAACCAGTGACCTTTTATTTGACTTTTTGAGACTTAAAGAACAGCATGAGAAAGGGAGAAAGCCTAGCCATGCTCCCAAGGAGGCTGTCCAAGAAGAGACCCATTTGCATGTTAAGAATTCCAATAAGAGACTAACTACATAAACTTGGAACCCAAAGAGTTTCACTCTTTACAACAAGGAAAATTACCTCTAATTATCCTCCGCACTGAATAAACAAAGGATAGCTGAGAATTATAACTACAAGTCAGCCCTCGTGAATTTTCAAGCCACATTTAAACTTCCTGTGTAGTGGGGTGTAGTGGGAGTAGCCTCAAGCCAAGAATTTAATTTAAAATTATTCCAAAATAAGGTACCCCTAGGAACTAGACAAAAATAAAATCAAAAATCCTCTTTTAATCTTCTTTTAATCTTGTCCAATAAGTTTCAAAGATTAATCTTGCAAATAATCTGTAGCAATATTATAAAAATGTTTCAACTCATAGTCCAAAACTGTATACACTGAAAATATCAGGGAATAAATATATTAATATATTCATATAAATTATGGTGGGGTTAAAAATGTGAGAAATTGGGCAAGATTATACAAAAAAGACCAAGAAATTTTGAGAAAGAACCAAAACAATTGGTATGAGTGAAGTACATATAATAACTGAAATTAAAACATCAGGATACCAGTTTAAAAGTAGATTAGATACAGTGGGAAAGAGAATAAGGGAACTTGAAGATAGAATTGAAGATATCACACAGAATATGGTTCAAAGAGACAAAAATCTAGAAAATATGAGATTAAGAGACAAAGAATTGAGAAGTTAAAACATAGAATCATCATTCTAGGAGGAATGAATAAGACAGTTCAGCAAGAAAAAATCAATGTAAACCAGAAATTGTATATCTTCAAACCAATAGAAGATCTGTAGAAATCTAACTTGTGATAGTTTTGGCAAAAAAAGTATGGAAAAAGAGTAAAGATTTAACAGGTTTTTTATATTAGAAAATGTAACTTTGGCATAGCGTAGGATTTCATAAACAAGATTTAGAACACAGGAATATATCTAGAATATGGTATAACTGATCACTTTCACTTTAGTATATTCAAGAAGATCTATACTTCAAAAGATAGCACTGAGAGGGAGACAGCCAAAGCATAAGAGACTCTTAAAAAACTGAGAACAAACTGAGAGTTGATGAGGGGTGGGAGGGAGGGGAGGGTGGGTGATGGGTATTGAGGAGGGCACCTTTTGGGATGAGCACTGGGTGTTGTGGGGAAACCAATTTGACAATAAATTTCATAGTTTAAAAAATGTGAAAACTGAAAACCAAAACAAACAAACAAAAAAAAACCTGAGACTGGGGCGCCTGGGTGGCGCAGTCGGTTAAGCGTCCGACTTCAGCCAGGTCACGATCTCGCGGTCTGTGAGTTCGAGCCCCGCGTCAGGCTCTGGGCTGATGACTCGGAGCCTGGAGCCTGATTCCAATTCTGTGTGTCTCCCTCTCTCTCTGCCCCTCCCCCGTTCATGCTCTGTCTCTCTCTGTCCCAAAAATAAAATAAAAAACGTTGAAAAAAAAAAAATTAAAAAAAAACAAAAAAACAAAAAAACAAAAAAAAACCCTGAGACTAAACTTAGGGCTAATGAGGGGTGGGAGGGAGGGGAAAGTGGGTGATGGGCATTGAGGAGGGCACCTGTTGGGATGAGCACTGGGTGTCGTGGGGAAACCAATTTGACAATAAATTTCACATTAAAAAAAAAGATAGCACTTAGAATTTGAAAAAAAAAAACCAAAAAGCAGGAGAATGTATTTGTAAAACTCAGCTATCAAAGGACTAGTATCAAGAACATTTAAAGATGTTCTGTAAATCAATAAGGAAAAATAAGAACATATCATAGAAAAAATAAGGCAAAAATACAGGACCAGTAACTTTAAAAGGGAGCCAGGGAAAGTCCAATATAGCCTGTGAAAAATTGTGAAGGTCTAATATAGCCTTTATTTGCTGAAAGTCTAAAATGAAATTTCAGATGATTTGTCTAAGCTAGTGGAGGACTTTAAGAGACCCATGAAAAATATTGGTCACTTGCACGCTGGAGTTTAAGGGACTTTGGGAGAGATTCACCACTTACTTGTGGTGAATTCTAAAAGCGAGAACCGATGATTGGAATTTCCTCTGCCTTGTGGCAGATAGAAGAGCACATCTACTGGTGTAACAGCTGCATGTCCAGAGGGAGCTGGAACAAGGATTTATTCATGCTGTTTCAGCTGTAGGTTCCTCAGGAGGGAAGAGAAAATAAAATATTAGTACTTCAGTTATTTAAGAAGTTTTATTGTATTGCATTCAAGTGCTGATATCTCTTTTATTTATTCTGCTTGGCATCTGCTATGATTCCAGAATCTGAGATGTCATACCCTGGTTCAGTGCTGCAAAATTTTCGGCTGTTGCCTCTTTTCAGTTTTCTTTGCCCACCTATTAGAATTGTGTAGAAAGTTAGGTCCTTTCCCTTTCTCTGTCTCTTTTATTGCATATTGTCCATCTTTGTGCTTCAATTTAGTAATTACTTCAGATTTATATTCTAATTCCCTAATTCTCTCCTTCTCTGTATCTAATCTCATATTTAACCTATCCATTGAGTATTTAATTCCTTTTTTTCAAAGTTCTTTCTTGCTTCCTTTGAAATCTGCCTGCCTTTCTGTTATAATCTCTCTTTCCTTTCTCATGTTTCAACTACTTTTTTTTTTTAATTTCTTTGATCATTGAAGCATGTTTCTGGTCTTTTTTAGGATTCTTTTTTTCTTTGTGCAATATGGATACATGGTTAGACTGAAATTTTTTCAGCTGTGAATTCATACTTGTATGATTAAATCTTTGGGTATTCTGAGAAATCTGGTTTGATAATGTATTTCCTAAACAGAGAATATATTTTTTTATGATACGTGGCCCAGGATATTACTAATACAGAAGTACTTTATTTTTTTTTTTTTTCAACGTTTTTAATTTATTTTTGGGACAGAGAGAGACAGAGCATGAACGGGGGAGGGGCAGAGACAGAGGGAGACACAGAAGCGGAAACAGGCTCCAGGCTCTGAGCCATCAGCCCAGAGCCTGACGCGGGGCTCGAACTCACGGACCGCGAGATCGTGACCTGGCTGAAGTCGGGCGCTTAACCGACTGCGCCACCCAGGCGCCCCAGAAGTACTTTAAATTAATCTCTCAGTTTAGGAATCTCCTGGATCCTGCAGGTAGAGATATTGAACTTCAGACTCTAATGTGGACTAGCTTTGGTTATAAGTTTTCAAGAATTTTTTGTATTCATAGCTAAGCCTGAGACAAAATGTCGTCTTCCTTTGTTTATGGGCAATAATGATCACTTCTGTGTTCCAATTCCAACCCTCCACCTTGACTCATCTCCTCCCCAAAATTATTACAATCTGAAACTTGAAGCTTCTGGCTACAGAAATGCTTACAGTACAGCAAGGATTTCAGTGCTAGATTATAGTCTGTGGGTGTTTCCTGTTCATAGTATGTGTATCTGTTTCCTGTTCATTTTGGGCACTGTTGGGTTTTTTCTTACTTTCTTAGAAGCTTGGCTATACTTTTGAAATATTTGTCATACTTTTAATAATTTTGTAAAAGAAGTATTTTTTAGGAAATTTAACAAGTTCTGTTGCCAAAAGCAGAGCTTCCAGTAAATTTTTTAATGTACTACCTTCCAATTTACCAGTTTGAAAATAAGATATTCAGAATTGATTGTAAGTAATCTGTATAATCATCTAGAAGACTTTTTTTTAGAAAAGAGGATCTAGGTAGGTTTTTATAATCCATTGTTCTGTTATGTGTGTTTCCTGTATAGTTCCCCATATATTTTTAATCATCTAGGAATCAGGGGGTCTTTATTATTTGAAATCCACCTAGGGTGTGCGTATGTATCAGCAAGTTGCATTATTTTAGTGACCTTATACCCTAGAAACATTTCTACCATGAATGCCTAACTTATTCCTCTGGATGCTTATGAAGATTTCAACTAAGCCTGTCTAGATATTTCTAAAGCAAGCCAGGAGACTTTGCCACAAACCCAGTTTTAAGAAAGGTAAGTCGTGGCTGTGATTTCAACCTGTAGCCAGTTCCTTCTAGCATTGACCGTTTTCTTGACTCTGTAGCAGAAATGTTCAGTGTTGTCTCTCAGTATAATATCTTTAAAATGTGAAAGACATAACAGGATGAAACTAAGGTACAAAGAGATCATCTGTATTCTTGTTGTTAGTCATTACCATATTGAAATGTGGCAAAACCCTGTATTTCATCAATCTCTAAGATGTGTATCTTTTCATTTTTTAATATCTATGCATTTGGGATACAAGCTTGCACTTGATGGTATAACACTGAATTACAGATATTTTTATTTCCTAGTGGTGTACAAAATACAAAAAAAAAGATGCATGTTATAATTAATGACACTTCATATTTAATGAAATACAACATTTGTAATTATTTCAGTCCCACTGGTGAAAATACTTGCCTATTTATTATTCTGAAGAAGTGATCTATTACCAGTGATATTTCTTCCTTTACAAAAAGTTACTGGAATGTTTTGGTATTCTATTCATAAGTGAGCCACAAATGCAAATGAAATCCAAAAATGTGTCAGTACTCATATATATTAAGCATCTACTATTTCCCATATATTCTGTTTGTAAATGCTCCTAATATTTTAAAACTCTTTTTTCCTCTGTCATAGAGTTTGTTTAGACCAAAGATAAAGATATTATGTCTCTGAAAGCTGAAAGATCACAAATGACGTTTGAAGATGTATTTGTCTCTGAAAAATTCAGTAACTTAGACATACTAACTCCACATATTTTAAGATTGTGGTTAAAATAGAACTATCCATCTGACACATAACACTGTTTAGAAGGAGTCAGATTACAAGTGCATGTTACCCTTGAGGTATTACATGTGCTTAAAAAGGATATTCAAAGAAAAGCGTGTGAGTTATAAGGTAGAAAGCAGCATATTTATGGGGAAGAAATTTTAATGATCTTTTATTAACAACATCAACAAACATAAATTTAGCCCAAATCATGTGTAAATATAGCTCTGTGCTCTTCATACTGAAAAATTTAACATTTGGTTCTATGTTACACTCCAGAAAAATACAGGCTAGCAGTTGAGCAGATAGTATATGAGAGGTGATAAAAATTACTAATTTGGAAGTGTTTACAGATTTTCTTGTCCTGGTGCCTGCCAAAGACTTCTGTATTTTATAGACCTTATCTTTCTACTCCCACAGTCTCTCAAAAATATGAGGCTAGTGTATCTCTACCAGGCTGGTTCCTACACATATCTTACCTTTTATAAAAATAAAATGAAAAGGAGGAAAGTCACAAAAAAAACATGTAGAACCTAATGATTATAGGCAAACACTCTTTAAACCCCCACCCAGATCAAAACCCAAACCTACCAGCCCCCCCACCCCAGAACTTCCATGTGCCTTGTCCCAATTGTCTTCTCTCCACCTGGATATAACGACCAAACAGATTTCCTCTAGTAATCATTCCCTTGCATGGTATTAAGGTTTCATCACACTGATATTCGTCTCTAAAATCTTTAGTTTAGTTGTGCCCATTTTAATGTGTGTTAACATCTCTTTGAATTTACAGATAACCCTGCAATTCTTTAGAGAGGTGCTCATAGTCTAGATTTTGCTGATTGCCTTCTCATGGTGCAGTTCACTTTCTTCTGACATAAAAATGTTGCTTTTGGAAAGTCTCACGGTGATCCAGTTTTGGATGGTTTTTTTTTAATATTGTTTAATGTTTATTTTTGAGAGAGAGCAAGAGAGAGAGAGAACAAGCAGGGGAGAAGAAGACAGAGCGGGAGACCCAGAATCCAAAGCAGGCTTCAGGCTCCAAGCTGTCAACACACAGCCTGATGTGGGGCTTGAACCCACGAACTGTGAGATCATGACCCAAGCCAAAGTCAGTCACTTAACCAACTGAGCCACCCAGGTGCCCCTGGGTTTGTTTGTTTTTTTTTTAACCCCACAAGTCATTTGCTCTTTATGTCTAAGTGTACAAAGAATTTGTTTCTTTGGCTTTTAAAGCCCAATAATTTTATAGAAATGTGCCTTGATGTTTGTTCTGAGCTAATATTTTTAGGTATATGGTGTGCTTTGGTCAATCTAAAATTCTCAATAGGCAGGAATTAATAAGCAAAAGCATTTATTTGGGAACAAAGAATTGCCATTTGGGGTATACAGATTTGGGTAGCAATCCAAATAGTGTCCCCTAGGGAACAAGATTCAGGGATTTTTAATGACAAAATGATAATGCCCTTATAAGTTGTTTACAAAGAATTTTGATTGATGTTGGGTACAGAACACTAATCTTACCTAAACGTAATTAGTTGCTAAGGCTATCACTAAGCAAGAGTCTCATACAGTGGCAAGTTATAGGTGTTCTTGCAGAATCCTCGATTATCTGTGGTTTGGCCCAGTTCAAAAGTTCATGGTTCCGCCTATGAGATGGTATGCATAAGGCTCACCTCCTTAATGATCTTCCGCTTCCATTTTACAACCCTTGACATCCATGACTTCATTTTATTTCACCTTTCACACTTTGAATATCTAATTTCAAGTCTTCATATTTCAGAAAAGCATTCTTAGGGTGCCTGGGTGGCTCAATCAGTTAAGCATCTGACTCTTGATATCAGTTTAGGTCATAATCTCGCAGTCATGATATCAAGCCCTGAGTCAGACTCTGTTCTGACAGAGTGGAACCTGCTTGGGATTCTTTCTCTCCCTATCTCTCTGCCCCTCCCCAACTCATGCTTGCTCTCTCTCAAAAAAAAAAAAAAAAATTAATTAAAGCATTTTTGAATAATAGAGTCTAGTGTTGGCACTGTTCCTGTAATGGTTTCGGTACTTCTTTAAGAACTCTAGGGGCACCTGGGTGGCTCAGTTGGTTGAGTGTCCAACTTCGGCTCAGGTCACGGTTCATGAGTTTGAGCCCTACATCGGGCTCTGTGCTGATAGCTCAGAGCCTGGAAGCTGCTTCGGATTCTGTGTCTCTGTCTCTCTCTGCCCCTCCCCCGCTCATTCTCTCTCTCTCTCTCTCTCTCTCTCTCTCTCTCTCTCTTTCTCTCTCTCTCTCTCCCTCTCTCTCTCTCTCTCTCTCTCTCTCTCAAAAGCAAATAACCATTAAAGAAATTAAAAAAAAAAAAAGAACTCTATTATAGTGCGTTGAGTATTCTTTGTCTTCAATATTTGTCATTTTTCCTCCAGTCTTTTTGCTTTTCCTTATTTCTTTTTGATTTTTAAAAAAACTGCCTCCTTTTTATTTTTATTTATTAAGGTATTATCTGTTATGTTTATGTGTTCTTGTGTTCCTTCTAATTTAGACTTAATTTCTGAAATAATTTTCTTCTGTGTCTAATTCTTTTCTGAATTTTGTCACCTTGTTTCTGAGATAATCTGATTCCTGTTGTTCTTTCATTTTTTCAGTTTCTTTTCTCCATTCTTTTCTCATTTTAAAATACTTAGATATACTTTTCATCTGTTTTGTGAACTTTGTCTTTCTGGTGTGCTTTCATTGTCTGCAGTAATGGTGTTCTGCTCTTTAATTTCCATTTTCTTATAATACGTTATATAAAATTGAACCTTAATACTTTTCTGTAGCCCACTTTTAAAAATACTAATTTTCCTGAATTTTTAAAAGATGCCTATGTACATAATACTTTTCCTGGCTTCACAGAGCTCCTTTGTCAGAGGCTGTCTTGTAGTATTGAAAAAATTTAGTGACTTTCCCTCTGAGAGTTCCTGGCTCTGTTACTCTCCCCTCCTTTTAAGTGAATCTTCTTTTCTTTAAAATCTCTGTGACCCTGTCCTGCTCAGCTTTGATTTGACTCCCCACAGTTTCCCTTCAATGTGGGGCCCTCCTAGCTTAAAGTATTAGCTAGTTGATTTTAAGAGTCCACGGGTCCTCCACGGTTCCAGCCCTATAGGCTTTACTAGGATATTTATGTTCACCCACTTTTGGATAAAACTCTTTCCAGGTTTAGCTGATGTTCTCAAGTTAGCTAATTATGCTTTCTAGTGAATATTTGTTAGCTGTCTTGGAGTCCTTTTGTCCTCAGGTCTGTCACACAGCCCATTACTTCCCTTTGTTTCTTCCTGTATATCCAGTGGTACCATGACGTGCAGATTTTGTGTCTGTCAGTGATTTTATTCTTACCCACTTGTAATCTGAGTTTGATGATAATCCCTTCAAATCTAGTTTTGTTGTATTTGTTGGTGGTGGGGGTTTTGTTGTTGTTCTTATCTGTTCTTATCTGCCTTTGTGAGTGGATTCCAGGAGTTTCAAAAGCTATGCCACCAATGTGGCCATCTTCCCCAAATCCTCCTGTTATGATTTTTCTAGGTTCTACACTTCTGTGATGCAGAATAAGGGAATTGGCCCAGGTGACTAGAACCAGACTTATGGTGGCTTCACCCATATACATACAAAGATGTGGGGGAGAAAAAGGGAAAAGGAAATAAAATCAGGTTAGAGACTGAAAAGGAATTTTGAGGAGGTTCTGGAAAATGAAATGATCTGGAAGAGGATATGGCTTAAAGAATTCAGAGGTTATAAATAGGAATGCAAGAAGTTGGGTCCCCTGTGCTATCCTTGATGACAAATAAATCAAGAATAGAAACACTTTTTTATTTCTTTTGCAGGTGAACTTCACATTTTGTTTTGTTTTGTTGGTTGGTTGGCTTTTGTGTTTTTTTTCTTCTAAGATTTTATTTAAATTCAAATTAGTTAACATGTAGTATTGGCTTCAGGAGTAGTTTGAGTGTTTGTTTTCTGTTGTTAAGAGTCTCTGATGGTTTGCTTGCCTCTGTTTTTTCCCCCTTCCCTTATCTTCATTTGTTTTGTTTCTTAAATTCCAAATGAGTAAAATCAAATGGTAATTGTCTTTCTCTGACTGACCTGTTTTGCTTAGCATAATACACTCTAGCTCCATCCACATTGTTGCAAATGGCAAGATTTCATTCTTTTTGATGGCTGAGTAATGTATACCACACCTTTATCCATTAATCAGTTGATGGATATTTTGGGCTCTTTCCATGATTTGGCTATTGTTGATAATGCTGCTATAAATACTGGGGTGCATGTGTCCCTTGGTATTTGTATATCCTTTGGATAAATAGGTAGTACTGCAATTTCTGGGTCATAGGGTAGTTATATTTTTAATTTTTTTTTTTAAATAGTTTATTGTAAAGTTAGCTAACATACAGTGTATACAGTGTAGTCTTGGCTTTGGCAGTGATTCCTATGGTTCACCACTTACATACAACACCCAGTGCTCATCCCAACAAATGTCCTCCTCAATGGCCATCTCCCATTTTCCCTGAACCCCCAGTCCCATCAACCCTCAGTTCTTTGTATTTAAGAGTCTCTTATGGTTTGCCTCCCTCTCTATTTGCAACTTATTTTTCCTTCCCTTCCCCTATGTCTTATGTTAAGTTTCTCAAATTCCAGATATGAGTAAAAACATACAATACCTGTCTTTTTCTGACTTATTTCACTTGGCATAATACACTCCTGCTCCATCCACATTGTTGCAAATGGCAAGATTTGATTCTTTTTCATCACCGAGTAGTATTCCATTGTATGTATATACCACTTCTTTATCCATTCATCATCTGAGTGACATTTGGGCTCTTTCCATAATTTGGTTATTGTTGGTAGTGCTACTATAAACATTGTGATATATGTGCCCCTACAAATCAGCACTCCTGTAGCTAGCCTTGGGATAAATTCCTAGTAGTGCTATGGCTAGGTCGTAGGATAATTCTATTTTTAATTTTTCGAGGAACCTCCACACTGTTTTCCAGAGTGGCTGCACCAGTTTGCATTCCCGCCAACAGTGCAAGAGGGTTCCCATTTCTCCACATCCTCGGCAACATCTGTTGTTTCCTGAGTTGTTAATTTTAGCCATCTAACTGATGTGAGGTGGTATCTCATTGTGGTTTTGCTTTGTATTTCCCTGATGATGAGGGATGCTGAGCATCTTTTCATGTGTCTGTTAGCCATCTGGATGTCTTCTTTGGAAAAGTGTCTATTCATGTCTTCTACCCATTTCTTCACTGGTTTGTTTTTCAGGTGTTGAGTTCGATAAATTCTTTATAGATTTTGGATACTAACCCTTTATCTGATGTGTCATTTGCAAATATCTTCTCCCATTCCATCAATTACCTTTTAGTTTTGTTAACTGTTTCCTTTGCTGTGCAGAAGCCATTTATTTTGATGAGGTCCCAGTAGTTCACTTTTGCTTTTGTTTTCCCTGCCTACAGTGATGCATCTGGTAAGAAGTTGCTCCAACCCATGTCAAAGATGTTGCTGCCTGTTTTCTTCTCTAGGATTTTGATGGTTTCCTGTCTCATATTTAGGTCTTTCACCATTTGGAATTTGTTTTTGTGTATGATTTAAGAAGTGGTCCAGTTTCATTCTGCATATCACTGTCCAGTTTCTCTAACACCATTTGTTGAAGAGACTGTCTTTTTTCCATTCTTTCCTGCTTTGCCAAAGATTGATTGACCTTATAGTTGTGGGTCCATTTCTGGGTTCTCTGTTCTGTTCTATTGATCTATGTGTCTATTTTTGTGTCAGTACCATACTGTCTTGATCATTACAACTTTGTAATACAGCTTGAAGTCTGGAATTGTGATGCCTCCAGCTTTGGTTTTCTTTTTCAGCATTACTTTGAGTATTTGGGGTCTTTTCTGGTTCCATACAAATTTTAGAATTGTTTGTTCTAGCTTTGTGAAAAATGCTGGTATTATTTTGATAGGCCTTGCATTGAGTGTGTAGATTGCTTTGGGTAGTATAGACATTTTACTTTGTGTCTTCTTCAATTTCTTTCATAAGTGTTCTATAGTTTTCAGAGTACAGATCTTTTCCCTCTTTGGTTAGGTTTATTCCTAGGTATTTTATGGTTTTTAATGCAATTGTAAATGCAATCAATTCATTGATTTCTCTTTCTGCTGCTTCATTGTTGGTATATAGAAATGCAACAGATTTCCAAATGGTGATTTTATATCCTGTGACTTTGCCAATTTCATGTATCAGTTCTAGTAATTTTTAGTGGAGTCTTTCAGATTTTCTACATAGAGTATTATGTCATTTGCAAAGAGTGAAAGTTTGACCTCCTCGTTGCTGATTTGGATGCCTTTTATTTCTTTTTGTTGATGATTTCTGAGAGTAGGACTGTGTTAAACAACAGTGGTGAGAGTGGACATCCCTGTTGTGTTCCTGATCTCAGGAGGAGAGCACTCAGTTTTTCCCACTGAGGGTATTAGCTGTGGGTCTTTCATATATGGCCTTTATGCTATAGAGGTATGTTCCTTCTGTCCCTATTTTGAGGGTTTTTATCAAGAAAGGATGTTGTAATTTGTCAAATGCTTTATCTTCATCTATTGAGAGGATCATAGGGTTCTTATCCTTTCTTTTATTAATGTGGTATATATCACGTTGGTTGATTTGCAGATATTGAACCAGCCTTGCATCCCAGAAATAAATCCCACTTGATGATGGTGAATAATTCTTTTAATGTACTTTTGGATTCGATTTGCTAGTATCTTGTTGAGAGTTTTTGCATCCACCGAAATCCACATTTTTAACTGACCCTTCTCAAAGCTTGAATCCCATGAGTCACAGCTTCAATATGATAAGAAATATGTGTGTAAAAGTTACACATTTCTGAATAAGAAAGATAACAGATGTGCAGTACAAAATATACGTAGAAGGAACTCCAAAAAATTAATATTTGTGAAGAGTCTGCTACACACTGAACACCAACCTATAATTATCCCAGCAAAATTCTGAAGTGAACTGTTTTCACAGCATTCAAGTTCAGGCCTTGTGAATTTTGAGCCAATTACCTATGCATTACACTTTGTAATATCCGTACTCCAATGGATTGATAGCAATGATGAACATTTATCAGAAACTATAAGCTAGACATGTGCTAGCATGTGCTTGACATGTGCTTAACATGTGCTTTACAGGCTCTATTTCGTTCAGTCCTCACTAGTTTATGAGATTGACTGTTCTTACCTGTAGTTAGGAAAACAGGGACTTAGGTTGAATACTTCCCCAAGCTCACACTCCTGTTGAGTAGCATAACACTGATTAGAACTTATGTGTAACTGTCTTCAAACCCAGATTCTTAATCACCACACTGTGTTATTATGATAATAATATGATGAATGTGACCCAAGACTTCATCTGTTAGCTCTTAACCCTCATTTTGGGCAGACTCTCCCACCTTCAAATGCAGGTTTTGGTTTTTTTTTTTTTTTTGGTTTTGCCAAAATTCCACTTGTTTAAAGAAGATCACTTCACAGCAGAATGAGATTCTTCTTTGGGCATAGACATTCAAGGGGCCATATGTTCTTGTTAGAGTCTCCTGTTGTAAAACACAACAATAGAAGGAGCCAGAGGAAAGAAGCCTACATGAAATCAATCTTTGATAACTTCAACATGAGCCCTCTACAGTGGAGTTTGCCATTGTAAAGATGTTAAATTATACGACTCATCTCCAAAGTATTTTCTGCTTTCAAACTATAGAATAGCTAGTTAAGATGGGGCTTCAAAATTGTTGAAATTTATTGGTTATTTAGTAACATTTTATTCCACGATTAGAGCCTTGTTTTTTTCTTTCACTAACCTGCAAATCTATAATTCCTTGAATCCTTGGGAATCTGCATGTGAAAATATTGTAATTTCTCATTTTGCTCTCTAAAATTTCTAAAGACCCATCTGGAATTAACCTCAGTCAATTTTTAAGACTCTGAATTAAGGACCAGTTACTTATTTATTTATTTTTTATTTTTTAAGGGTTAAATTTGATATAGTATTCTCCCAGTTTAAAAGAAAAGTCATTTAAAATGAAAGTCTAAGAATGTCTAAAGAAATAGGACACAGATAAAGCAGTGTAAACCAGCTACTATTTTTTAAATTTTTTTCAACGTTTATTTATTTTTGATAGAGGCAGAGCACGAGTTGGGGAGGGGCAGAGAGGGAGAGGGAGACACAGAATCTGAAATGGTTTCCAGGCTCTGAGCTGTCAGCACAGAGCCCTACGACATGGGGCTTGAACTCGGGAATGGTGAGATCATGACCTAGGCCAAAGTCGGAGTCCCAACTAACTGAGCCACCCAGGTGCCCCCAGTTACTGTTTTTAAATGGCAACAGTTTGCAGGGGAGTAGAAAAAGAAAAAGATAACCTTATCCTTGTAAAAGTGAACTTTTTCCTGTTACCGAAGCAGGCACAGACGTCTCACACAAGAACAGGGATAGCTGCAGGGGCTTAGATCAAAAGGAAGTCAGAAGCCCTCCCCCCTCCCCCCCCCCCCCCCCACTAAGTCCGATTGCATCTGATCTCATAAACAAGAAGACACTGAGGCTGGATGTCACCGACCTGATTAATTTTCAAGTAGGGCAAATACAAACAGGGAAGACTGATGCTCTGATTTTCCTAATTAACTCAGATGATTCATGGTGGGTTAATAGCCGGGATCTCTACTCTTCTATCACCCTGATGGGCAGGGGCTTGCTTTCTGAGAAATGATCTGACAATTAAGATGCACAGGCAGTGCCCTAAGAAACCTGATATTTAAAGGACTGTGCTTCTAATGCTAGGGTTTTTCCTTGAATAAATCCTCACCCTGTCCCAGCTCCATATAAAAGAAATAGGCGGATTGTTCACAGTGTGGCTTTCCAAAGGCACAAACGGAAATATTAATGCTAGTTTGTTAACAATTTCCGCTTCAAGATTCAATGACAGTTGTCAAAGACATGAATAAACAGTATTGGGATCTGAGAAACATATAATTAACCTTCATTTGCCTATAACCTTTCCAATAGACATAAAGGAATAAACTGTTTTTGAAAAAAGTGGCAGAATCTGGATATCAGGTACCATCTGTACGTGTTTTTGCTGCTTTCGTAGACGAGTGGATGTTCTTTCTGCCAGTTTCTCGCATTCTGGATTTTGCTCAAAGGAATGTGTATCTTAAGCCAACATACTAGTCTTCGGGGAGTTCAGCATGCAAAGACCCCTTTTTGTACCTGCACAACCAACACGTTTGTTGAGAATAAAGAGGACCAGGCTTTGACATTTTCCAGCTTGTTATCTATTTAATTTTCCATCTGCTTCTTTTGCCACCACCTTCCAAAGGAACATCTGCTGCACGTCCCAGAGAAGGAAAGGGGGATTGAATCCATGCCACCTGGGTCTGCAGTCCTAAACCTTGGGATTCAGATGAAGGGAAGGAAAGAAGACTAACACATGGTCCAGAAAATGAAATGAGGACAGTCTGTTAAGAACAAAGCTTTATTTCCATTTATTGCAGAGCCCACACGACCAGACAGGCTGGACAGCAGTGTCTGCCCCTGGCAAGGGTGAGAGGCAGGGGGAAGCAGCTGGTGCCTGGGGGAAGGCAAAAATAGTTTCTGATGCCCAGATACGCCCTCTGGTGCCTGAATCTACAGGTAGCGTCCTGTTGCGCACATACCCTTTAAACATTTAAGCACCATGCTATGAGCTGGGCTTTGTTCTGGGCATTCTGGAGGCAGAGATGATTATAAGGTATATTTCCTACCTTTATGGGTTCTTTTAATGTTTATTTATTTATTTTAAGAGGGAGAGAGAGAGAGAGAGAGCACATGCACAAGTGGGAGAGAGACAGAGAGAGGGAGAGAGAATCCAGGCAGGCTCCGTGCTGTCCCTGCAGAGGCGGACATGGGGCTCAGTCCCACAAACCATGAGATCATGACCAGAGCCAAAATCAAAAGTCAGAAGCTCAACTGATTGAGCCCCCCAAGCACCTCTTATTTCCCACCTTTAAAGAGCTCGCCTGGGATGTGGGAGATGGGCAAGTAGAACAGCATTATAATATACAGTGATAAATTGCATATTAACCAGTTCCTCTGGCTCGGAACACAGAGAAGGGAGAGGAAGTGTGCCTAATCCCACGAAGCAAAGTGGTAGATCAGGGAAAGGAAAGGCTCTACCAAGGCGGTGCCATGAGTGGAGTCTGGAAGGATAAACAGGAATATTAGAAAACAAGCTGTTTTAGGGGCGCCTGGGTGGCTCAGTCAGTTGAGCGTCAGACTTCAGCTCAGGTTATGATCTCACAGTTCGTGAGTTTGAGCCCTGTGTTGGGCTCTGTGCTGACAGCTCAGGGCCTGGAGCCTGCTTCCGATTCTGTGTCTCCCTCTCTCTCTGCTCCTCCCCTGCTCACACTCTGTCTCTCTCTCAAAAATAAATAAAGATAAAGATAAAGAAAAGAAAAGAAAGAAAGAGGCTCTTTTCTCATGATCCAGGGGTGGTAGCACATAACAGCCAATCTTTGTATTGACTCAAAGAACTGAGTCCCCCAAAACCTTATCCCCATCTCCCACCCCTCTCAGTGTCAAGGCATCAGCCATTCACAGTGTACTAGCTGGTTGTGCCACCTCTTAATGTTGTCTGAAGAATCACTCGTGACGATAGCAAACTCTCATCAGAGGGAGACAGATGTCTCAGTATCGAAATCACTTCTTACTTTGCTGCCGTGGAATAGCCAGTTGTCAGATTTTAACTGTCCTTAAGTATTGCACTCAAACGTCACCCAAATCGTAATATGTTAAGACCACAATAGCTAATGCAATCAATTTTTAGACTTAGAGGAGTTTCTCTACAATCAAATATTGAGTGAGTTATCTGTTGCAGGCACCATGAGGCCCACAGTGGTATAAGGTGTGACCTTTGAGCCTAAGAAGCTAAAATCTGATTGCAATGATATGCGATTAGTTCTGTCATCCTGACATGACACTTAGCATTTAACTGAGGAAAGAGCCAGGCTGATGGGACAATGCGTTGCTCAGTAAATGTACGCTTCCTTCACCTTACAGGCTGTCTCCAAATAGGTATAAAACTTCATAGGTTGGCTTTGGATTAGTCGTGGTGTATACTGAGATGCAAATGTAATTGGCATAATCTCTGACTACACCATTACGCTGTCTTGGCATTTTAATAAATTGTTTTTATTTTTAAAAAAATGTTTTAAATAAATTCTATTTTAAAACTATGCTTTCCACAGCACTCTCAACAATCGCCAAATTATGGAAAGAGCCTAAATGTCCATCAACTGATGAATGGATAAAGAAATTGTGGTTTATATACACAATGGAATACTACGTGGCAATGAGAAAGAATGAAATATGGCCTTTTGTAGCAACGTGGATGGAACTGGAGAGTGTGATGCTAAGTGAAATAAGCCATACAGAGAAAGACAGATACCATATGGTTTCACTCTTATGTGGATCCTGAGAAACGTAACAGAAACCCATGGGGGAGGGGAAGGGAAAAAAAAAAAAAAAGAGGTTAGAGTGGGAGAGAGCCAAAGCATAAGAGACTGTTAAAAACTGAGAACAGGGGCGCCTGGGTGGCGCAGTCGGTTAAGCGTCCGACTTCAGCCAGGTCACGATCTCGCGGTCCGTGAGTTCGAGCCCCGCGTCAGGCTCTGGGCTGATGGCTCGGAGCCTGGAGCCTGTTTCCGATTCTGTGTCTCCCTCTCTCTCTGCCCCTCCCCCGTTCATGCTCTGTCTCTCTCTGTCCCAAAAATAAATAAAAAACGTTGAAAAAAAAATTTAAAAAAATAAAAAATAAAAAATAAAAACTGAGAACAAACTGAGGGTTGATGGGGGGTAGGAGGGAGGGGAGGGTGGGTGATGGGTATTGAGGAGGGCACCTTTTGGGATGAGCACTGGGTGTTGTATGGAAACCAATTTGACAGTAAATTTCATATATTAAAAAATAAAAAAAAAATAAATAAATAAATAAAAAATAAATAAATAAATAAATAAAATGAAAAAAATAAATAAATAAATAAATAAAACTATGCTTTCTCAAAAGGGAAATGACTAGGGGGAAAGAATCAAGCACATGCCTTTTTTTCTATCACATTTTCTTCTCAAAAGAAAGTTTTTCTCAGTTTAAAAAAAAAAACACATCGAGAAATAATTTTTTGAAGTTTTTATTGCTACTAAGTAGCAATCTATTCGATAAAACTAAATATGGGGTGTGTTTTTACCTTGAATTAACTCACAAAAACTCTTAGGTTATTATAAGCATGTAATGTTTTGGTTTATGGTTAGTTTCTTAGGTGGAGTTTAAAGGCATGAACATTTTTATATTTCAAATCGGATCATTAGATAGGGTAGATAAGGGAATTTTCTGTGTTCACCTACAAGAATGCACTTAAAAAGAAACTGATAATTGAGGCATTTTATGATTTCAAAATAGGAATGAAATGAAGGTTTCTAGGGCCGTACGTGGTTCTGCTATCAGAAGAAAATTTCCGAAGTAATTTCCATCAGGAGGCCACAATCCAGTATTTCCTAATTCCGATTTGGTGGAAACACAGACCATTTTGAGATGGAATATATGCCTGAGTTATAGCCTGATTTGTAAATGAGAAAACTGAGACCCAGAGAGATTAAATAACTACATCTTGTTTTTTCTGAGTTTCTAACCATGACATGAGATGTCCCAGCACCTTGTAACTTCCGGCATTATCTTGTCACGGTCGCTCCTTTCAGTTTTGTATTTTCAACGTGAAAAGTCATCTAGGGACAGAGCTAGATAAATCTGT
The DNA here is from genome assembly GCF_028018385.1 of Neofelis nebulosa. NCBI lineage: Eukaryota > Metazoa > Chordata > Mammalia > Carnivora > Felidae > Neofelis > Neofelis nebulosa. The sequence continues at coordinate 38,156,843 of NC_080795.1, forward strand.
TCCTTAGCTGAACTTGTATGTATCATTCCCACCCAATAATCTAGAAAATGAGTTTTCACTGGCTGGTCTCATGCCATGAAAGAGTGGCTTGGGCAGCTGGATTCCATGCCAACCTGATTTTCATTTCTTTCCTGGTTCTCCCTGAGACTGTAGAAGAGAACAGCAGGTAGCACCACGTACAGCCCACCTGTCTCCCAAAACTAAGCTTGGCAAGTACGGCTATTCTGTATGCAGTGATCTCCAGGTAGACTTGGGGCTGTCTGAAGGAACAGTGCTTTTGTGGCATTTAGATACAATTGAGCTTCAGGTAGGTTCGTGAGGGAGGGACATGAGCAGATTTAGCAAACTGTTTAAATATTCCATGCCTAACATTTTCTGAGTTTGGGGATAACTACACATAATTTCCTTTGGCTTCAGTATAATACAGATCAGGCATAATAAATACATCAAGAGGGAACTAAGCCAGTTGCTGAAACGTGACTTCATTTAGTTGATAATGGAGAAAATACATGATGGTGTGGTTGTTACTTAAATGAAGCACAGAACAAGCTGAGTTAATCACATTCCAACCTTTTTTTTTTCTCCAGAGAATATTCTTTTCCTTTTATACATATGCCTGTTCCATAATTCTGCTTGTTTTGTCCTTTTTCCTTATGTTGATGCATGTGCAGTGGAAGATGAGAGATATTCCTGTGGTCTCTGCAGCTCTTAAATTCAACTGCTGGTGGGTGAATAGAGCTCTGCCCCAGCCTCCAGGGCCGACATGTCTGCCTTAGTTTCTCCTCGAGGATTGATCTGAGATTGCTGGGTACATGGGGGAAAACGATTCTTGGATATTTTTTCCTTCCCATACTTGTAACTGCCTTTGTTTGGTCATCTTTAGGACTACCAAGAGGCCTCCAACTTGGAACAATTTGTAACTCGATTTTTATTGAAGGAGACCTTGAATCAGCTTCAGTCTCTCCAGAATTCTCTGGAATGTGCCATGGAAACTACTGAGGAGCAAACCCGTCAAGAAAGGCAAGTTAAATATTTTCATATGGTGTCTTGCTACTTACTGTGAAATACCAGTTGCGGGGCATTTATGCTTAAACTAATGAAAACTAAAAATGAAAATTAATCAATTTAAATGGAATGACAGGAACCACCGTTGGGTTCTTGCCTTATATTTTCCTCTACAAGAGGCCATGGCATGGCTTCTACTTTTACTGTCCATCAATTATTCAACGAATTTAAATTGAGGATTTAATAGATGAAGAAGTCTTTAAAAGACACTGTGGTAACATAAAGATACATTTTACAAAGTCCTGACTTTTCAGGAGGCTAAAATCTAATACGTAAATAAGACGTGAAGAGTAAAACCGTAATGCACGGTGCAAAGTGATACTTATCATACAGAAGGGGGAACAACTTGCCAAGAATTTAGGAAAAGCAAAAGGTTAAATATGGAGAGAGAGTGAAAGACAATTGTGTGGAATTTCCTGATGGGATTTGGGCTCATCTTGCAGATGAGTATTATGTGAAAATGTGGAAGTGATAGAAAAGAGACCAAGAGGCCAAATGAACTGGATGTACCTGGGGACTTGGGAGTAGAATCAGCCTTTTTATTTAAGGAAATAGAGAAAAATGGATGGTAGGAAAAGTTTTCAAAATTCAGGACCACCAAGTAATATCACGGAGAAGATAAGTAATGAGATTATAAAAGCTATATAAATAAAGGTGCTAATGCTAAAGAGAAACCTGAATTAGAAATGTGTAAAGCAGACAAAAATTATTCCAACCAGCAGTTGGTACTCTCTTGAGTTACCATTGTTTATACCTTGCAAGCTAGAGAAGGGCTTGGCAAAACTCATGCTTATGCAACATATTTTTGCATGTGTTACTTCAAACCTAGATATGTGACCATCTAACTTTTTGCATTTTAAGTTAGGGAGAACCACACAGTAGCTTTTTTGAACAGGCTGCTAATAAAGTACTCGGTAGGGCCAATTTGTCTAAACAAATTAATGGATACATAATCATTAGGACATCTCAGAGAAACAGTGGAATTTTCAACCATGTGTTTACAATGTCAAAATGAGTGAGCACCACCAAATCCTAACAAAAAAGCCTCTAATCTCCAATCTAATGAGCTTGTGCAGCTGATGAACATGGGTGTGCGCTCTTCAATGGATCTGTGGAGCATTTTCACATTATAAACTTCTTTCCACTGCATTGAGTGATTCCATCTCAAATGGCAGGTGTAACAGAGAGCTTTAGAAAAGCAGCCAGCCAGTTCCGCAAGTTTGAGCAGAGGATAACGGAGTATCTTGAAACACAGTGATACTGATTTCAGGTTCCAAACGGGAAGTTAAGGTTGGTTTCTTGGTTGTGTCTAGATTTTCTTGTCGCAAAATAGATTCTCCCTTTTTAGAGTCAATTATTAGCCCCCTGGGAAGAGGCCTGCAGAAGTGCTCCCCTTCCCTTCTTCACCTGCATTTTGGGTTTTGTCTATGGTCATCTCCTGCAAACTTGAATTCTACATACACCGCTATATAGTGAATACATAACGAACAGCTGTTTTTTGTGTCAGGCCACAGGCTAGCCTTGACCCCCTGTGAAAGCTACCAACAGCTGCAGCTGTGTTTAATGAGAAAGAATGTGATAATGCAGAACTGAAAGACACTGGAGGACTCATGAATATTTTATTTATAGGTTTCTAGTTCAAACAGAGCCTGGAAGAATAAGAACTATTACAGGTCTGATGTAAATCTGGGTAGTGCTGTTGTACAGGATTTGATTAAGGTACCCAGGGATGCCCACACCCCACCCCAAATCCATGATACTCCACCTGGGGAGGTTTCATTAAAAATAAAGTAAAAAACAAATAAAAAACTCATTTCCACTATGAGTTTGTATAAACTCACAAATCCAACTTAGAATCTCTGGTGACCCTGATGGAAGAGTGCAAGTTGTGCTCGTGTTTAAAAGTGCTGTGTCTCCTCTCCCTGGTTTCGTCTTCGAATCAGCTGGTCACCATAGACCAAAGCCACGAGAACCCCAGGGGCCCTCACTGGTGGGGAAAAAACAAGACAGGAAAGATGGCTCTCTTTTTCCTGTGATATCAAGTAAGAGACCAGTAAATAAGCCTCAGAGGAGACAAGACTTGAGCAGGATATTTAGGGTAGATTTAATGGCAGAGAATATTCTCCCTGGGGGGATGGGTCCTCTCACCCACCCCATAGTACCATCTCCTTTCTTCTGGCTCGCTCTTCCCCATTTGCTTGGTCATTGCTTGGACAGCACTTGCTCTGGGAAACCTTCACTGCTGTCTTTATTTGTCCTGCTCCACCACTGTGTATTTCCTCAGTACCCTCTACTTAGATGTACCTACAAACCCAGCCGTTTACTTATCTCTCCCATGAGACTTGGAGTTTCTAAACGACAGGGGCTCTGCCTTGTTTCCCTCTACCTGGCGCAACTACATGTTCAATATATGAAACTGAATGAATGAAAGGGAATCCCAAATAAAGGGAACCATGTAGAATAGCAGTGGATGAGGACCTGGGACAGTGAAAGTAACCTACCTGGCATGTAAGCCAGGGAAGGTCTTAAATGTTTATTTTTGAGACAGAGACACAGCATGAGTGGGGGAGGAGCAGAGAGAGAGGGAGACACAGAAGCCAAAGCAGGCTCCAGGCTCTGAGCGGTCAGCACAGAGCCCAGCGTGGGGCTTGAACCCATGAACCGTGAGATCGTGACCTGAGCCGAAGTTGGGTGCTTAACCGACTGAGCCACCCAGGCACCCCTAGAAGGTCTTAAAAGCTAGATAGCTGCATTTAGATTTCATATGATCCGAGATTGGTGGTTGTAAATGAAAGAGAAATGTAATGGAAACATTTAATTTTTTAATGTTTTTCTTTATTTTTTGAGGGACCGAGAAAGAGCATGAGTAGGGGAGGGGCAGAGAGAGAGGGAGACACAGAATCTGAAGCAGGCTCCAGGCCCTGAGCTGTCAGCACAGAGTCCAGCACGGTGCTAGAACTCATGAAGCATGAGATCATGACCTGAGCTGAAGTCGTATGTTTAACTGACTGAGCCACCCAGGCGTCCCAGGTTTTAGGGAATATTAGTCTCATAACAGTATATAGTAAAGATTTGGGAAGAATTAGAGCTAGGTCAGAGAGGAGAGGTCAAATCAATGTACCCAAAACCTCATCAGTTTTTTGTAACATAAAGGAAGATTCCATGATGCCCTGCATAGTCAACAGCTGGAACCTGCAGAGAACATTAAAAATCCCAGGGTTATAGTAATTTGCTTCCCCTTAAACATCAGTGTTACTTTGAGGCTTAATATTTGTGAAACCTAGGGATACAAAGCTTCTTTGGAATATAGCAAATTTTGAGAAGGCATCTAGTCTAGTTATCAACCCCAGGGAGGAATCACACAGTATCAGTCATCCTGCAGTAATGAGTTAGACATGCAATGTTGGGCAGAATGTCTGTGTCTATTCATGTGAAAATGGCAATTTCAGAGAGAAGGGATGCGTACAGCTGGAATGCCACAGAGGTGAGATTTTCAGATGGTGTTCTACAACACTCTTTGTATCTGTCCTGGCATACTGGTAAATGGGAGCCACTTTAATTCCATGTCTTCTGAAAGTACCTAATAGCCAATGACAAGAATAATCATTATGTTACACTGAAGTTTCCCTCCAGAGGCCCCTGTCCTCTTATATAAATCTCCATTCCTCACAAACCAGATTTCTGGGAACACAGTTTAATTATATGTGAATTTCTTTTTTATAATGGAATCTGAAAATTTACTCTATTTTCCAAAGTTCTCCTTTATCCAGAGAAATGACTGATTTCCTTCTAGGTTTGGAAGTTATTTTTCTCCTTTTGATGGTTGGCTATTACAGAAGTCAGGGAAGCTTATAGGTAATTATACAAGTTCAGACAGTTCATATTCCCTCAGCCTGAACATAGAGAATAACTGATCTAGTCTCCTATTCTTGTCACCACTGAAATTGATAGAAAGTTGACTTTCCATAGGATGGTCTAGTTAAAGATTGGAGAGTAAACATTTCTTTTCCTTCCTCCCTAAACTTTTCAAAAAAGGCATTAACAGTGCCCGGACAAAAAGGAGTCATAAACCTACCAAGATAAGGATAGAGGAACCAACGAGATAGAAGCTTGGAATATGGAAAGAAGATGAATCTAGTGATGACTGATGTAGAAGCTCTGAGAAAGATGAAATATAGACAATGTATGAAGCCAAAATGCAATGTAATGGGTACAGAAAGGCTCAAGGATTGGCTTCACCATGTGCAGTGGGGATGAAGGCAGGCCTAATGTATTGCTGAAAGCTCCACCCAGTGCTGTGTGATGACTCCTCAAGGAAGCTTAGAGATGTTCGTTCTGGAGAAGGTGAACAGATGTACACCTAGCACAGCAGGGGTTAGTCCGTGATACTAAAAACTGAGGCGTTAAGTGAAAGTCTCCATACCGAACGGTGAGTTTTGACACCCACCCAGAGCACTTACAGCGAGCTTATACACTAGTTGGGGATGCTTCTATGGCTTTTCTCAGTCCAAGAGAAACACTTAAAGTACCAAGCTATGGTGCCCATAATGAATAGGCCTAGCCAGGCCACTCTACAGTGGAGGCTGTGAGTTGGCAATTGCCCCCTCCCTCCCTCCCTCCCTCCCTCCCTCCCTCCCTCTCTCTCTCTCTCTCTCTCTCTCTCTCTCTCTCTCTCTCTCTTTGCCTCTCTCCCTCTCTCTCTCTCTCTCCCTCTCTCCCTCTCTCCCTCTCTCCCCATCCCTCCCTCCCTCCCTGCCTCTCTCTCCAATCACCCCTGTTTCTTCCCTCTGAAATAGGCAGGGACAACCAGGAGAACAAATCAAACACAAAAACAGAAACTTAGAACAAACATATAATCCAGAGAACAGAAGACTCCCCCCCCCAAATCATCAATACCCTCAGAAAACAGAAAACAATATTGCATTTATGAATTAAGGAAAGGATGCTACTTAAAAATAATAATATTCAAAGCACTCAAAGAGCTCTTGGAAATTATGATTGCAGAAACAAGAACCTGTGAGCAAGATTTGGAGATAAAAGTGTGATGACATTTTCAAAAAGAGATGAAAAATAAGAAAGAAAAATAATAAAGCTATAGGGTAGTCCAAGAGGTTCCAGATTTGAAAAGTAGTAATTTCAGATAGAGAAAAAAAGGAGAGAAATTATCTAAGAAATAATTCTCAGACAAGGACATGAGTTTCCAAGTTGATAGAACAGACTAAGAGCCCATTACAATGAATCGTAAAATCTGACACCAAGGAATGCCATTATGGTATTTCAGAATACCAGAGACAGAGAAGTGTCTAAAATCTCCCAGACCAAAAACTAGGTCAAACACAGAGGATGAGTAAGACACTAGATTTTTTAAATAATGGCACTAAAAGCTAGAATGCAGTGAGGCAGCTTTTTCAAAATTTGAGGAGGAAATGACTTGCAACCTAAAATTCTTCACTCTGACTTCTGGGAAAGACGGCAGAGTAGAAGGATCCTAGGCTCACATAGTCTCATAGATGCACCTAAGTAACACCCACATAAGTGTAAATAACCTAGAAAATGACCAGGAGACTGGCAGAACAGACTTTCCACAGATAAATGTAGAGAAGAGGCCACCTTGAAAGTGGTAGGAAGGGTGGAGATACAGTCAGGAGCCAAATAGACCCACTCAACTGGCTGTGGTAGGGAGGGACGCTGTAAGCATGGAAAAGGGAGATGAGCGAACTCTGGACCAAGCACCCCAGACACAAGGGACCCACACAGGGAAGATGAACCCCTATAACATTTGGATTTGAAAACCAGAGTGGTTCAACTTCGTTAGTTCTTTGAATTAGTGGGGCTTAACACCTAGAATTCAAAAAAAAAAAAAAAAAAAGATCTGGAAGGCCATAGGAAACTGAGTTCCCGCCCTCAAAGAAACTGAGTTCCCGCCCTCCTGCTGAGATACAGCATAGAAGCAGCAGTTTGAAAACTGAAGGGAATATATGGGAAGGAGATTTATTTACTAATCTCAAAATGTGTGCTGGAGGAGGAGGGATCTTTGGGAGACTTCTCCAGGAACAAAGGAGTTGGCAAGCATCATTTCCCTCCCACGCACCTCAGAGTAGATATATGGACTCCTTCAGGAATCAGCATAAACACTCTTCATCTAGCTTGTCAAGAGCATGCCCAACACCCATGTTCTTCTGCAGACCTGTCTGCTGTAATCCAACTTGGCAAGCAGGAGTCCAAAATGGTGCTACAGGTGTGGCATTAGGCAAGAATCCAATACAGTGGCCAATGCAAATCCAAAGTTACTTCTGCCCTGGGGAGGGGGAAAGGTAACCACACATACCAGCTCCACTGGGGCCCCAGAAGTGGACTGGGGCAGACATCTAGTCTGACTGTTGGCCCTGCCCACCAACAGAAACCACTCAGTAGACAATATAGGGGGAGTGCCTTGCAGATCAGTGCGACCACAGTTCAGGTAAATGCCTGCTTTGACCAAACTCAATGCCAAAGTGGCACCAGACTTTCCCATTAACAAAACAAGGACCAAACCCTGGCACAACAGACAGAGAGAGAGACACTGCAGCTGACTATACTGAAGGCAAATACAGCTTGGCCAAAACATTAGGATGCATGTAACACACATAGGAGACACCCCTGAAATGCCAGGTTCTGGTAAACGGAGGGCATTGCACTGCATGGCACTACAGGACCTCTTCTTCATAAGGCCACTACTTTCAGGAGAAGGAGACATAGCTGACTTTCCTAATATATAGAAACAGACACAGAAAGTTGGGCAAAATGAGGAGACAGGGAATATGTCCCACGTGAAAGAACAGGATGAACTCAGAGCAAAAGAGCAAAGTGAAATGGAGATAAGTAATATACCTGATGGAGAATTTAAATTAATGGTCATAAACATACTCATCTGACTCAAGAAAAGACTGGAGTATTTCAGTAAGACCCTCTACAAAGACATAGAATATGAAAAAAAAAAAGAGGTGAAGATCTTAATAATAGAAATTAAAACTACAGTAGAGGGAATCAGTGGTGGACTAGAGGAAGCAGAAGAATGGATCAGTAACCTGGAAGACACAGTGATATAAAGCAATCAAGCTCAGGAAAGAGAAAATAATAGTAAAAAGTAAGCATAGATTAGGGGCATTCAGTGACACCATTAAGTGCAATAGCATTCACATTATAGGGATCCCAGAAGGAGAAGAGAGAGAAATAGGGGCAGAAAATTTATGTGAAGAAATAATGGCTGAAAACTTCCTGAATCTGAGGAAGGAAACAGACACCCAGATCGAGGAGGCAGAGAGAGCCTCCAATAAAATCAACCCAAGCAGGTCTACACCAAGACACATAATAATTAAAATCAGCAGAAACACTGCCCGTCAGAGGGAGTAGCTTGATCTATTATTCAAAGTGCTGAAATGAAAAAAAAAAAAAAAAGCCGTAACTAAGAATACTCTTTCAGAATACTGATTACCACCAATAAAATCGAATCAGTATTCAAAAACTCCCCATAAACAAAAGTCCAAGACCAGATGACTTCACAGGTGAATTCTACCAAATATTTAAAGAAGAGTTAATACCCATTCTTCTCAAACTATTCAAAAAAAATAGAAGAGAAAGGAAAACTTCCAAATTCATTCTGTGAAGCCAGCATTACCCTGATACCCAAACTGGGTAAAGACACTACAATAGAGACCTACAGGCCAATATCTGTGAAGAACATGGATGCAAAATCCTAACAAAATATTAGCAAACCAAATCCAACAATAAATTTTAAAAAATCATTCACCACAGCTAAGTGGGATTTCAATATTTGCAAATCAGCAAACATGATATATCACATGAACAAGAGGAAGGATTAAAAGCTCTATGTTCATTTCAATAGATGCAGAAAAAGCATTTGACAAAGTACCACATCCATTCATGATAAAGACCCTCAATAAAGTAAGTTTAGAGGGAACATACCTCAACATAATAAAGGCCATATGTAAAAACCCACAGCTAACATCATACTCATTGGTAAAAAACTGAGAGCTTTTCCCCTAAGGTCAGGAATGAGACAAAGATGTCCACTGTCAGCACTTTCATTCAATATAGTACTAGAAATCCTAGCTGCAGAAATCAACCAGAAAAGGAAAGAAAAGGCATCCAGATTGGTAAGGAAGAAGTAAAACTTTCACTATTGGCAGATGACATATTATATATAGAAAACCCTGAGGACTCCATCAAAAAACTACTAGAACTGATAAATGAATTCAATAAAATTACAAGAGACAAAGTCAATACACAGAAATTCGTTGAATTTCTGTGCACTAATAAATAGCAGAAAGAGAAATTAAGAAAACAATCCCATTTACATCTGTACCAAAAATAATTTAAAAACCAAAGAATAAACTTAACCAAGGAGATGAAAGAACTGTACTCTGAAAACTATAAAACATTGATGAAAGAATTGAAGATGACACAAATAAATGGAAAGACATTCCATGCTCATGGATTGGGAGAAGAAATATTTTTTAAATGCTCATACAACCCAAAGCAATCTACACATTTAATGCAGTCCTTATCAAAATACCAACAGTATTTTTCACAAAACTGCAACAAACAATCCTAAAATTTCTATGGAACCACAAAAGACCCTGAATAGCCAAAACAATCTTGAAGAAGAACAAAACTGGAGGTATCCAGATTTCAAGATATAATCCAAAGCTGTAGCAATCAAAACAGCATGGTGCTGTGTTGCGACCAGCGCAACAAACACCAAGATCAGGGTCCTGAGGGTAGGGGAATGTAAGAAAAAAAAAAGAGAGAAGAGAAGACAGTTTGGGAACAGGAGGGTCCCCCGGGCTGATGGCCCAAGTGACTGCTTTATTGTTGCTGTACACAATCTTTTATATCAAGACTCTTATGGGTCAGGCCATTCTAAGAATAAACAGGTTTCACATAATCGCTGACAACCAAAACATTTAGTTCTGTGTTCCTTGTGAATTTTCTAAACGGGTCACAGCAAGACCTTGTTGATAAGATTGCTAGCAAAACACAGTTCCCATGTTTGTTTCTATTTGACTCGGGGTAGAAAAAGGGGAGGTAACATTACTGCCAACACCCACAGACCACAGGCTTTAGGAATTAACTTTCTCAGCCTTGACAAGGCTTTCGTATGCCCTTGAAAATGGGGGAATAGGAGGGGGAACCACCGGGTTGGCTGAGTCAACAGGGAACCATTGCTCGACCCTGGCAACCTGGGCCCGGTCTCAGCCTGGCACCGGGGCCCGGCCTCCAACAGTGCTGGCACAGAATTAGACACATAGATCAGTGGAACAGAATAGAAAGCCCAGAAATAAACTCATGATTATATGGTCAATTAATTGATATCAAGGGATACACACACACACACACACACACACACACACACACACACACACACAGTAGAATATTACTTGGCCACATAGAAGAATGAAATCTTGCTTTTTGCAACAACATGGACGGATCTGGAGAGTATAAAGCTAAGTGAAATAATTCAGTCAGAGGAAGACAAACACCATACGATTTCACTCATATGTAGAATTTAAGAAACAAAACAAAGAAAAAAAAGAGACAAACCAGTTACAGACTCTTAACTATTTTGAACACACTGATGGTTCTGAGAGAGGAGTTGAGTGGGGGGATGGGTGAAATAGGTGAAGGGGATTCAGAGTACATCTATGATGATGAACTCTGAGTAGTGTGTAGAATTGTTGAATCACTATATTGTACTCCTGAAACTAATATAGCACTGTGCATTAATGATACTGGAATTTTAAAAAATAAAAAAAAAAAGTTATTTTCCCCATAAAACCACCAATGAAGTAGGAGAATAAAATAAAAGTATCTTTTTAATATGCAGCGTCTCACAAATTTTGCCTCGCATGGTACACCCTTTCCTGTGAAGCCATTAGATGTTCTCTTCCACCAAACCAAAGAGTAAATGAAATCCAAATTTAAAAGGGGGTTGGGGGGGAGTCAGCACCAGAGAGAGGCTAAAGAAATTTTCCCTTACTGATAACAAAGGAAGATTTTTGGATGAATAAATTAGTATTAGATTCTGCTGCATATAACAGGAAAAAAAGGAGGCTTAAACACATAAGGACTTATTATCTGTTATGAAAGAGTGTGGTGGCAGCAGCCTAATCAAGTATGACAACTCTACAGATTCATCATAGACCTCCTGCCTTTTTCACATAGTAAGTACATCCTTGGGTTTGCCTCATGGCCCAATATGGTTGCTGGAATTCAGCTATCATGTTTGTATTCCAACCAGGAGAGAAGAATAGGGAACCAAATGCTTGCCTCCCTAACCGAATCCATCCTTTTAAGCAGTCTTCCTTTAAATTCCTTATAATATTTCCTTGCATATATCATTGTCCTGAGCATTTCCTTTTAGGAAGCTAATAGATACATTTAAAAACTAAAGAATAAAGAGATAGTACTTTAAGCATATTATATATAGGTATGAGGGTAAACATCCAAACGAACACTTGTTGTAAGCATTCCTTCTGTGAATGGGGAGTGGTGTGGAGGTGAGTAGGAACTCCTATTTGTTAAAATGAGTTTTATAGAATTATTTGACTTTTAAAAATATATGGATACATAGCCTTGATTTAAAAAATTTAAAACTGAAAGAAGAAACAGACTCCATAGGTGTTCTCAAACTAAATACACCAGCACACACAGAAACAGTTTTTCCACTGATGGTTTGGCCCAGAAAAGAAAGAAGTTTTTCTTAAATCACAAATTACGATATGATTTTTACTCAGACTTTTGAAGCATAAAGCCAGCTCCGAGTCTCTCCTGTAGGTTCACGTGTATAAAACCAAATCATCTGGGTCTCTAGAGCGTGTTGGCAAGCAGTAATTCTCGTAACTTCTCATGTCGCTACACCAGAAAATCTTTGTGACCGATGGCTGAAGATCTGTTTCTCAGGGCCAGAGCCTGACGCTGAGGTTAAATGTTGTCTCTGTTGTTCAAGGCAAGGGCCGACCAAGCCAGAAGTCCTGTTGATCCAGTGGCCTGGAAAACGATCAAGTCGCCGAGTCCAGAGGCACAACAGCTTCTCCCCCAAAAGCCCCCAGTTCAGTGCCTGTGGTCCAGGTAATGTAGCTTTGCCATTTTTCTTCTTCCAAACTGACTGTTTTGATTTTCACACTGATTTATTTTTTTTAAGCAAGTAAAACGGCAATAGTAATGAAATGCTTTCAGAAAAGTTTGTCTGAACCACAGTGGCAAAGAGCCTGTGGTATTAAGAACGAGGTGATGATCCACACCATTGTTTCCATGAGAATCCCACAACCGCACCTCGCAGTGCACAGAGGGTGATGGGACCTTGAGACCTGTAGAAGAAGGAAGCGCCCTTTACCTTAATTTGCTCCGGATCCCCTAAAGCCTGCCTACACATATGCAAAGTCTGTTTCAGGAAGTGGGTAATATAATCTTTATTGGGCTGAAACCTTAGCTTTTAAAAAATGTTTTAATATTTATTTCTTTTTGAGAGAGAGGGAGCGTGCAAGGGGGGCGGGGGCAGAGAGAGGGGGACAGAGAATCTAAAGCAGGCTTTGCACTGACAGCAGCGAGTCCTGTGTGGGGCTCGAACTTATGAACTGCGAGATCGTGCCCTGAGCCGAAGTCGAGCACTCAACCGACTGAGCCACCCAGACCCAAACCTGGACTAAAACCTTATTAATAATTTTTAGGTCATTATATTTTAATAATGTCATTTGTAATAATTACTTTGAAATTCATTTGAAATATACAAATCCATGTTACAAAATATCACAGTAATTTCTAGAAGCTATGTATGTATATGTGTATATGTATGTATATATATAAACCACTTGAACATACCATTTTAACACAATTAACCTTTACCTAATATTTCAGAAAATCAAAGTACTAACTCTAGCCTATATTTACATACTGTACTTGGAAGGTTTCAAAGTGCCTTCTTGATCATTATCTTATATTCTAGTACCTTATGAGATAGATGTCAGTGTATTTATTTCCCCAGAAGTACAGCAATTTGTCCAAGGTCATATGATTCATTAGACCATTTTTACTTAGAAACAACCTTAAAATCTCAGTGTTTACAATCGCAAATATTTGTCTTTTTTGTTCATGGGTACGTAGTTGATTGTGATTTGGGTGATGTGTGCTCTCCAGCCTCTAGGTTGGGCTCAGCTCTGCTTCTCACATAGCCTCCTGGGATCAGTGACTACTTGAAGCAAACTCTTCTGCTGGGTGTCAGAAGCATAAATCACACAGCTCAGTTAAAACCACTGTGTGCGGGGCGCCTGGGTGGCGCAGTCGGTTAAGCGTCCGACTTCAGCCAGGTCACGATCTCGCGGTCCGTGAGTTCGAGCCCCGCGTCGGGCTCTGGGCTGATGGCTCGGAGCCTGGAGCCTGTTTCAGATTCTGTGTCTCCCTCTCTCTCTGCCCCTCCCCCGTTCATGCTCTGTCTCTCTCTGTCCCAAAAATAAATAAAAAACGTTGAAAAAAAAAAATTAAAAAAAAAAAACAAAAAAAAAAACCACTGTGTGCATCTTACCTGCTAGCTCTCCATTGACCAAATGAGTCACATGCCAAACCCAGTAATAGTGGGAAGGGACATGTACTCCATCCATTGTGGTAGGAGGTCCTGCAAAGTTGAGGGGCAGAGGTTGTATATGTAGAATTCTATAACAGGAAGATAGTGAAAACTTAGGAACAATGATATAGTCTACCGTGTGTTAACTAGGAAATGACAGGTCTAGGCTCCTGAGTCAAAATATAGATTGTCCTTTATGCTTTAACCATTTTGAAAACACAGCGAAACCCAAAATATCCTTCTAAGAAATGTTGACGTGACAGCCACCTTAAATTCTTTTAGGAACAATCCGGAATGGAAATGTGTTAATTAATTCCTAAATTAAAAATAAACATAGATTTTGTTTACACAGTTACAGTGTTTTCTATTATAAAGCACCCTTATTCTGATTTTTTGTAGCTGCTTCTGTGTGACTATGCTACTACTTAGTTTCGCATCATAATTTATGCGATAAACTTTGAGAGTTTTGCCCAAGAACGCAGAAAGAGAAGTGAATTCTAATTAAAGTACTACCTCTTTATAATTTTGGTCTTATCTTTCTAACATTCAAAGCTAAAACAAGGCTTTATGGTTTGAATTCAATTACACTCTCCCATCAAGAAGTATTCAATACTATTATTTCAGCAAATGCCTATGAAATAATTTTGCACAAGCTGCCATAAGGATACGGAAGGATGCCTGGATGTTTGTGCAGGGGCTCAGACCACAACTCTTCCCTCTGCACCTTTGAATAATCTCCAGGTCATGAGTTCAAGCCCCACATTGGGTGTAGAGCTTGAAAAACAATAATAAAAGCTACTTATTTTAGAAAATGTAATTACAGCAATAATAACAGCAGAACTTACATAATGCTTGCCCCGGTGCTGGACTATAGATGTGTGTTTGTGTATATGTTCACACAGACATACGTATACTACATATATATGCATATGCGTATGTTTGTATATATACATATATATTCTAATTTATTCCTCACAATGACAATGTGGCCAGTGGTGGTATTATTGCCATTTTAAAAATAAGGAAGCTGAGGCCAGAGGAGCCAAGTAATTTGACCATGATCTTCAGGTTCCAGAGTCTGCTCTCTTAACTGCTATGCCATGACCATATTGCCCATGTTTACTCGGGTCAGTCCCTAGGAAAGGAGACACCAGCTCTTTTACTGTGCTCAAGCCTGTTATTTCCCTGGCTTCTTCCACTGTTTTGGAAGTAAGTTTAGAATTATTGATTAAAGCTTTCCTTTTTTCAGAAGAAAACTCAGCCATCTCGTGGGGTGGTAAAAGTGTCTCAGCAGGATCTGTTCTTTGACTATCAAAGACCAGTACAGGCGGCAACATAAAAACCACAGACTTGTAAGAGTGAACCCACTGGGATGCATGGATCTATGGAAATCAATAACTTAGAAAGCACTCACGTGAATATATTTCTTAAAAGGGTGCTGACTAGTCAGCGACACTGTGTGCTTCCTTCCGGGTAAAAGGAAAATTCTGAGATGCCAAAGCATTCCTGCTCTGTTTAATTGCCCTCATGATTTTCCCCTCAAGGCTTATTAGAAGAAGACAACCAGTGGATGACCCAGATCAATAGACTCCAGAAATTAATTGATCGACTGGAAAAGAAGGTGGGTGCTTCCTTTTCTTTCTTCTCCCTCTCACTTTTCAGTGACCCGTTTTCCTCATTGTATTAATATATCCATGGCTGCCCCATGGATAGAATATTAGCCAGGAGCACTGTGATGCTACTAATGACTACTTGGTAGTTATCTGGGCCTTTCTTTTTTTTTAATGTTTATTTATTCTTGAGAGAGAGAGAGAGCGCACG
This sequence comes from Neofelis nebulosa, assembly GCF_028018385.1. NCBI lineage: Eukaryota > Metazoa > Chordata > Mammalia > Carnivora > Felidae > Neofelis > Neofelis nebulosa. Next base: position 38,172,348 of record NC_080795.1, read on the forward strand.
CGAGTGGGGGAGGGTCAGAGAGAGGGAGAGGGAGACACAGAATCCGAAGCAAGCTCCAGGCTCCAGGCTCCAGGCTCCGAGCTGTCAGCACAGAGCCCGACGCGGGGCTCAAACTCACAAACTGTAAGATCATGGCCTGAGCCAAAGTCGGACACTTAACCGACTGAGCCACCCAGGCACCCCTGAGCCTTTCTGTTAAAGCAAATAGAGAAGCTCACATTAATTCTTAGGCCACCCATGCCTACCCCTAGTTATATGTGCAATATGTGGAGTTGCAAGTTAAATAAATGCATTGCCTAACTGCATTGCCTGACTCTTGAGTTATCACTGCCGAAGGTAGCAGGGTGCTTGAACAATGCATGTGGCAGCTCTTAGGGATGACCTGGCTGATGTCTTGGGAATGTTTCATAGTGACTCAGGGAAATGGTTGCACAATATACTAAAAGATGAAATTACACTCTCAACCTCTAGAAAGTAGCTTCTTAACTGATGAGGGGGAGAACATCTTGATTAACAGTCCCAGAGCACTATATTGAAGGGAGAAGAGAGAATTCCCTGAAAGTAAAAAGTATTGTCACTAAAATTGGAATAAATGCTTGTCTGATAACAAACTAGTGAACAAACAAACCTGTGCTATGGAGCAGTAAAATTTTAGTAAAAAGAGAGCAGCTAGAGAGGATATTCAGGTAAGGGTGATAGCATGAGTAAAGCTTAAATAGACCAGCTTAGTTAGTCTTTCATTTGGGGAAATGATAACAAATAAGATGGTGCGGATGGATGGGGGCCATATTATGGATGGCATTAAATAATAGAGAAAGGGATTTGGGCTTGGCCTTGGAGACAACAGGAAGCATTTATTATTTTTCAACAGGTAAGTGATATGACCAAAGAGATCTTTTAGATAGAAAATTGGACAGCAAGCGTACAAACTGGATTTAAACAGATTTAAACAGGAACATTCAAAGTCAGAGCCACCGAAGCCATCTCGAGCAGTGATATTAAAGAGCAGGTTCTAGATCTGAGCCTGCTGGGATTAGGTATGGAAAGAGGCGGACCTATATTGTATGACTGAAAAGAAAATGGCAGAGTGAAAGACTTAAAGTGAAATTAACAGGACCCCTGAGTGGGTATGATGGGTAAAGGACAGGAGTATCTCAAAGAGGAGTCTGAGGATTTGAGCCTGAGTGTCTCCCTCAATTGTACCACTAACAGAAATGGAGAGACAAGTGAGAGATCGTGAGGTGAGGTGAGGTGAGGTGAGGTGAGGTGAGGTGAGGTGAGGTGAGGTGAGGTGAACCGGCTTATTAGATGTGTTAATTTCAAGACCCAATAGGACACTTAGGCAGAAATGTCCAGGTAGATGTTAGTAGGTAACACGTCAGGCCAATGGTTTAAGATCTTAAGAACTGTCTCCACAAAGATGAAACTTCCAAGTCCTGAGGTTGAGTAAGACCTCTGAAAATGAGGTTCTGTACAAGTAATCAAGTCCAGGAGAAGTGACTTTGGAGAATGCCAGCCCCTCTGGCACCATGTCACCGTTTGTCACGTTTACGTTGGCCATTTACTGGGCAAAAAACCTAAACTTACAGTTGGCAGCAGTTCAGCGTTCCTCCTTCCTAATTTTATTAATTGATATGTGAGCCGAGACTAAAAATATTCACGAGAAAAATGGCGGCTATGAAAATTAGTTTTCCAATCCTGGAAGGGCTGGAAATCCATGACCTCTATTTGGAAAACAGACCTTGTTAAAACATAAAGAGTCTATTGTTACATAAATTTAGATTCATTTAAAGAACACAAATACCTCCTTTTCAAATGGCTTTGAGGTGCTTGGCAAACCTGTCTTTATTTGGTGTCTTAACTTTATATAGCTATTTTTAAAGGAATAGCTTAAACTTAGGTCATGCCTTTTTTCCAACTTTAAATCAAAGTATTATCACATCTCTTTCTTCCCTAGACTTTTTCTTCCTCCCTTTCCATGAAAGGGTTTCATTTTGAGGACAATGTCTGAGAGATTTGCTGAAAGTATGATGTGATGGTCTTCAGCATTGGGTTCCAGCGGTGTGGGGCTCAGCAGGATCTGTCTTAATGAATGGAGAGGCAGTGCAAGTTCCGTTTGCTTCTACAACTTATTCTGTACTGCGAATTAGGCTTTTAGAGGAACAACTACCCGATTGCCAAACAGTAGCTAAGTGCATGTCATTTCACAGCTGACTCTCTCGTCTCCTGCAGTTTTGGGCACTAGGTTTGATCTCCCCGTTAAGAGGAAGTGTACCTGCAGTGGAACAGGTGTTCTCTTTTCTCTCCACTTAGTGTGATAGATCCTTCCTGCACTGGAAACCAGGCCCAATACCATTCACGTGAGGGGGAAAAATAATACTTGAAATCTCTAAAAATCCCTTCAGGCGTTCTATCTTTCCATTTCAGCCTCTATGAGGATTTATGGGGATATATTGAGATTATGTTTGCTATTTTGCTCCCACTCTGCAGAAACATCTTTATGTTAAATAACAGCAACAAAACCTGTTTGATCTTCATGAAACCCTAAGTGTATCACCAGATCACAGGGCATCCTCTTTGAAGGGGTACAACTAAGGATGTTGCATTCATACGACTTCATTTAAGCTGTTGTTATCTTAGATCAAAGAAAGTAGACGTGAAAAGTGTACCTGAGTTGGTGTTAGGGAAAAAGTGGGCAAGGAGACCATTGTTCCAGTTTCTGTCTTTAAGATTCACTTCACATCCATATGCATTGCGTCACTTCGCCTTCACAGAAAAGCTATGATTTAAATGGGGCGTTCATTAGGCCATTCATTTATTCAACGGATGCTTGTTAAGCATCTACTTTATGCCAGGTATTATTCTGGCAGTGGAAATGCAGCAGTGATCCAAACAGGTAAGGTCCTTCATCCAACACAGATCAAAATCAGTAAACAAATAAATGAAACAAGATAATTTCAGAGAGGGAAAAGTACTCTGAGGACAAACTAAGGCAATATGGTGGAGATGAGGGGTTGGATACTTAAGTGGGTGATCCGGGAAGGTGGCTCTAAGGCAGTGACATTTGAGTTGAGGTATGAGAAAGGAAAAGGAGCCAGCTAGATGGTGCCCTAGGAATAGAGAATTTAAGGCAGAGGAAACACTAAAAGTGAACCCTAGATAAGTCAAGTAACTTGTTTAAGGTTTTACTGCAAGAGAATAGCATAGCTAAAGCAACATAGCCCTGTTTTTAACAGGCTTATGTTATTTCAGACCGTCTGGATTTATACCGATTTCAAGGGATTTCTTTATCTATCTGAAGGAATTATTGTGCATAATCCTCACCACCAATGCGAGGTGATATATTCTTAGAATGAAGTCCTCCGAGATTACATGCTTGGTTTCACTGGAGACGTTAGCATCATCCACTGATCACGGTAGAAAATTCTAGGATCTTTTTAGTAGCCCTTCATTTTTAGAAAATATCAATAGTGCTTTCATTTGCTTTTGAGTTCATGTTTTAGTAAAGTAAAATTATCACTAGAGTGTAAATGTATTGTGGCCGTTACGCTAATGTCCATCATGATCTCCCAGGAAAAGTGGTGATCAGTACTAACAGCAAAAGAAATCAGCCTACTCGTTTTGTTTTGTTTTTGTTTTTGTTTTTGTTTTTTTTACTGTTCTACCCTTTCCCAGTTTTCATGAATCTCCTTTCTCTTTTGTTCTCTTTTAATATCATCAGTAAACTTAAAGCAATAACAAATTGAACACACTGAAATGGCTCTTTACCATTGATAAATGGGTAAAAGAGTCTTTATTGGAAAAGCTTCATTTTTAAAATCAGAATGATTCCATATCCTTTCAGATAATGAGCTGCTTCTGGCACAATATCAGCCACAAAAGAGTTACCATTCAAGTATATGATGTTTCCTCTAATTTCTGGTCCCTGCCTTCCCCATTTCTTTCTTTAAAGGATCTCAAACTTGAACCACGGGAAGAAGAAGTTATTGAAGGGAATACTAAATCTGTAAGTACTTTTTTTCTTTCTAGGTCAAAGTGTTAGAAATATGTACTTGGCAAATATTTGAAGGAAAAAAAATTCTTCAAAATTAGCTACTATCTCAGTGAAATTTTGAAAAAGGAGTACATAGGCATGTTTTATTTTGCACGGCTCTGTAGTAGTTTCTAAATTGTGATTTGTGAAAACCTAACAATGCCTACTTTGCAGGGGTTTTATGTAAGTATGTAGCATGTTATGTGTGTAAAATGAGAATTTTATGCACATATCAGTCAATGAGTTATTGAATAATTGAATGGATATGACCGGCAGAGAAGGGCAACATCCCAATTATGTCATAAACATTTTATAACCCCTGTAAGCCTGAGTGCCACGCCTGAGCTGAAACTTGATGCTATTTAGTATTATGTTACCCAGGGCCAGGCACACTGCAAGTGCTCAGAAATCATTTTTCAAAAACAAAGTTGACACTTAGAGAAAAAAGGAACATTTACATCCATAGGGAAAAGATGTCCATCAGCAGGGGTGGCAATTTATGGAGATCGAAAGAAAATGGATAAAGTGATGTTAGCAGGCACTGAGACCCAACAAAAAGAAATTTGTGATTATGTAATTAAAAAGCAACACATATATATGATTTGTTATTTTACTTTATTTTGAGGCACATATTTATAGCACATTCTGTTTGGAAAAAGTGGATCATTACATTTTCGTTTAGTGAAAATTTAAATTTTAAAATCTGGGCAACCCACAGAAAATCACTTTTTTCTTAATAACTATATTGTATACTATACAGGTCTTATAGGATCAATTGCATTTACGTGTGAAAAAGATAGGAAATACCCTTCATCTCTGTACCAGGCACTTATTCCACAGGCACTGCCTATGTGATAAAAGGTGAGGTTCACCTGTCCATCGGCTCCTACCCATCTGTCCAAACTCACAGCACAAAGGGAGTCTTCAAAGGGGGAGCTTTGGAGGGTTCTCAGAAAAGCTTAATAACGACTATTATGATTAGAATCCTATAGATATGGACACTTTCCCCAAAGATAACCCATAGTTCGCTACATGTTCAGTGCTTCTATTCCTCCAAAGACAGGGGTGTGGTCTGTGTTAATTCCTCAGGCACCCAGAATTCTAAAGGGGTACATTTTGGTGGGAAGCTGAGAAAGAGAAGGCCGCCGAGCGCGCATACTGGGAATGCTATTGCTAGAAGTCCCTGAGAGGATTGTGACCTTGCAGTCTTTGTATCTCTATCGTCAATTAGATTTGCATGTAGAGAACACTACACTCTAGTCCAGAAAACCGAACATAACATTTCTAATGTTGAGAGAGATCATTGTCTACTCTTATATAATTTCCTGATGTGACACTATTCTCTCGCGCTAGCTATGTGGGAGAGAAATCGTCTAAGGATTGTTTATTAAAGGTGACAGACTGTTCCATTCTTGGGTCCCTGACAGAAGAGAGGCCAACGTCAATTTTGAGAGATTCATCAACCCACACAGCATTACTAATTCAATAGTACATAAAAGTACTTACAAGAACAAAACAGGACTGGGCAAGTTGTCTCAGCAGTCAATATTGTTTAAAAGCAGGAAAGGATATTCCTTAACTATTTTCAACCACCTGTAAAAGTAAGTAGCTGTGCTCTTTGGGAATACTCATACAGTAATGACTTGAGCAAGTTTTTTTTTTTTTTCAGAGCTGCCAGTAAGGTATTTGTCCTTAAAAGTTGTAGTTAATACTTAGTGACAGTGACGCATCACTGTCGACTCCTATGAAACCTTCTATATTCAGAATGACCGTAACAAATCTTCACTGTGCACAGCTGGCACTCATCATTCCACGCTCTTCCATGTTCAGTGATTTATCTTGGTGACCCAAACCAGTAGACGTCATTGACTAGGGAGGTAGCTTGCCTTTTCCATTGGTGAATACATGAGAACTTTGAAAAATAAATTGCCCATCAGAAACCAGAGAATAAACTTTTTATGATATACTTTATTTTTTAAGTGTATTTATTTACTTTTGAGAGAGAGAGAATCCCAAGCAGGCTCTATGCTGTCAGGACAGAACCCAGTGCAGGGCTCGAACTCACAAACCACGATATCACAACCTGAGCCGAAATCAGGAGTCGGACGCTTACCCGACTGAGCCATCCAGGTGCCCCATGATATACTTAATTTTTTTAGAGCTATTCTTTAATGAGCCTTTACTATGTGCCAAGTGTTATCCCAAACACACACTTCTGTAATTCACTTCATCCATCATTATGAGGTGGCGCCATCATTAACCCCATTTTGCAGGTGGAGAGTCAAGGTGTGGAAGGATTTAAGCCCCCTAGCTGGACCCCAGCAGTTCTCCGCCAGACCTGCACCTGCCCTGACACTGCAACAGTCCGACTCTAGTGTTTGGTGCATTTCTGGGCACTAAAGTGGAGCTGTTCTTTGCCAGTGAGATTGGGAGCTGACAGATGACTCCTTTTCCTGAGATTTCCTGCCATGAGAACAGAGCAGTAGTATCTGGTAGGCTTATTTAAGCACACAGCAAGAGTCCTGAAACCAACTAGCTGCCACATCTAGTTTTCTGGGACATGAGCCATTACATAATGATGAGTCTAGGATGTGATTTCTTTCTTTTTTTTTTAAGGTCCTTTGTTTTTCCTCAGTGAGAAGTAACATCTATTGAGTATCTATCCTGGGCAAGATTTTTACATAATTCGATTTAATCCTCCCCAAAGCTATGATACCAAAGTACCACGGCTCCAATTTCATTTGGTGATTTCGGATGAAAAAATGGAGCCACTGGTTCAAGGCCACATAGCTAGTAAAAGTGAAGCCAAGCTTTTTTAAATGTGTACTCTCCGCTCTTAAAGAGGAAAGGAACGAGGACAAGGTGATGTAGGTAGATGAAAAACAATGAGGCAGGGCTCTAGAGTTTTCAGGACCACCTCATACCCTTCATATCCTTTCCTGGAGTGAATAGTGCATGAATAAAATTTATTAAAGAGCTTTTAAGAATAGTCCATGACAGGGGCGCCTGGGTGGCTCAGTCAGTTGAGCATCCGGCTTCGGCTCAGGTGATGATCTCACGGTCCGTGAGTTCGAGCCCTGCGTCGGGCTCTGTGCTGACAGCTCGGAGCCTGGAGCCTGCTTTGGATTCTGTGTCTCCCTCTCTCTCTGCTCCTCCCCGACTCATGCTCTGTCTCTCTCTTTCTCTCTCTCTCTCTCTCTCAAAAATAAAACATTTAAAAAAATTAAAAAAAAAAAAAAAGAATAGTCAATGACTAAAAACAAAAGCAAAGCAACCTCTTGCTTGTTTGTTGTATGAAGAACTTGGTCACCAGTTATATGCCAGGCCCTGAGGGAGAGTCTGGAGATGAAATGGTGAATATTCCAGGCTACAGGACAGACCAGAAGGAGCTGCAGTGATTAAACAAAGGTCTACAATACACTGCGATGAAGGTTATTATAGGAAAGTATAGATTTGCACAGTGATGGAACACAACTTAGGAGGCCCGGGAATGCTTCCAGAATGACATAGTATTCAAAATGAAATCAAAAAGAGTAAGGAGCTTTTAAAAATATTTACTTCTCCCTTACAACATTGAATTGTTCAAACGTCACACCAAAAGAACAACACGAAGGTGCTATGTAGGAATATTAAAATGTTCCAAGTGGTTTACAACCATCATGTGACAAAGATAGCAAGTTTTGGAATTCATAATTTTACTCTTGCCATAATGAAAAAGGAAATGTACATCAGAGATAAACCCAGATCTAAACTCCAAGACTATGACTTTATGACTCATGGAAAATTTGGGGGTAACTTATTGTCTTCTAGCTGTCAAGTGCCAAGCAGGGAGTATGAATCATTGAAAGGTCATTATGATTTTTGAAGGGAATCCAGCCAGCTCACATATCCTAGATCTGGGCAGGAGTACTGATCCACCCAAATCCTTTCTGCTTGAGGCCATTGTATGCCTCGCATGGCACTTCTTATCAAACAATTACTGGGAAAAGATGTCAATTCCCTAGATACTTTCTATATTCAAAAAGTTCTTTTTGGATTCAATATAATTTTTAACAAGGTCTTATCACATTCTGGCACTTTTCAAAAGCTCTAACTTTTCTTGAGTACATTATTGTTGTTTATACCAGAATAGCTTATACAATAGGAGTTTACAAATCTAGCATCTTTTTCTGCCTTTCTCCCCTCATGAAGCCTGTGAATATTTTGTGAAGTAAATGAATCCTGTCATACAATATCATATGGATTGGGGCTTATTGCCAACTAATATGCCAGGGACTATTAGAACATAGTGTTGCTTTGCTATAGCTATTATGAGATTGAACAAGAGCACACAAGAAGGTCTGTTACATTTCTGAAAACATGCTTGGAACACAACTGTGTAGTAATAGAGCTAGAAAACATGAACCAAATTAGTTGCATTGAAAATATTTCTGTCTCCAGAGATTTAAAAAGCTGAAATTCCTTGAAATAAAAAAATCCAAAGGGCGCCTGGGTGGCTCAGTCGGTAATGCATCTGACTCTTGGTTTCAGCTCAGGTCATGATCTCGTGATTCGTGAGTTCAAGCCCCACACTGGGCTCCATGCTGACAGTGCAGAGTCTGCTTGGGATTCTCTCTCACACCCTCTCTCTCTGCCCCTCCTGTGCTCTCTCTCTCTCAAAATAAATAAATAAACTTTTTTTTTAAAAAAAAATCCAAGAAATCAAAGGTAGCTGCAACTAACCTAACGTGACTAGCAAGTACCATTCTGTAAATATTCCGTCATAATTCCATCATAGCAAAATCCCTATAAAGTAAATAATAAAAGCAACACCAAGCCTTCTAAAGCAGAGAAACAAAAATGCTCTGGGCTGGCTGTTCACACCAGATTTCAGTGAGGATCTCAGACTGTATATTTGACATAAGTGACATACAGAAATATCATTAAGGTATCAGGGCACCTTCTGTACCTCTCCCATGCTCCACATCCTACAACTTGACCTGGCCAGCCTAGAAAAGGTAAGGATTTTCTTTGGAGCTCAGAAGGTCTATTTTAAATTACCCAAGGAGATTCAGAAAGCTTCTCTTGTCACAGTAGTCATAACACGTAGACAGATTATCTGGACCTCGTAAGTTGTTTTCTTTGTGTAAACATCTGAGGAAAGGAGGGAAAAGGCATGCCTTGTTTGGGTTGCAAAGTAAATTTATTTTCCAAATCATATTCACATCCATCTATGTAAGTGAGTGAATCACTTAGCTACTGCTGTGTAACAAACCACCCAAAATGAAGTGTTTTAAACCACAATTCTAGAGGCAGGCAATTTAAAGTGGGATCAGGCGGATGGTTCTTCTGGTATCAGCTGGCCTCCTTAGGGCATCTGCAGTCAACTGCATGCCAGCTTTGCTGATCTTGGTGGGACTTCCTTATATGTCCGGGGACTGAGCTGGGATGAATCCACTGACCCAACTCTGTTCTCTGTGGTCTTTAATTCACCAGCACGCAGGTCGACAAAACTACAGTGTGCTGCCTATTTTTACCTATAAAGTATTATTGGAACACAGCCACACCCATTTGTTTGTTGTCTGTGGCTGCTCTCACACTAAAACAGATGGAGGAATGTGACAGGAACCTTAGGGCCCACAAAGTCTAAAATATTTATTATCTGTCCCTTCACATGAAAAGTTTTCTGACCCCTGCTCTCGCAGGGCTTGTTCACATGACAATTTCAGGTATCGGAGAGAAAGTGTGAAAACTCACAAGGGGTCTGGAGGCCTAACCATGAAACTGGCACCCTCTTACTTCTGCCATGTTCTGTTGGCCAAAGCAAGTTTATAAGGCTGGCCCAGATCCAAGGGAAGGAGAAGTAGAATCCATGTTTTCATAGAAGCAGCCGAAAAGTCACATTTCAAAGGACATGCATTGCTCATGGTTCTGCTCATGGTTACAAATTAGATCACATAAGAGCTGCCTTCAGACTAAAAGGAGTATGGTGGAATAGGTAGATATAAATTTATATCTCTCATTAGAAAATCCATGAGAATCGTCTGAGTCATTGTTGATCACAAATACATGATCGAGAAGTTCCTACAGATTTGTGTCAAAAGAACGTGTCCACAATGATTTTGGCAGAGAGATTAACTTAAACTCTTAGTTACTGATATTAAAAACAGGTCCTGCGAGAGTCGTACAGGGGGCTGATTGTTCATTACACAATCTGAGGAGATAGTTATAGGCTTGTATCTACCTGTCCTTGATCTCTGACCCTTAAAGGGAAATAAAACAAAGCTTAGTTAAAATTACTGAACTCATTAGGTAACTGGGCTATGAAAACAAATAGACCCAAATGGAGAGTGATTCCAATATGATGAAAGTTTTTTCCTTGCCCAATAATCAGTTCACACAATGATTCAGGGACACGGGCTCCTCCTCTCAAGTGTGGCTCTGCCATTCCCAAGACAGGTCATTCTATCAACAGAAAAGGGGAAGAGAATGTGGGAGGGGCTCACCTCCTTCTTGAACATCTTGTCCCAAAAGCAATACACAGCACTCCTGCTCATATTGTATTGGTGAAAACTTATCAGTTGGTTACACCTAACTGCAAAGGATGATGCAACACGTGCTCTAACTGTACCTAGGAAGAAGAGGAAATGGATTTTGGTGAATAGCTTGGAGCCTTTGCCACAGTGAGCCTTCCGGTCATTAAATATTCATTCTTTTCACAAATATAGAACACACCCAGAGTCTTCTCCATTACTGCTTCTGGCTCACAGTCTAGGATCTCTGCATGATGATCAGTCCTCTCTGTAAGATCAAGATGTAGACCCTTGCGGTCCGATATACTTATGAATCAAGAAGTAAGCTATCCCCCCTCACCACTCCCCCCAAACACAGAGATAAAATATACAATGATAAAACCGGGCCAGGAGAAATGTCATAAAAAGTGCAATTCAGGAAAGGCATGAGTAGGAAGCATACGGCGTTCACTGGTTCGTTGCAACAGTGAATTCATGCTGGGAAGGTATTTGTCAGGGAAGGAAGTTCTGTGATGGGACACTGGATCTCCATTCTGGGAGGAACCCCCTTGTCCACTGTTCTTCTTTTGAGAGTTTCTTCTCGTTTCATCAGCCTCTGTGACCACATCAAAAACAGCTCACTGGAGAGTACTGTACTCTGTAGGAGTTACGCGGTATTGATAGCTTGTGTCCCGCTCGTGTGCGTTTGGGTGCCCAAATATTACTTTAAGGCTCACTCAGAGGATTTTTGAGACTAGAATCAAGATTTATTTGACAGTACAGTTCTGTCAAAAATTTAATAGACTTCTGGTCAGTTTACATATCGTCAGTTTCATGTGCTAGTATCGATACCTTAAGTTATTCTACACATGTTGTTTTCAAACCTTGTTGATTTCTTTAGTAAACCTTATAAAGGCAAGGATTCTATCTTGATTCGTCACTGTATGCCCAGAATCCAGCACCCAGCATTTGCCTGCAGGAAAACAAAGTAGGAACAATTATTGAATACATAAAGTGCCTAACATCATACCTATTAGATACCATCATACCTAATAGATACCATAATATCTACTGGTATTACGGTCTTCGACAATGGTAGCTATTAACAATGAAGCAAGAAACTCATCGGACAGGAGACAGCAAGCTGGGTGCTTAATTCTGGCTCTGCTGCTACACAGTGCAAGTTATTTTCCTCATATTCTGAATCATCCTTACATTCTTGCTGTTGTTTTGCACTTAAATTTTTTTTTTTTTTAATTTCAGAGCACCCACGTAGGGGAGGGGGCAGGGGGAGAGAGAGAGAATCTTAAGTAGGCTTGATCCCACGACCCTGGGATCATGACCTGAGCCGAAATCAAGAGTTGGATGCTCAACCAAGTGAGCCACCCAGGAGCCCCTGTTTTGCACTTTTGTAACTCACTCCCAATCCTTTTTTTTTTTTTTTTTTTTGCACTTCTGTGATTCATTCCCAGCCCTTGATGATGGAAGAAAGGCTTTATCCTGAGATCAAAATGCCATGAGAAGCTCACAGGCAGAACTGTAGGAAAGTCTCCAAAACTACAAATGCTATAAAGGTGATAGGATTTGTTACAAGAAGCAATTGGCATCCAGCCCAGTGTGATCCGTTAAACACAGTCTCCATCTGACGCCATGAGATTTTGAGTAGGGCCTATGGCATATCTTAGGTGGTTAATGTTTGAGAACCCTGTGACGGTTCATGTACCTTTGGAAATGCAACTTTGAGCGCACGTTTCTTGAAATTTGGTTGTTTGTAATGATGTGCGAAACATGTCTATTATCACAAAATACTTACGGTGAAGGTGGAGCCGTCCAGTGTGTGGGGTAGGACCACTCTTTAAAAATGACTACAGGCCGGTGATCCCAGCCCTGGCTGCACGTTACAGTCACCTGGGGAGGTTTTTGTAAATACCAGTGCTTGGATCTCACGTCCAGAGATTCTGATAGAAGTGCAATTTTAAAACCTCCCCAGCGCTTCAAATTGAGAACCACTGCTTTTAAAAGGGAAGTATGTCATTGGGAAGACATTCTCTTTGCACCTGCTTCGAGAGGCAAGAAGAATGTCCTGCCTGCATTACGGCTTTTATACAGTGTTGTTGCCTTGGATCGGTCAGGGTCTTCCTGTTGGTCGTATTTTCAGATGAGAATTGTTTGCCTTGTGAGGAGGGCTGGGCTGGGCTGCAGGGTGTCAGCTTCAGCAAGGCTCCAGAGCAGTGACACTCGCCTCTTCCTCCGCAGCACATCATGCTTGTGCAGCGTCAGATGTCTGTGATAGAGGAGGACCTGGAAGAATTCCAGCTTGCTCTGAAACACTATGTAGAGAGTGCTTCTTCCCAAAGCGGCTGTTTGCGGTAAGTGCTCCCTCGCGTGCAGCATGAAGGTGGGGCCGGCAGAAAGGCATTTGAGAATCTCCTTGTGTTTCTGTTGATTATTCCCGGTGATGCATTTTGGCAGACTTTAGCTGGATGTTGCTCTTTTATTCTTGGGCTCTGTGTGGATTTTGATCACTGGGGGCACACCAAGGGAGATAAAACGGAGAGAACGATTTGAAATGGAGAATTTTGCATAGACTGAAATCTCCCCTTTTGCCTGCAGGCAGGCCCATGCTGATTTAAAATCACCTCTGGTAGATGAGGCCCCAAGTCCAGTACATCTAGCTCTGATTGCTCCCTTGGCAACATGCCCCATATCCTAATAATCATTTCAGCCATTATGAAACTGCACAATATCTGAAGTCTTGATTACAGGTCATTAAAAAAAAAAAAAAAAAAAAAAAAAAAAAAAAAAACACCTCTTTCCATAGCCGCCCCAGCTCAGGCTTCAATTATCTTAGGCTACTAAAATTTATGATCTATTCCTCATTTTCAGTTTCTCTACTCCAAGTGGTCCAACAAACAGTTACTAGAAAAATTTTTCCAGAAACAGTTATTATAAACTGTTCCCTTAATCAGGAACTGCAGTAACTCTCTGAGTGTCTTAACCAAGGGCTAGCTGTTTCTCTGGCGCTGTGTTTGTCCGACTCGAGAATCCATAGCACTGCTACCATTGTCTCTCCCTCACCGGAGCTTGCCCAGCTGCCCACTGCCTTTCCAGCATAATCCGTGCCTCTGGCCCGGCCATTCTCCCTCCCAGAAATGCATGGCCAGCTGGTAGGTCTTGGCCAAGCCCACATTCTGCCTCGAGTCCAAAGCCCAGCCCCAGACTCACCTGCTTCTGGAAAACGACCACAACCAGAACACCCCTGCCTTGGGAGCTGGTTTAAACTGCATTTCATAATGCTTTTCAAGTATTCCTTCGGTAAAGCTCTTAAATGCATGTGTGCATACGTGTGTATTACACACACGCATAGAAACTCATACTTTATGTCTCTGAGTACTTCGGTGTTACTCCCAGTAATTCTGTTTTATTCATGCTCCAACAGAATACCTCCCCAGTTAAGAAGTCTGGCTCTGGAGTTAAAATTGGGATCGTATTTGTTTTGTGATTTAGGGAAAGATCCTTATTGGCTCTAAACTTCTGTTCCTCATCTCGAACTTCCTAAGGTGATTGTGAGGGATTAACTGAGTGCTCGGCCCAGAGAGGCCCAGAGACCCTGAGCTGGGGTTGCTATCGCTTCCTCATCTGGCTGGCTGACCTCTGACCCACTCTCTGGCATTTAAGGGGACTTGCTCAGCGCTGTTTAGGGCAGACGCTCACCATCTTCCAGTCATGCCATTGTAAGAGAAACACAGGAGATGCTGAGCTTGCTTTGTTGTTATTGTCGTCGTCCTACTTCACACCAAACTCAGAAGGGCTCACATTGAAACCATTGTAGTCCTTTTAGTTCAGTGACCTAGGGATTTGCCAAAGTGAGAGTCTATATAGCTTTAAAAGCCTACTCACATAAAACTGGAAGTGACTGCTTGGAAAATGCAAAAAGAGTGTGATGTGTGTGTGTGTGTGTGTGTGTGTGCGCGTGTGTGTGCGCATGTGCACCTGTACACCATCCACTACAGAAAGTAGAGCACGGTACTTGCCAAAGAAATGGGAACATAGAGCAGATCAAGTCTGGTTTGGTTATCACAATCTCCAGGGATGGTTTAGCCTTCTTGCATTTATAAATAGGGCACAAAGTTTGCTTATTTTTTAGGGTTCAGAGATACTGCTTTAACGTGTGTGGGACAAAGGGCCTGAAGCCAGGCGGACGGCCCCGGCAGGGGGGAAGCAGGTGTGGGAGAGCAGCTGAGTAGATAGATCTGTGCTGCCTGCCACGGACTCTGTCCTCTCAGCAGCCAAGGAAAATTGCTCCCTCGGCTCCAGCTGTGAAGAACAGGGAGGGAGAGGATCCTCTTCCAGGGAGATAAATGGAGACTCAGCTTCTCCTCTTCCCTTGCACGACTGGTTTGTTTTTTAAGGACTCTTCACTCACTTATTGCTGATTTTTCAGCTGATTTCCTTCTTTTACTGAAATTCTCAAAAAGTAGACTTCATCAGATGGAAGGAGCATCAGAGAACCACTCCACATGAGTGCAAACCATATGGAACACACGTTATGCTGGCACGCCTGTCTAAATTCAGTTGCGCCGCTAATCAAATTCAGTCTCCTGTCTGCATCCATTGATGGGCGAATGGGCCGCTCACGCTGTCAGTCATGCTCCACCGTGCCCTGCACTGTTGCCTTGGGCTTGGCTGATACAATAAAACTCTGAGAATTACCACTTTTGCAGATTCTTCTCCCATAATGTTAGGCTCAGCTTCACCATGGCTAGATAGGAAATGCCGCTGTAACACAGAGTAGGAATTAAGGATTTGCTACTAGATTAAGCAGTGTGTGTCCATGTTCTTATTTCTTCTTCACTGCAGTGATCTGATGTATCACCTCCAGTTAAGGAGGAAATACGCTCAGATACATTAACCATCTTGCCCAAGTGTGCCTGACTCCAAAACCCACATTTAATCCTTCTTCCCCGTATTTGGTCATCGTTGAATTAAAGTTTCCTAGACTTTGTGTGGTTAACCATGGGTAGAATGGACAAGATCCCTTCTGTTCCAATTACAGGGTCTTATTGTCTTAAATTCCGGCAACTGAATTAGAGAGGCTTTTGCCCTGAAGGCACTTGACTATAAGACTTAGCTGTTTAGGGGCTGACAGAGCCCTTGTCGGAGTATTAGTCAATTGAGTTTTAAAATGAGTTGTTAGTGGAAAAGCCAAGCAGATCAGTTGTGTGATTCATCTATTATACACACGCACACACATGTGCATGTGCACTGTTTGATGATCTTTTTGCTTATTTTGTAATCATGAAGGCTTCTTAATCCCTGGGGGGAGGCACCAATCGAATATATGTGTGTATTCTTAGAACCATGCTTGATACTGGGAAAAATGAGAAGAGTTTCTGCTTTCAAGGGTCTTAGAATCCAGTTGGGAAAGTCAGTTACTCATTCATGGCCTAAAATTTCACTGCTGCTAAGTAGAATAAAATGTTTTCTGAGGTCACTCTCAGATGTGAATTCTAGAATTTGTCTGTATTCTAAACTCTATGTCAAGGGCTCAGGAAACTTGAATGTCGAATTGTATTAGAATTGACCCTGAACTTTACCATGGCCAAAGAATCATCTTTTAAGAACGAATGATACCCTCTGGCATATCATTTATCAGCATTTTTATGTAGGTGAAATAAATTGGTGGCTGGATCTTCGTGTGGAGAAGTGGAGATTGTCCCTCCCGATGGGCCTTTTCTCCTTGGTTAGGTTCTGTGAGTTAACATAGACATATGGGGAAAGCAGGAAGCCGAGAGGAAGAGAGTTTTTCCATGAAGAGCCAGCTGCCTTTGGTAACTTATCTTCAACCCCAATTGTTCCTGACCACATCCTTTCCCCTAGAAACTGTTTCACTGCCATTTTCCAGCTGCTAGGAATATTCAATCCTGGAGCTCAGGGCTGGAGCTCAGGGCTGGGCTGAAGCTCTAAGTGACTGCATCCAGGGACAGCTTAGCCAAAGAACTCTTGCTTCAGCCAGTGTGTGGTAAGTATCACAGGAAGTCTGAACACATCGAGGAGCAAGACTGAAGCATATAGCCACAACTCAGCAATGTGCTATGTAATTCTAAGTTGGAAAATAATTGAAAGCTAATCATTCAAGCCCTAAGCCTTTTCAATGGAAATATTGCCAAGAGAAATGTTTCTAAAAATTATTTCATAATTAACCTTTTCTCGGTGGCATTATTGCACATTGCATATGTTATCTGTATTGTACAGCCTCAAGTAGCAATGTCCTTAAACACCATTGCTATGTATTGGTCAGTTTCACTCTTACCTGAAAGCACCCAGTCAGTAGCACAATTCTGATTAGCATTTTCACCCATGTCCCTTTAAGCCAAAATCTGCACTGGCCTTTCAGCTCTATCATCTGGCTCTTTACCAGAAGACCTAGAGTCAGGAAGAAAGAGAAGGGTGCAATACCAACAAGCCTTCCTTCAAGATCTGATCCTCAGGATGCAAGCATTTCCCAGAAGCCCTTGCCTCCCAGCATACATTCCTTGGCATTTCATTGGCCCAGCTCAAGTCACATGGTCGTTCCTGACTCCTGGGTAGGTGAGGATACCGGTGTCCAACAGAAAGGAGTGAGATGGTGATGACTGTCTCAGTCCAACGCTGATGGGCTGATTGGATATATTGCAAACTCAACAGTGGCAAGGTTCTGTTAAGAAAGAGGGGGGTAATAGTTGGGGCAGTAGACAGTGTTTGGTATATCATCCCCAGAGTCACTTCAACTCCCCAGAGTCCCCAGAGTAATTAAAATTACTTAATCCACGTAAAATGTTTACACCAGGGTCTGGAACAGAGTGATACACATGTTAGCAATCATCACCATTGCTGTTAGTGTATATAAATAATATAATGATCATCATCATTATTATTGGCTTGCTGCTTCTCATTTTCACAAATATGTCTTTTTTCCTTCAGTTTTTTTTTCCTGGCCTCGTTTTCTCTCCAGTTTCTTTTACTTCTGTCATACTTCTCAGCTTTAGCACCGTTGAGGATTTAGCCTTTGTAACTGCTCATCCAGTGAAAGTGCCACTTTCTTCTTGGCTATTGAGCTAACGGCTGATACGCACAAAATTTGCCAAAGACTGGGCTAAATATTCTACACGCAACACTTTACTCCTCACAGTCCTGTTATTATCACCATTTTACCGATGAGGAAACAGGTTCAGTAATGGGCCCAAAGTGACAAAGCTAACAAGTTGTAGCTAAAGGTAGGCCTGCTGGGTTGTACTTCACACCGCTATCTCATTCCCCTGTGATACTTTCTTCAGTCCTTTAAAAGCGTGAGAATTATGCTAAAAGTTTTTGAATTCCTTACAGTCTTATGGATGTCTAGAAAAATGGAAGGTCCAATAGCAGGATAAGTTGGTATTTAATGTGATATGTAATATAAATGAATTAGTCTGTAGCAGGCAGTTCATGAAGAGACTAAAATGCTAGGCTGAGTATTTTAAACTTTATCCTAAAAAAGAAAAAAAAAAAAAAAACCTCATGGGTTGAAATTTGTCCATTATATGGTCAAATTAAGTTCAGAGATTAGAGACCCTTTGAAACTCTTACGGAAGCTATGGATTTTCTTCCCAGAAAAAAATAGACATGCACATCAATTTGCAGCTCATTTCTGGGATTTCCAGGAACAGCCCCCTACACCCCACCAAGAGCTTATTCAAGAACTCCTAGGATTAGAAAATCTTTGATTTCACTTTCCATCCAATTCCTTTGATTCTGTTATAAACCTTTCCCCTGGAATATTTGAAATTGAGCTAACAATGTTTGCTACATCATACCTTAGTTCGGCAATCCAGATAAACAGCTTTGCAAAAAACATTAAACTATTTACCAGCAAAGAGCTAAAGGAAAATATTACAATTTCTGTGTACAGTTACCACCACCTGCTGGTCATACTTAGGTAAATCCTAAACTACATTTAGCTTGACTTTTACACTGATACATTCTCTGTTATCTTTTAAATCAATATCCTTAAAACAGGGTGGAGGTTCCTCAAAAAATTCAAAATAGAACTACCCTATGAGCCAGCAATAGCACTTTTAAGAATTTATCCAGCGGATACAGAAGTGCTGATTCATAGGGGCACATGTACCCCAATGTTTATAGCAGTGCTTTCAACAAGAGCCAAATTATGCAAGAGCCTAAATGTCCATCAACTGATGAATAGATAATGAAGATATGGTTTATATATACAATGAAATACTACTTGGCAATGAGAAAGAATGAAATCCTGCCATTTACAGCAACGTGGATGGAACTAGGTGGTATTATGCTGAGTGAAATAAGTCAGAGGAAGACAGATATCATATGTTTTCACTCATATGTGGAACCCGAGAAACTTAACAGGAGTAACGGGGTAACGGAAGGGGAAAAAATAGTTACAAACAAGGAGGGAGGCAAACCATAAGAGACTCTTAAATACAGAGAACAAACTGAGGATTAATGGGGGGGGGGCAGGGAAGAGGGGAAAATGGGTGATGGGCGTTGAGGAGACATTTGTTGGAATGAGCACTGGGTGTTGTATGTAAGCGTTGAATCACAGGAATCTACCCCCAAAACCAAGAACACACTGGATACACTGTATGTTAGCCAACTTGACAATAAATTATATTTAAAAAATAATAATAAAAATAAATATCCTTTCTGTTGGTCTATACTTTCATTTTGATTTCTCATCTGAATATAATCTAAAACATTAGATTGAACAAGCTGGACTTACAGAGTTTTTTATTTTACTTTACTTTTAAATTCCAGAATAGTGAAAGCACAGTGTTACATTAGTTTCAGATGTACAGTATAGTGATGCAACAATTCTATACATTACTCAGTGTTGATCATGATAAGTGTGCTCTTAAACTCCTTCCCTGTTTCACCCATCTCCCCACCCACCTCCCCTCTGGTAACCATCATTTCGTTCTCTGTAGTTAAGACTTTGTTTCTTGGTTTGTCTCTTTTTTCCTTCATTTCTTTTGTTTCTTAAATTCTACATATGAGCAAAATCATAGTATTTGTCTTCCTCTGATTGACTTATTTTGCTTAGCATCATACTCACCAGATCCATCCATGTTGTTGCAGATGGCAAGATTCCATTCTTCTTTATAGCTGGGTAATATATCCTGTTATGTGTGTGGATAAAGGTGCGATGTGTATACACACAAACACGCACATATATACACACCGCATCTTTATCCATTCATCTATCAGTGGACACTTGGGCTGCTTCTATATTTTGGCTATTGTAAATAATGCTGCTGTAAATATAGGGGCGCACATATCATTTTGAATTAGTGTTTTTTTGTTCTTTGGGTAAATACCCAGTAGTGGAATTACTGGATCACATGGTAATTCTGTTTTTGATTTCTTGCAGAACCTCCATACTGTTTTCCACAGTGGCTGCACCAATTTGCATTCCCACCAACAGTGCAGGACGGTTCTTTTTTTTCTCCACATCCTCACAAACACTTGTTTCTTGTGTTTTTTATTTTATCCATTCTCCCAGGTGCTAAAATTGTGCTTTTGATTTGCATTTCCCTGATGATTAGTGATGTTGACCATCTTTTCATGTGTCTCTTGGCCATCTGGATGTCTTCTTTAGAGAAATGTCTGTTCATGTCTTCTCATTTTTTAATTGGATTATGTGTTGGGTTTTGTGTTGAGTTGTACAAGTGTTTTATATATTTTGGATACTAACCCTTCATCAGATACGTCATTTGCAAATATCGTCTCCCATTCAGTAAGTTGTCTTTTTGTTGATTGTTGACTGTGCAGAAGCTTTTTATTTTGGTGTAGTCCTAACATTTGCTTTTGTTTCCCTTGCCTTACGAGACATATCTAGAAAAATGTTGCTACAGCCAATGTCAGGCAAGTTACTGCCTGTGTTCTCTTCTAGGATCTTTATGGCTTCAGGTCTCACATTTAGGTCCTTGATCCATTTTGAGTTTATTTTTGTGTATGGTTTAAGAAAGTGGTCCAGTTTGATTCTTTTGCATGTAGCTGTTCACTTTTCCCAACACCCTTTGTCAAAGAGACTATCTTTTTCCCACTGCATACTTTTGCCTCTTTTGTCAAAGATTAATTGAGCATATAATCATGGTGGGTTTATTTCTGGGTGGGGTATGCTGTTCCATTGATCTCCATGTTTTTGTGCCAGTAGTATACTGTTTTTGATCCCAGCAGCTTAATACCAAAGCTTGAAATCTTGGATTGTGATACCTCCAGCTTTGCGTTGCTTTTCCAGGACTGCTTGGGCTATTCAGAGTCTTCTGTGGTTCCATATAAATTTTAGGATGATTTGTTCTTGTTCTGTGGAAAATGCTGTTGGTATTTTGACAGGAATTGCCTTAAATCTGTAGATTGCTCTGGGTACTATAGCCATTTTCACAGTATTGGTTCTCATGGATGCTCATGGATTGGGATATTTTAAATGTGTTGTTGAATTCACTTTGCTAATATTTTGTCGAGGGTTTGTATCTGTGTTCATCAGAGATGGTGGCCTGTAGTTCTCTTTTTTGTAGTATTTTCATCTGGTTTTGGTGTCAGGGTAATGCTGGCCTCACAGAATGAATCTGGAAGCTTTCCTTCCTCTTGTATTTTTTGGAATAGTTTGAGGAGAGGAGGTATTAGCTTTTCTTTAAATGTCTGGTAGAACTCACCTGTGAAGCCGTCTGATCCTGGACTTTTGTTTGTGGGGTTTTTTTGATTGCCGATTCAATTTCAATTGAAATTTGAAATTTCAATTCAATTTCAATTTCAATTGAAATTTGAAATTTCAGATCAATTTCAATTGAATTCAAATTCAATTCAATTTTGATTGCTAGCAGTTGGTCTATTCAAATTTTCTGTTTCTTTCTGCTTCAGTTTTGGGAAGTTACAGGTTTCTAGGAATTTATTCATTTTTCCTAGATTGTCTACTTTGTTGGCGTATCATTGTTCATAATATCATCTTAATAATTCTTTGTATTTCTTTCATGTTGGTTATTTCTCATCTTCAATTTCTGATTTTATTAAGTTCTTTCTCTCTCTCTGTCTTTGATACGTTCTGGCTAAAGGTTTATTAATTTTGTTGATCTTTTCAAAGAAGCAGCTCCTGGTTTCATTGGTATGTTCTATTGCTTTTTTTAGTTTCTATTTTGTTTATTTCTTTAATAATACTTTAATCTTTATTATTTACTTCCTCTAGTGATTCGGGGTTTTGCTTATTCTTCTTTTTCTAGCTCTATTATGAGATTTTTCTTGCTTCTTGAGGTAGACCTGTACTGCTATAAAACTTCCCTCTTAAACTGCTTTTGCAGCTTCTGAAAGATTTTGGAACATTGAGCTTTTATTTTCATTCATCTCCGTGTATTCTTTAATTTCCTCTTTGACTTCATGATTGACCCATTCATTGTTTAGTAGCATGTTATTTAACCTCCCTATATGCTACTTCCAGAGTTTTTTTCTTGATGTTTATTTCTATTTTCATAGCATTGTGGTAAGAAAAGATGCATGATATGATGTCCGTCTTTTTTAATTCCTTGAGGCTTGTTTTTGTGGCCTAACATGCGATCTATTCTGGAGAATGTTCCATGTGCCCTTGAAAAGAATGTGTCTTCATTTTAGGATGGAATGTTCTGAATATATCTGTTAGAACCATCTGGTCCATGTGTCTTTCAAAGCCACTGTTTCCTTATTGATTTTGTTTGGATGATCTGTCCATTGATGTAAGTGGGATGTTAATGTCCCTTACTTTTATTATATTACTCTTGATTACTTTATGTTTGTTAATAGCTGCTTTATGTATGTGGGTACTCCCGTGTTGGGTGCATAAATATTTACAGTTGTTTTACCTTCTTGTTGGATTATTCCTTTTATAATTATCTCGTGTCCTTCTTTTTCTCTTGTTATAATATTTGTTTTAAAGTCTCTTGGCTGATGTAAGTCTTGCTACCTTGGTTTTCTTTTCATGTCCATTTGCTTGATAAGTGTTCTTCCATCCCTTCACTTCCAATCTGCATGTGTCTTTAGGTCTGAAATGAGTCTCTTATAGGCAACATACAGATGGGTCTTGCTTTTTCATCCATTCCACCACCCTGTGTCTTTTGATTGGATCATTTAGTCCATTTTCACTCAAATTATCAATAGATATGCACTTACTGCCATTTTTTTACTTGTTTTATGGTTGTTTTTGTCCTTCTCTGTTTCATTCTTCTCTTGCTCTTTTCTCACAATCAGTTGGCTTTCTTTAGAGATATTCTTGGATTCCTTTCTATTTTTTTTTTGCATATATAGGTTTTTGATTTGTGGTTACCATTCTGTTTGTATGTAACATCTTATGCATATAGCAGTCTGTGTTAAGTTGATGGTTGCTAAAGTTTGAACTCATTCTTTACTCCTCTCCCCCCACATTATAGGTATATGGTGTCATGCTTTACATCCTTTACATACTTTACATTTACATATTGTGAGCCCCTTGACCAATTTTTACATATGCACTTAACTTTACTCTCTTGTGCTTCTCAATGTACTTCTTATTCCAACTCATGACCTTTCCATTCCACTCAGAGTTCCCTTTAACATTTCTTGCGAGGCTGGTTAAGTGGCGATGAATTCCTTTAACTTTTGTTTGTCTGGGAAACTCTTTCTCTCTCCTTCTATTCTGAATGATAGCCCTGCTGAATAGAGTATCTTTGGCTGCAGACTTTTTCCTTTCAATACTTTGAATATATCATGCCACATCCTTTTAGCCTGCAGTGTTTCTGCAGAAAAAAATCAGCTCATAGCCTTATGTGGTTTCCCTTGTATGTAACTGTTTTCTTTTTTCGTGCTGCTTTTACTGTCTCCTTCCTCAGATTTGGGAAGTTTTCAGCTATGATTTCTTCAAATAAATTTTCTGCCTTCTTTTCTGTGTTTTCTCCTTCTGGGATCCCTGTAATAGGAACACTATTACACTTGATGATGTCTCTGAGTTCCCTAAATTTATATTCCTTTTGTATTATTTTTTTTTCTTTCTCCTGTTCAGCTTGCTTTCCCCTACTCTGTCCTCCACGTCACTGATGTTTTTCTGCTTCCTCTAATCTACTCTTTCTTCCATCTAGTGTATAGTTTCATTTACTGTTCTTCATCTATGATCAGTTCTTTTGTGTGTTTCTGTCTCATTGTTAAGGGTCTCACTGAGGTCCTCTACTCTTGTCACGTTCAGCGTCTTTATGCCCATTACATTCTCTATCAGGTATATTACTTACCTGTTTCAGTTACATCTCTTGCTGTCGTTTTGCCCTATTCTTTCATTTGGGATATATTTCTCTATCCCCTCATTTTGTCTCTGTCTGCGTGTTGGGAAAGTCAGCTCTGTCTTCTGCTCTTGAAAATAGTGGGCCGTGAAGACGAGGTCCTGTAGTGCCCTGCAGTGCAGTGTCCCGTTTACCAGAAGCTGGCACTTCAGGGGTGTCCGCTGTGTGTGTTGCATGCACCCTAATGTTTCGGCAGAGCCGCTTTTCCCTCCTGTCCAGTCACCTGCAATGGCTCTCTTTGCCTGTCATCAGCAGTATTTGGTCCCTGTCCTGTTGGTGGGCCAGTCTCAGGCTGCCTTGGGCTTGAGTCAGAGCGCGCATTGACAGAGAGAGACATAGTAGCACTTTTGCTGTTTTTGCCCTGGGGAGTTTTTGTTGTTGGGTGTGGCCTGTAATCAGACCAGCTGTCTGCCCCCACTCCACGTCTGGGGCTGTAGTTGGCCTGGTGTACATGTGGTTATCTTGCCCTCTCCCAGGGTCTGGAGTCACTTTGGAGTGGTGCTTTGGGTGGGCTCCAGCCAAGAGCGTATTGGAGGGGGCAGGTCCGCTCAAGCGCACAGGGGCAGGATGTGTGATGTTAGCAAGGTTTGTGCCGGTCTGTTGTGCAAGGGACCTGCACCTGCCAGAGCTGAGACTGGAGACAGTGGATCTGCAGAAGTGCAGGGCTGCCCGGGGCACCGCAGTGGGGCAGGATGCGGAGTATTAGCAAGTTAGGTAGGGATCACCCATGCCTCCCTGGTTCCCACCGGTGGCTGTGGGTTTATACTGCGGAGCAGGAGAGTGAAACGGCACCCGCCTGCTCCTGTGTTCCAGAAATCTGCCGGTGATCCCTGCCCCTCCAGCACGTGCCCTGAGAGTAGTCAACAGATCTTCCTCTAGTATAGCCCGTTTTTCAAACTGCTGCTCCTGTGCTGTATCTCGGGGGGGCTGTTGTGTTCTTTAAGGGTGGGGATTCAGTTTCCTGCGGCCTTTCGGGCTCACCCAGAGCCAAGCCTGCTGATTTTTTAAAGTTCCAGCTTTTAAGTCCTGCTAGTTTTTAAAATTCATGAAATTTGGCCCTCCTCGTTTTCAAAGACAGATGTTATGGGGATTCATCTTCCCTGTGCAGGTCTCCCATTGTGAGGGTCTGTTTCTCTCCCCCCTGCACCGCCATGGGTCCCTCCCTTCTGCCAACGGTCCAATGATCCATTTAGCTCTCAACAGTATTCCTACCCTGTGAGATGTGGTCTCTTCTCTACATTTAGCTGTAGAGATTCTGTTCTGCCAGTCTAGGGGTCATTTTCTGAGTTATTTACACTGGTGGGGGTGTCATCTAGTTCCATCTATGGGAGGAGATGAACTTAGGGTCCTCCTACTCCGCCATCTCCCCCGGAAGGCCCTGGAATTAATTTTTTAAAGGCATCTTTATATTTGTCTCCTGCTCTCCCTTAAATTTATGAATCTGTCCCCCCCTCCTTTCTACCTTAATTTGGATCTTTGTCATGAATCACGAAAGCAGTATCATGACCTTTCTAGCTTCTCTTCCTGTTTTGTATTGACTGTTCTCCATGGGATACCTCAGACCACCATCAGAAAGATCTTCTAAAACCCAGCTCTGGGGTGCCTGGGTGGCTCAGTCGGTTAAATGTCTGACTTTGGCTCAGGTCGCGGTCTCCCGGTTCATGGGTTCGAGCCCCGCATCCAGCTCTGTGCTGACAGCTCAGAGCCTTGAAGCCTGCTTCGGATTCTGTGCCTTCCCCTCTCTCTGTTCCTCCCCTACTCACACTCTTTCTCTCTCAAAAATAGATTAAAAAAAAAAAAAAAACTTAAAAAAATAAATAAATAAAACCCAGCTCTAACCATGCTACTTCCCTGCTTTAAATCCTTCAGTGGCTGTTCATTGCCCCAGGACTACATCCAGCCTTTACCTCAACATGTCTTTTCAGCACATCCCCACCCAACTCCTTCAAAACCTACTATATCGGCTTTTAGCCACTCTCATACTGGTCAAAGAACTTCAAGGGACAAATTTTTCTTGCCTAAATTGGGAAAGCAAACAACAACAAACTACGATCATGGCTAAATGGCTAGGATGTAGACTCTCAAAGTTGAACAGAGAAAACTGAGAGGTGTGTACGTGGAAGAGAGAGAGCGGGGGAAGGAGGGAGGGAAGGAGAGGAGGACGACCATTGGGCACTAGCGAGCCAGAAGCCTTGCTATATAGCAGCAGTGTGGACTCACATGGCTAACAACAGGACCCCAAACAAAAGCTGTCCGTCCAAGCATGGGGTAAGACCAGGAATTTGGAAAGAGCAATAGGGAGTGACAGGATGGATTCAAAGAGCTGCGCTTTTGAGGGCAGGGGCAGTGGCACAAAACATTTTTCTGACATTATCTGACACAACAGATAATCTTTTGAAGGAGTGAAATTTTACACAAGTTATATTTGTGATGTCTGTAATACACTGAGACAGTTTTCATGATGCCAAAGCAGAAAATTAAAAAATTATGTCAAACAAAACAGACATATTGAAATAATTTTTCACATAACTCTCTTTTTCATGCAGGCACCATGGGTGTTTCCTGTATGAGTAGATAAGATTGTTTCATACCACATACAGAGATGATTAGAAAAAGTAGTTTGCTGTTTGTCTTTAATTTCCTGTGGCTACGTACGCCTTTTCTTTTCCATTCCAGCATTTCCATACAAAAGCTTTCCAATGAATCTCGCTACATGATTTATGAGTTTTGGGAGAACAGTAGTGTGTGGAATAGGTAAGTAATAAGCAGCCTTTTTTTTTTTTTTTTTTTTTTTTTTTGGCTAGGAGGGAGAAATCTACATGATATTTTTAGGACCTGTAGGAAAAGCCCCATTCCCTTTATCTTACCTTAAAATGTGTCGTTTGCTCAGTTTCCTCAATCCCAAATTTTTAGGAATTTATTTCATGGATTAGAAACCACTTTCCTCTTGAAACAAATACCTTTGGTAATTGTCCTACTTTAAGTATAACCATTTTACTGATGCTATCAAGTAAGAGTTAGATATGGGTCATGGGTATCTAAAGTGTCAGGGGGGCAGGTGAACAAAGGACACAGAAAGGATGAGAAAGTCATTTTACTTTCTATTTTTTTTCATAAGTTCTGTGGTGTTTTGTAATAAAACTATATAATGGTTAATATCATCATAGCTTACCTTTTCTAAATGTCTCTAAGCACTGCAAAAAGCAGGGGAGGGGATGGAAATTAAAGACATTGTTTGGAAAAGATTAAAAACAAATCGACTTCTCTGGATAACCATTCTACAGTGTATATGTGTATCAAATCATTTTGTACATGTTGAATGTACATATTTGTCCATTATTCCTCAACAAAGTTAAAAAAACAAATCATCTTTTTAATTAAAAAATTACAAATTGGATAAAGAAAATTTTTGCTATTCTGAGATTAAATAACTCTAGTTGGTTTTAAATGGCAGTGAATATAGCCCTCCAGTAAGTCCATATTTAGGGTTTAAGCTATGGTAATGAAAGTAACAAATACCTGGAAATACCTATTTCATGCAAAATTTTATTTTGAGACTATTTTTAAAATATACTACAGAATGACACCAATAGAATCTTAAACACCAAAGGGAGCTTTAAAGGCAACTTTATTCAACTCTGTACTCCAGGCCTACACTTTAAGGTGATTTTTATTTATTTATTTTCTCCTAGGGAGAGAAAATCTATAGTCTTTCTTCTTAGCTATCCTATTTTTTTAATCATCGGGGCAGCCAATGTATTCTTCCTTATGTTTAAACTTCTTTCTGCAATTAAAGTCTTTCTCCTTTTATTTTATCTTCTATAGGGAGCTAATGGTATTCTGTTTTTAGAAGTCTTTAAAATATTTTTTTCTGCCGACAGTTGTTAAATTACACACGTCCTTTATTTTTTATCTTAGGGTAGGTAGTGATAAAAAGAAGTCTGTATTCAGACAATCCAAATCATCTAAAACCTTGCCATTTTGATTGAATTTGAACTGTTTTGCACTCTAATAAAAATTCACAGCCTTAATCTATATTTATACAGCCATCTTCAGACGAATTATAGCAAGACATTCCAAAGAAGTAACGTGGATTTCTTGGAAACTCCAGAACTCACATCTACTATGCTAGTTCCTGGTAATTATACTGGTTTCACTGTACTTGTATGTGTTTTTGTATGGTCTTTTGCTTTTTAAAAGATAGTGTGGAAAAAAAAAAAGGATAATGTGCTCTTTCTCCCACACACACAGTTTATTAGTGGTTCTCTCTTCATTATTTCTTTGTATATCTGAAAATCTGAAAGTGGGAGGAGGAAATAAGAGATCTATATATTCTATTGTCATGAGTCCTTAGTTGATCCTATGTGTATTCCTGGCTATATTAAACCTAATATTAGTCATTTTCTGGTCATCTTCAATAATTTAACAAACTTGAAGTACAAGTCAAATCATGACATTTTGAAAAAATTATTCAAATGCTTTACTATACTTTAGTGTATTGAATTAATTTGAAATACGTGACCCAGAGGCTGCAGATTAGAATCATGCTAGAAATATTTTTATTATAATAGCTGTTAAAATATTTGTAATTGGGGTAAAGCAGAATTGAAAGAGAAATCTGAAATGAATTTGTCTAAGAAGTCTGGCCTAGCCACGGCTTAAGATAATTGAGAACCAAAATTCATTTGTTCATCTGCCCTAACAAACACCAATTAAATATATTTACTCAGTGTTATTATATGTGCTAAGTACTGGGGACACTGGGGTTCTTAGCCTGTTTACTAGGGCTGAGTTCTAACTTTGAATAAACATTATGCTAAGAGCTAGAGTAGAGAGTAAAAATGGAGTCCCTTCCCATGAATAGCAATAGGAGAGACCAAAGCTTGCAGAAAAGAGCCAAGCTCAGGATATGACATAGTTACTAATGGTCATAATATGCATGTGCACTTTGAGAAGGGATTGCTTCAACAGGTTTTTTAAAAGAGAGGACTCTGGGGGCGCCTGGGTGGCGCAGTCGGTTAAGCGTCCGACTTCAGCCAGGTCACGATCTCGCGGTCCGTGAGTTCGAGCCCCGCGTCAGGCTCTGGGCCGATGGCTCGGAGCCTGGAGCCTGTTTCCGATTCTGTGTCTCCCTCTCTCTCTGCCCCTCCCCCATTCATGCTCTGTCTCTCTCTGTCCCAAAAATAAATAAAAAACGTTGAAAAAAAAAATTTAAAAAAAAAATAAATAAAAGAGAGGACTCTGGAGCTGGAACCTTAAAAGGTGGGAGTTGGACAAATAAATATGGAGGATGATACTTTGGTAAATTGTACCCATGAACAAATCCAAAAAATGTTAAATCTGCTTGGCTAATTGGTGCAAAAGTAAGACTGTGGCATAAGGCTCATATATGATACATGTGGAAAGAGAAGAAAGTGTAGGAAATGAGGTTGAAAATACAATGAGGAGTGAACTTAGTAATATGAAGTCATTAAAGGTCTTTGAGAGGGATAGTGAATGCTCTAATCAGTAGGAACTGGCAGGATGGAGAAAGGTGGATGTCATGGGAGGAGAAAGATTGGTCAGGTATGCAATAACGTAGGCCAGGAAAAAGGCAGCACCTGACCAGGAGCTACCAAGAGAGTTCCTTCGCCAATACAGTTTTCAGGAGTTAACTGTGGCAAGATATTTGAAGCCCAGGCTTGGTGAGAAAGGGTATATTGTAAAAACAAGATATCTGACAGAAGGCTAGGAAAATGTCTTCATTTTTAAGGTTGCGAGAAAAGCCTCCTTTATTAAGGAAATTAAGGGGAACCACTGAAAGGTAGGAGAATCAGAGTAGTTGAGTAGCAAGGAAACCAAAAGAGAAGTAACATGCAAGGCACAGTGCTCCTCAGGGGCCTACGCAGTGAACTGGGACTTGAGAGAATGGGACTGAAAACTGCATTTGACCAGAGGTCACTGTTCAAGAGAACAGTTTTGGTACAGTGGTAGGAATTTAAAAATTAGGGTGGATTTTGATGGAATAATAGAAAGTGAAAAGGTAAATTCTGGAAGTAAAAGTAGGTGAGATCAGGGGTCAGTGCTTTCCAGCCAGACTTACCGTCTGGCTATTCACTTACTCCGGATCTTAAGAACAGGTTTGTCTGGCTTAGAGATGGTAAACTTGTAGAATTTCCCTTGCTGCGTATCTCGGATTTAATCCTCAAATAAGAAAGCCATGAATGCGGCTGAAATTTCTCTATCACTCTTTCTGAGAGCATTTCCCACGTTAGAAGATCTGGGCTCAAATAAAACTGGTTCAGTTCTTGTTCTCAGAGCCCAAGTTCAATACAATTTAATGCCTTCTTTTGCTACCCTATTTTCCACTAATTTTAATATCACAGTGGACTACTTTGAAAATACTTACTATTTTCAACAGTGACTACTGAAATTTGGAAGAATAAAAAGAAAGGCTTGATTTCTAACACATTTTTTAAATCTCCCTCCAACAAGATTTTTTAAACATCTGTTTGGGGCATCCTATTCTTTTTGATAGGAAAGTTTTGTAAATTGCAACAGTAGACACACCTCCCTGGACAAACAGCTAGAATTAGTTTATAAATATTATTTATAGTTTTAATGGCCATATGACTTCTACTATTTTCAATAACCACTTTTATGAATTTTGTCTGTCATATGAAGGCTAAAAATAAAAACAAAAGTGTCTTCGCTGTACATATTTAGACCTACAAAACAATCTGAAAAGACAGATATCAGAGAGGAGTAGGTTTGTATTTTTAATTTAACTCACAAATTATGATTTCTGGAAGACTGCTTTTTTATTAGGTTTCTAAGTGGTTTACCTAAAATACATCTTAGAAATAAAGCAGCAAAACCAGACTGTATCTAGTTATGTAAAATACAAGCCAAAATCTATTCCAAGAACTCTCGAATATAAAAATAATTAAAATGAGTCATACTAGAGTATGGCTAAATAGGCCCACTAGCCATCATAAAACACTGAGACCGAAGTGTGAGAATTCGGTCTGTGGAGCAAACTATCCCTTGGCAAAGGAGAAACGCCTGTGGTTTATGAGAAAAGAAGATACACAAGAAAATAAGATCCCGTTGTCAGCCAGCATGTCACTTTAACAGCTTTGAAAACAAGTTTTAATCCTTTTCATTTGTCTGTTTCTCACAGCATTCCGCCTGTCTTACTTTGCCATAGATTTGTCTTTGGGACATTTATATTCACTAGGGAAGACATTTTCAATCTTACAACATAGATGTACTAAAAAAATATTTAAAACACATCCACTTGCTTATACCCAATCTTTATGAAATTGTTATGTAAAAGTGTCTTATACTCCCAAACCGCTGCGAGTACTAGCTAGGTAGATTAAAACACCAACAACATGATTTCATCTTCAGGACATTTATGACCTCATTGCCCAAGATAAGCTCCATTCATTCATAACAACAAAATTAGACTATAACCAAGTGCCTAAAGATCTGGTACAAATATTGCAAAGAAAGAGTTCATCTTGGCTTAGGAAATAGTGACTTGAAAGATAATAATGCAGACTAAAGATGGGAGAAAATAGTCTTTAAGAATGATTACACCCTGGCAATTATTTCCATCGTTTAAACATTTGTTTTTCTCTTTTCAGCTTCATGGTGGATCCTGAACAACTAGATGTTCCTAGACATTTTCCTCCTGGTTCCAAGTGAAAAACAAGTATTCTCATCTAAAATGTGAATTAGAAAATTCTCTGCAGTTACTAATCTACACTATACTTTTAATATATTTAAGACGTGCACTCTTCTAAAATGTCTTCTAGATCTTTCATGTGAATTTTAGCTAAATTTTTGAAGTCTGCTGTTTTGCTACATTGTAACCTAAAACCCTTTCGTGGCAAAATCCTAGTATGTGAAACAAGTGTACACATAAAGGAACAAATTTGTGAAAAAGAAGTGATAAAAAATAATTAAAGTGGGAACTTTTAGAGTATATAGGATAGCTTCTGTGGATTTGTCATAAGCTAGGGGTTAAATCAGTGTTTTGTCATTTTTAAGTAACTGGTTTTCTGTGAATGAAGCTTATATTCTTCAGTAATGCTCACTGTATTCCCAACTCACGATCTTTTGAGGATTCACTTCACTGAAAAACGCTAATACATGCTCCAAAATGGTGTCCTTATGTGCAGAGAGAGCAACGGCAGGGATGCATGTGCACAGGGAAAAGGCCACATGAGGACACAGTAAGAAGGTGCCGGCAGCAACCCAAGGAGAGGCCTCAGAAGAAATCAACCCTGCTAGCACCGTGGTCTTGGACTTCCAGTCTCTAGAACTGTGAGAAAATGCCTTTCTGTTGTTTAAGCTAAAAAGAAAAAAAGTTGATACAGGAGTATACAACAATCTTGGCTATAATCTACACTCTCTATATACCTGTCAGGTTATAAACTGGTTTTTTGCAAGTGAACAATTCTGTGATAGTTAGGGTACCATTTAGTAACGGAACTTGTATAGTTCTATAATGATATATAGTTATATCATTTATTAGCATCATAATTCCCTGTATGTAAGTTCAACAAATCAAGAAAAGAGGACAGTCTTAGTTTGAGAAAATCAGGTTCAAATTTTTGGCACCTGATCCACAGGACTAAATTTCTTATTAAAAAATAGACATTTGCACTTAAATAATGAGTTCAAAATATTTAAAAAACAAAACTTTAACCTCAGTGAACAAAGAAGAACTATACATTAATCACAAAACTTTAGGGAAGGTATTGGACGGAAAACATTTCCCAGTCTCAACACTAGAATGACAACAACTCTAATTTCACTAGAACAGTTAACTGTGTACCTAATATGCTCTGCTGTACAAGCTCATATATTACATGTTTTTAATAGAATCTATTCCGGTAAATGCTGCTAGTGAAAATCCAGTACCTATGGGAGTTTGTTACCATGTTATTCTCTAATCCAAATTCCTTTGAAGCCGTAGGTCTTCAAGGAAAAAACTTTTATTTATTTATTTTTTTTTTACTGTTGGAAAACTCAGAAAGTTGAACTAAAATTATATTTTTTAAATATAAAATTTGACCTAAAATATTTTCTCCAACTAATTTATGAAATACTAACTTCTGTCACTACCTTTGTATGCCCTCAGTCCTCATTCACTCTAAATTATTTTTTTCATAGCTTCTACTAGACAAGGGCAGTAAATTTTGACATATATACACATACACACACACACAAATGTGTGTGTGTGCATGTGTACATATGTGTGTATGTCTTTGGTCATTTCTAAAGATGACAAACACTATGAAACAACACCTGGCTCAACTCTTTTAATTTATATACAAAGCAGAGAACATTAATGGAGTTGTACAATGATTCAAACAAACTATACACATGTACAAAAGCAAACAGATAAGAGCACAGTCTTTGCAGTCTCACTCTGATTATATACAGTGGCGTCTGACATACAAACTCTTCTTGAAAAGGTTGTTTATAAATGGTTTCAAAAAAATACAAATTATAGCCAGTAAAAACATAGTATTAGAATCAGAAAGTACCTAAGTCTTCTAAGTATGAGGCAGTTTCTGAAGTACAATGGTGGTAGGACTTCAAAAAGGTTTCTGCCCTCAGTAACAGTGTTGAGCAGAACGGCTGTTTAGATTCCAAACTAGAATAGGTTCTATCATAGTTTTTTTAACTAGAGTCAAAAAAATATGGTTATACTGACCCCAGCTTTTACACAAATTATAAATTTTTATGTGTGTGAGAATGTGTGTGGATACACAGTGTGTGTGTGTGTGTGTGTGTGTGTGTGTGTGTATATAAAGGGAAAATAGGAGAGAAAAATAAGTGAAAAATCTGGGCCCTAGGTATTAATGTATCATTTTTAATTAACCCATAAATTTATGGGGGGTTTTGTTCCCATTAAAAAAAAAATCTCTTTCTGGGGAACAAAGTAATGAAAACTAGACCAAGATGGGAAGCCTCCCATGGACTAAAAGCTTAAATCTAGGTAACAAGCCCAAAGACCAGTGAGGAAAAAGGTACTGATTTTAGGAGTTCAGAATTCAGTATGAGATAAACTTTCTGCCAAATGATGGTCTCAAATGCCTTGCCAGTAGACCTGGGGATCTGAGAAAATAAAAGTAGGGAAAGTTTACACTTACCTTTATCTACATCAGCAATTTTTTTTTTGACACTATGCTGGAAGAAACTTTTTTTCAATAGTAACATCCAGAGTGACAAAATGCAGGAATTTATTATATAAAATTTCTAGGAGCTAAAAGCTTAAACCCCCAAATTCTTCATCCATGTGTTCTTGTTATAAGAAATTACAGAATTGAAACTTAATGCACCTCAATTATTTGCAAATGCCTAAATTTTTCCTCTTTTGGAGATAAAAATATCAGTTTTATTTTGCAATTGCCCAACTTCTGTTCATGTAGTCTGATTAGACACAACAAGTAGCAGCTATTCTCCACCTTCAGTTTCCTGGTTTCCAAATTGTCAATCTCTGCTAGTAATTATGAATCTTAATGCTATCGAAAAACTAGAGACCAAAGAACTGCCTATTAAAAGATTCTGTTTCCTGTCATGGAGAACTATGCATTGAACATCCTGAATCATCCTAAGCCTCTGGAGAGATTGTAAAGAGCCTTTCAAAATGCTGGTATGAAATCAGTGGCAAACAGAACAAAAGCAACTTTAAAAGCAACAAGAAATTATGTACCATATATACATCATAGCAAATACTTTATATTTGGGAATCTTTACAGCTTACATTTCCATTCCATTATTACAAGAGATGAAAAACAAAAAAAAATTGCAAGTAGCATGCAAATTATAAATACAGTCTTCCCACTTTACTAACCGAATTCCTACTTTCCAGTGTTACTTCCCAATTTATGCAGGAAACTGCCTGCAAAGTTGAAACTGATTAGAAAATTCTTTATAGTTTAAAATATCTTTCTCATTTTAGGGAGAAACCAAATACCCAACCATCAAAATTAAAAATAAGCTGAACTGTCACAGTCCATTACAGTTATTGTTACTAGGTCCACTTCATTTGCAGGTGTCCAAAATATAAAACGAGTAATTCTTTATGTTCAAATTCATCTGTTCTCAAAATGCTACTTAAAACTTGGGTGGTTTTCCTGTAACATAGAAGAAAAAGTTAATTTATCAATTAGATTGAATGAATACAGTTTTTACTAGTTTATCAAACCAAATACTGTGACCCTATTAAGTGTTTACAGATCTTAAATGCATGTTGCTATAGAAAGTATTATAGTAACTGGAACTTGTCAAAAAGTTCTCCTGTGTTTAATAAAACATAATTCATTTTTAAATATACTAGATTGTATTTCAAACCTGTTCTGTTTCTGTGGTACCTGGTTTGTTCAAAATAATGTGTATGTCAAACTTTTATTTACAGAATAAAATGTCAGAGATGAAATAAGTCTGCAAATGAAAACTTGACAATATATAGCACTGATTTACTCATACATATCAAGATCTCTGAACAGGTCGGAAAATGTGAACATCATTAAGGACATGTGTGCAAGGTATTCTGAAAGAAACAAATTTCTGCTTAAATTTTGAAAAATTGACTAGGGTTCTACAAGGTAGGGACTTTAGGAAACACTGAGAAACACTGTAAGTTAAAATTCAAAAGATTCTAAGAGAAAAAAAAGGCTTTGGATTCCCAAGGGTTAGAAATCCTAAAAATGGAGAGCACAGGAAGTTATGTTACACATCTCACATTTGAGCCATTCTCAGCATGCCCATATTCTGAGTTAATCTCCATGGAGTATTTACCTACATAAAGTAGTTTGTGAAAACTCTAAACTCAAATTCTACTCGAAATAGAAATAAAGCCAATTTACTAAGTGCACAGTGAGAGCTAAGTACCATGCCAAGCTCTTCCATACATTTCATTTAATCCTAACAACTAGAGATTACCAACCTTATCTACAATCACAGAACAGACACCGAAGGTCAAGTGACTTAAGTTAGAATGATATTTTAGTACACAAGGTGAAGCTACAGCTTGAACCCAAGTCTGGTAGCGAAATGCATGTCCTTTCCAATCAACATCCTAAAAGATATGTGTATTTATTGTATTCATTTTGGTGAAATGTGATGGTGACACAGAAATATAAAGCGCTAAGAACAAGCAAAGACATACTGAAGTGGTGGGATGACTGGTTTTACTGTATAGAAGGACTGAGAAGAGTAGGGAGCCCAGAAACACACCTCACATCTATTACCACAAGGTGGCAGAGGACCACCCTTTCGATAAACAGAGCTAGGATGACCGGATATTCATGTAGAAAAAAATAAAACTTGGCCCCTACTGCACATCATAGAGTAAAATCAACTGCAGATGGATTGATTACAAGATTTAATATGGGATGTTCCGTATCTTTCAATGGCAAAAATATTTCTTAAAAAAATACAATTCCATTCTATTATTACTTACAGTTTGGTTATATTATATATTTGTGTACTTTTCTGAGTTATATTTCATAATAAGATTAAAAATCTAGTGAGAATCTAGTGAAAATACTAAAGAAAAATGTTTTAGAATATAAAATTAGAAAACTACTTACTGGTTTTTGAAGTACAATGGGATGATCAGGCAGAAAGTCTGGTTTTTTTCTGCAGATGGAAACACTTGAGAGCTTCAACAGGAAATCTCTGCTGTATTTAATTCTCTCTATAGATATTAAATATCAAATGCAATGTTACAAAATACATAACTCTTCCAGAACAGTTTTTGGTTCATTCTTTCTACATGTCCCTTAATGGTCCATTATTTTATAAAAATATGAGTAATTTCTATGCAAAAGAGAAGGCAAAAAATTTTGGAAAGTACCTATACTGCCTCCCATTTTCCTTTTACATGGAAAGGAAGCCAAGTAACCCAGGAAAATGGAAGGGAGAGAACTATTTCAGAAAACTGGTAATGCATGTCTTCTTTCATCTGGTTATTTATATCTAGTGAAGGGAACTTACATTATAAAATATAACAGCAGTAACACCTGTTGGGCAATTCAGACCCTGCCAAAATGGAACCCTAATAAGCCTATCTAGTCTTCATATTAACTTATAATGTAATACAAAGTAAATTCAAAAAAATTTATTATACATCTGTGCATGAAAGGTGTGCTAAGTAATGGTGAAAAAGATCTAAAATAGACTCCCCCCCCCCCGCCTTTTTTTTTTTTTTTAAGAGAGAGAGCATGAATACAAGCAGGGGAGGGAGACAGAATTGCAAGCAGCCTCCACACTCCGTGTGACTCGATCCCATGACCCCGGGTTCATGACCTGAGCAGAAATCAACAGTTGGATGCTCAACCGACTGACCCACCCTATCTTTAAATGGGAATAAAAACAATGCTTCAAATATCTGCATATTTCTTTTCAGAAACTATCACCAAAAAAGACCACTTGCTGAGCCAGCAGAGCAATATACTTAAAATACTAACACAAAAGAAATGACAACCTAGAACTCCATGTTGTGAAAGAGAAAAAAATACACACACACACACACACACACACACACACACACACACACTGGTCTCTGTCCTTGGTTCCTGGCACAAAGCTCCTAAAACCCTTGTAATTTCTTAAGTGATAAGAATACTAGGAGCATCTTTTCAAATATTTGGTTTCTGATCCTCCTTCTGACACAGCTCTTAAATATCTTTGCATTTCCTGGGTGACAGAAATGTCCTTTGTTCTAAGGAGGTGACTTTTGGTGGACTCCTGGACAGGGGCTGGTCAACAGTTGTCAACCAAGCCATGATTAGAAACTTGAAACTTTCAGCCCACCCCCACCTACTTCTAGAAGGGGAGGGACTGGAGATTGAACTAATGAGTGATCATGCCACATGACGATGCTTCCATAAAAATCCCAAAAATATGAGGTGTGGAGAGCTTCTGGGTTGGTAAACACATCCATCAAATCCATGTACCAGGAGGGTGGCACACCCCAACTCCACAGGGACAGAAGCTCCCACATTTGAGATCCTTCTAGACTTTTCCCTATGTATCATTTCATTTGGCTCTTTATCTGTATCCTTTATCATAGCTTTTATTATATAATAAAGTGGTAAATGTTAGATTACCCTAAGTTCTGTGAGCAGTTCTAGCAAATGATCGAATCCAAGAAGGGAAACTTGGAAACCTCCAATTTGTAGCCAACTTGGATAGAAATTCTGGGTAATCCAGGGACCTACTGCTTGCAACTGTCATCTGAAGTGAAGGGTAGTGTTGTGACCCTGAGCCCTTAATCTGTGGGGTCTCAACTAATTCCAGTTAGTGTGAAAACTGAATTGTAGGATACCCAGCTGGTGTTGCAGAGAATTGATATCTGGAAAAATGATACATCTAATGTCAGAAGTGAAGTGTTGTGAATATAGTACAGTATTGAGAGTAGAGGAGAAAGAAACAGAGGAGAGGTTTTTTACACCTTACACCTAACCAGTGGAAAATCTTGGAATACTCGTGAAGTTAAAAGACATTTTCAGAAGAGAAAAAAAAATTAGTAGAATTTGTCACTAGTAGCGTTGATCTGTAAGAAATGCTACAAGAAGTTTTTCAGGTTGAAGGGAAATGATACTAGACAGAAACTTTAATATTCAGAAATGAAGAATAAAAGAAAAAGGGTAAGGAGCTTGACAAATACAATGGCCTCCTGTTTTTCCCACTGAGTTTTATAAAAGTGTATGACTGTTATAAGCAAAACTTATGACACTCGTTGAGAATAGGATGCATACAATTACAACAAAAAGGTCAGGGCAGTGGTGGAAAGGGAAGGAACCTACACATGGTTGCAAGGTCTTACCATCACCATTTCACATGAAGTAGTTTAATATTAACAAGTACACTGAGTTAGGTATTATAATCCCTAGACCAGCAACTTAGAAACACAAGAAAATATAGCTAACAATCCAAAAGATATAATCAAATACCAACAAAAATTCAAAAATATCCAAAAGGAGGCAGAAAAAGAAAAAAAATGGAACAAAATAAAAAATAATAGGCCTAAATCCAACCACATCACCTTAAATGTTAATGGTCTAAATCAGGAGTCAACAAACTTTTTTTTATAAAAGACCTGACAGTAAATATTTGAGAGTTTTGGAACATACAGTCTCTGTCACAACTACTCAGTCTTATAATGCAAAAGCAGCCCAGAAAATAAAGCATGTGGCTGTGTTCCAATGAAATGTAATTTCCTAAACAAGGATTTGAACTGAGGGACACAGTTTGCTAACTCTTAGGTTAAACACTGCAATTAAAGGCCATAAATTGACCAAGTGGATTAAAAAAAGAAAACCCTATTATTATATGCTGCCTGCAAGATATATACAGATAGGCTGAAAGTAAATGGATATAAAAAGATATACCATGCAAAAAATAGGAATAAGAAGGCTGGAGTGGCTATTTTATTTTTTTTTCAACGTTTTTTTTGTGTTTTTTTTTTTTTTTTTTTGGGACAGAGAGAGACAGAGCATGAACGGGGGAGGGGCAGAGAGAGAGGGAGACACAGAATCGGAAACAGGCTCCAGGCTCCGAGCCATCAGCCCAGAGCCTGACGCGGGGCTCGAACTCACGGACCGCGAGATCATGACCTGGCTGAAGTCGGACGCTTAACCGACTGCGCCACCCAGGCGCCCCTGGAGTGGCTATTTTAATATCAACTAAAGAGATAATTACTGATATGTTGTGTCTAATGACAAAGTTTCAAAATACATGGAAGGAAATAAAAGAAATAGACAATTCCACAAAAACATAAGATAATATAAAACTACCTATTCAGCAGTTTATAGAACTGGACAAAAAATTAGAAAACACTTAGATCTGCACAATATCAACATCTTAATTTAACAATTATAGAAACTACATCAACAACTGAAAAATACAAATTATTTTCAAATAGACCATGTTCTGGGCTATAAAACAAGTCTCAATAAAGTTAAGGGGCTCGAAAAAAGAGGACTCAAAATCACAAATAATGAGACATTACAAAAATAATACCAGACATACAAAAAATTACATACAAAGAGACTTCTATTAACAATTATACATCAAACAAATTTGACAACCTGTAAGAAATGGGTAAGTTCCTAGAAATATATAATCTCTCAGAACTGAATCATGAAGAAGAGAAAATCTGAACAAATTATTAGCAAGGAGACTGTTACCAACAATTAAAAACCTCCCATCAAATAAAAATCTAGGACCAGATGACATCACTGATGAATTCTAGCAAACATTCAAGGAATTAATGCCAATCCTTCTGAAACTTTTCCAAGAAACAGAAGAGGAGGGAATTCTTCTAAACTCATGAGACTAGCATTACCCTGATACAAAATGAGAAAAGGATGCCACAAAAAAATTCAAGCCTTGATAAACAGATGCAAAAATCCTCAACAAAATATTAGTGAACAAAGTTCAACAATACATTAAAAAGATCATAGTGGTGGGTACAGAGGAAACATACTTCAACATAATAAAATCCATGTATCATGAACCCACAGGTAAAATCATATCCAATGGTTAAACCTGAAAGCTTTTTCTCTATGATCAGGAACCAGACAAGGATGTCCACTCTTGTCATTTTTATTCAACATAGTACTAGAAGTCCTAGCCACAGCAATCAGACAAGAAAAAGAAATAGAAGGCATCCAAACTGGTAAGAAAGAAGTTAAAACTGTCACTATTTGCAGATTACATGGTACTATATATGGACAACACTAAAGACTCCATGAAAAACCTATCAGACTAAGTGAATTCGGTCAGGTGCAGGATACAAAATTAAAAATCAGGAATCTATTACATTTCTACACACGAAGTACAAATTATCAGAAAGAGAAATTAAGAAAATATCCCATTTACAACTGCATCAGAAAAATAAAATACCTAGGAATAAATTTAGTCAAGGAGGTGAAAAACCTACACTCTAAAAACTGTAAAACACTCGGGGCACCTGGGTGACTCAGTCGGTTGGGCATCCGACTTCGGCTCTGGTCATGATCTCTCAGTTCATGGGTTTGAGCCCTACATCAGGCTCTGTGCTAACAGCTTGGAGCCTGGAGCCTATTTCAGATCTGTGTCTCCTTCTCTCTCTGCCCCTCCCCCAACCGCTCATGCTCTGTCTCTCTCAAAAAAAAAAAAAAAATTTAAACATTAAATAAAATAAAAAAATAAAAACTGTAAAACACTCATAAAAGAAACTGAAGATGACACAAGTGGAAAGACATCCCATGCTCATGGGCTGGAAGATCTGATATTGCTAAAATTTTCATATTACCCAATGCAACTTACAGATTTAATGCAATCCCTATCAAAATACTAATGGCATTGGGGCACCTGGGTGGCTGGGTTGGTTAAGCGTCCGACTTCAGCTCAGATCATGATTTTGCAGTCTGTGAGTTCAAGCCCCACATCAGGCTCTGTGCTGACAGCTCAGAACCTGGAGCCTGCTTCAGATTCTGTCTCCCTCTCTCTCTGCCTGCCTCTCTCTCTCTCTCTCTCAAAAATAAGCATAAAAAAATACTAATGGCATTTTTCACAGAAATGGAACAACCACAACAAAAATCCTAAAACGTGTATGGAACCAAAAAAGACCATGAGCAGCCAAATCTATCTTGAGGAAGAACAAAGCTGGAGTTATCACACTCCAATTTCAAACTATACTACAAAGCTATAGTGATCAAAACATTATGGTACTGGCACAAAAGAAATATCAATGAAACAGAAGTGGGAGCCCAGCAATAAACCCTCACTTATATGGTCAATTAATCTATGATAATCTATACAAAAGAATGAAACTGGACCACTTTTTTATACAACACACAAAAATAAAATGGATTAAAGAGCTAAAAGTAAGACTTAAAACCATAAAACTCCTAAAATAAAATATAAGGCAGTAATCCCTTGGACCTCAGTCTTAGCAATATTTTTTTGGATCTGTCTCTTAGGAGAGAAAAAAGCAAAAATAATTGGGACTATATCAAATTAAAAAGCTTTTGAAAGGCAAAAGAAATAGTCAACAAAATGAAAAGTCAACCTACTGAATGGGAGAAGATATGTGCAAATGATACATTTGATAATGGTTAACATCTAAAATATATAAAGAACTCAACAACTCAACACCAAAAAATCCAATTAAAAAATGGGCAGAGAAGCTGAATAGACATTTTTCCCAAAAAAATAAGGATACAGATGACAGCTCAACATTTAAATATCAGAGAAATGCAAATCAAAACCACAATTAGCTATCACTTCATACCAGTCAAAATTGCTAGTATCAAAAAGACAAGAAATAACAAACACAAAGATGTGGAGAAAAGGGAACTCATGCACTGTTGGTGGAAATGTAAATTGGTATAGCCACTATGAAACACAGTATTGAAGTTTCCTCAAAAACTTAAAAATGGAAATAAAAAATCCAGCAATTCCACTTCTGAGTATTTACCCAAAGAAAACAAATACACTAATTCAAAAATATATATGTACCCCTATGTTCACTGCAGCGTTATTTACAATAACCAAAATCTGGAAGCATCCTGTCTACTGATAATGTATAAAGAGATACATATACATACACAATGGAATGTTAATCATAAAAAGGAATGAAATCTTGTCATTTGTGACAACATGAATGATCTTAGAGGGTATTAAGCAAAGTGAAATAAGTCTGATAGAGAAAGACAATACTGCACAACCTCACTTATATGTGGAATTAGAAAAAAAAAATCTGAGGTCACAGAGCAAATTGGTGGTTGCCAGAAACAGGGGGTGAAGAGTGGATAAAGTAGGGGAAGGGGGTCAAAAGGTATAAATTTCCAGTTATAAAATAAATAAGTCATGGGGATGTAATGTGCAGCATGGTGACTATAGTTAACAATACTGTATTGCACATTTGAAAGTTGCAGAGAATACAACGTAAAGTTCTCAACATGAGGAAATAAAAATTTGCAACTATGTATGGTGACAAATGTTAACTAGACTTATTGAGATGGTCATTTTCCAATATACAAATTTTGAATTTGCATTCCAATTGTACTCCAATAAAAAATGCAAAAAAAATATAAATTTAAGAGACTTGAAATCATACAGACTCTGATAAAGTTAAGAAATCTATAATAAGAAATCCAGGAAAACTTCAACTATCTTAGAATTAAACATACTTTAATTCACAAGTCAAAGATGAAATAAGGAAATTAAAAAATATTTTAAGGTGAATGGCAATATAACATGTCTAATTTTGTGCTAAACAAATTCTGCTAAAGCTGTGGTCCAAGAGAAATTTTATAAATTCTTATAAGAAAACATCTACAACAAATGACCTAACAATCTACTTTAAAATGCTAGAAAATAATAACAAAGTACAAGAAATTTCTTTCGTTTTTTTTTTTTAATTTTTTTTTTAACTTTTATTCAGTTTTGAGAGAGAGAGAGACAGAGCATGAGTGGGGGAGGAGCAGAGAGAAAGGGAGACACAGAATCTGAAGCAGGCTCCAGGCTCTAAGCTGTCAGCTCAGAGCCCAACGTGGGACTTGAACTGAAGAACGGTAAGATCATGACCTGAGCCAAAGTTGGACGCTTACCCAAGACTGAGCCACCCAGGAGCCCCAGAAATTTCTTTCTTATACTTAAGAATTTCTTAAGGAGACATCACCAAAACAGAAAACAATATATGTAATTAAAATGCCAAAAGCTGGTTCTTTGAAAAAAGAGAAACAAATTTGACAAATATCAAGATAGATTAATTGATGCAGAAAAGAACACAAAAAAAACAAATGCCAAGGATCAAAAAGGGGTGGTTACCACAGATTGTACAGATGTTAAACAGGAAATAAGAGAATACAATGAATAACTTTAAGCCAACATTTGCCAACTTGAATAAAATGGGGGTATACTACCAACTTCTGTTGGACATATTTTTCATTTCTCTTTGGTAGAGAACCAGTAGTGAAACTGCCAGGTTTGTAGTAATTTGGAAATCAGGACCTCTCAGAATTGCAAAAACTAAAAATCAGATGAACTGTCAATACCAAGTGTTGGCAAGGACGAAAAGCAACTAGAATTTGCAGCTATTGCTGGCGATAGTCACCTGAAACAAATTTGTCATGAAGTTAGGCACACATTTACCATATGACCCAGTAATCCCACTTCTACCCATGAGAAATGAAAACATGTCTACCCAAAGACTTTTACAAGAATGTTCATAGGAACATTGGTTATGCTTTCCAGGGGCACCTGGGTGGCTCAATCAGTTAAGTTTATGATTCTTGGTGTTGGCTCAGGTGATGATCTCATGGTTTGTGGGTCTGAGCCCCATGTGGGACTCCACTGTGTCAGCACGGAGCCTGTGTTGTCTCCCTCTCTCTCTGCCCTTCATTTTGAGTATACAATTGAATGACTTTTGGTATACTTACAGAGTTGGGAAACCACTGTCACAATCTATTTTTAGAATACTTATATTCTAATATATAATATTAGACCTCACTCCCATTTGTAGTCACTCCCCATTCTCAATCCCATCCCATCTAAGCAATTACTTCCTTTTTATGGATTTGCCTTTTCTAGAAACTGTATATAAATGGAATCACACAATGTCCAATATTTTGTGTCTGGCTTCTTCGCTTAGCATAACCTTTAGAAATTCATTCTATCTAGCCAAACTATCAGTCAAGCATGTAATTAGTACATTTTCAAATACATAAATTCAAAGAATTTACCAAACTAATACCCTTTTTTTGAAGCTCCTGGAAAATGAACTTGAGCAAAATGAGGAGGTAAATCAAAAAAGAAGAAAACAAAGGGATCAGGAAACAGAAGAGAGTAATGTCAGCCAAAGGGACCAAGAAAGAAACCCTAGAAGTCTATTCTTCCACCAAAGCAACAAATAAACTGTCAAAAAACTTCCAGAACCAACTTTTTTCTGAATTCTGGAATCAAAAGCTTACAAAACCAGAGGAATGCTTAGTGAAGAAAAAACAGCTAAATTTGGTAAAGAGTTTTGTGGCATTTTAGCTTGCTCTCAAGCATCTCCCCTAATCCAGCTTGGCAGTGGCCTTGAAAACAAAAGCTCTCTTTCCTGACACAGGCTCCCAGGACTGGAGAGAAC
The DNA here is from genome assembly GCF_028018385.1 of Neofelis nebulosa. Lineage (NCBI taxonomy): Eukaryota > Metazoa > Chordata > Mammalia > Carnivora > Felidae > Neofelis > Neofelis nebulosa. The sequence goes on from NC_080795.1 coordinate 38,217,327, forward strand.
AGTGCAAACCATATCCTCAGAGAACTGTGGTTGTTCATTTTTACCTGTCTGGTGACTCCCTAAAGAATCATCTCAAAAGACTTGCCTAGTTATATCTCAACTAAAAACTATCCCAGGGAGGAGACTGCTATCTGAATCCATTTGACAAAACATTTATAGGGAAATATATTAGCCAATTCCACCTGGGACAAGGGATAACAATTAAAGCAAACAATAGGAAAACTCAGAAAGCTTGGGAAGAAAACTAGGGAAAAAGATGCTTTTGGGAATAAGGCCACTGAAAGACTCAAATGTTCCCAGGAATCTAGAAGACCACATGCATGCTAAAGGCTAGGTTCATGCTCAGAAAGGCTTGAGAATGTCCTAAGGTGTCACCTCTGGCTAACCTTCAGGTTCCTCGGAAGCAAGTAAAGTCAAAGGAAGAGCTGTAAAATGCCAAACTGAGTACTGAAAGCAGACCCCGACACATATATAGAAGCAAACCATATGCAAAGATTTGGGAGAGGGTTTTTTTTTTCCTTTTCTGTTTTTTTGGTTCTAGGTATTGAAGGAATTCTTTGCTCAATCATCAGCTGACCATGAAGATATCAGAACAGAGACGTGAGTGGCCACATGTGAAAAACACAGACTTTACAATGTTAGTGCAGAAAAGTCACCAGACAAACAACAAAAATGACAAGCAGCAACAACAGACCTTAAAAAAGGGAGAAAATCTGATTTCCAGAGTTAACACATTATATTCAAAATGCTCAGTTTTCAAGTACAATGCATGCTAAGAATTAAGAAAGTATGGCCGCCTACGTAGGAAAAGAAAAAAAAAAAGAAATAGAAACTTTCTCTGAGGATGCAGATATTGGACTTACTAGAGAAAGACTTTAAATAAACTACCTTAAACATGCTTGAAGAACTAAAGGAAATCTTGAGACAATGTCTTGCCAAGCAGAAAATATCAATAAAGAAATCAAAACCATAAAGAGGAACCAAACAAATTCTGAAGAAAAAAGTACAATAACCAAAGTGAAAAATCCATTAGAATGGTTCAACAGCAGATATGAGCAGGCAGAGAAAGAATCCGCAAATCTAAAGATAAGTCAATTGATATTACCCAGTGTGAGGAGTATAAAGAAAAAAGAATGAAGAAAAATGAACAGAGCCTAAGAGATCTGTGTGACCACAGCTAGAATAGCAACAAATGCGTAATGGGAGCCACAGGAAGAGAAAGAGCAAAAAGAATGTTTGAAAAAATAATAAGAGAAAACTTCCCAAATCTGATGAAATACACACACTGACACAGTCAAGAAGCTCAATGGACTATAAACTGAATATGCTCAAAGAGATTCACACCGAGATGCCATTACAAGTAAACTGTTATAAGACAATTTTGAGGTCAGTAAGAGTAGCAGTTTGTCACTTATAAGGGATTCTCAATTGGATAAAAACACTGATTTCTCATCAGAAATCACAGGGACCAGAAGGCAGTGGGAAGACAAAGTACTGAAAACAAAAAACTCTCAACCAAAAATATCTACAACCAGCAAAACTACCTTTAGAAATGAAAAAGAACCTAAGACAGTCCTAGATAAGCAAAAACTGAGATTTCATTGTTTGTAAACTTGCCTTAGAAAAAATGCTAAAGGGAATCTTTTAAGCTGAAATAAAAAAGTACAAAGTAACTGGAACCCACATTGAGAAGTAAACACTAGTAAACCTAACTACATTGGTAAGTTAAAAACCTGTAGCAATGAATTTCTGGATGTAACTCCCCTTTATTTCTATGTGATTTGAAAGAAAAATAGATAAAAATTCAGAATTCTGTATCTAGGTTGATAGATTCCACAACATGTAAAGATGGAATTTGTGACAATGGCAATGTAAAGGTGGAATGAAACTATAGGAGCAAAATTTTTTTATAATATTGAAACTAAATGGATATTAATTCAAACTAGATTGTGTAAATTAAAGTTATTTCCCAGTGCAACCACTAGGAAAATAACCTCAAAATATACAGTAAGGGATGGGGTGTTTGCATGGCTCAGTCGGTTGAACTTCTGACTCTTGATTTCACCTTAGGTCATGATCTCATGGTCATGGGTTCAAGCCCTGCACAGAGCTCCATGCTTACACTGCAGAGCCTGACTAGGATTCTCTCTCTCCTCTCTCTTTGTCCCTCCCCCACTCAGGCATGTGTGTGTATCTCTCTCTCTCTCAAAATAAATAAACTTAAAAAAATATACAGTAAGGGAAATGAAAAAGAAATAAAAACGATACAGTAGAATCTATTAAACAATAAAGAGAATATTAACGGAGGAAATGAAAAACAAAAAGGATATAAAGTTATAGAAATAGCAAAATGGGTGGAGTCAGTCCTTCCTTATTAGTAATTACAATTAACTGTCAGTAATAAACACTCCAATTAAAAGGTGTGGATTGGCAAAATGGATTAAAAATAGGACCCAATCATATGCTGTCTACACATACTCACTTTAGATTCAATTACAAAAATAAGCTGAAAGTGAATGAATGAAAAAGATATTTGATGCAGACAATAACCAAAAGATAGCTGGAATGGGTATATTAATAACAGATGAAAACAGACAAAAATTGTTATAATAGATAAATAGGTAACATCATATATACATATGTGTATATAGTACTTAACAACAGAAGAAAAAAACAGACCAAATTGGAGGAACACAGAGTTTAATAACAACAACTGGAGACTCCAAAACCCCACTCTCAATAATGAACCGACAACTAGACAGAAGATCAACAAGGAAATAAATTGCGGGCATGAACAACATTATAAGCCAACTAAACCTAACAAGCATATACAGAATACTTCACTCAAAAACACCAGAATATACATTCTTCTGAAGTACACATGAAACTTTCTCCAGGATGAACCACCTTAGGCTACAGAGTAAGTCTTAATTTAAAAAACAACGGTATCATACAAAATATCCTCTCTGACCATAATGCAATGAACCTAGAAATCAGTAACAGAAGTAAAACTGGAAAATGCATAAATTCGTAGAAATTAGAAGCATACTTTCAAACCAATGGATCAAAGAATACTGAGAAAATATAGAGACAAAAGAAAACAAAGACACAACTTTAAAAGATACAGCAAAAGCGGCGCTCAGAGCAAAAGTTATAACTACAAATACCTACTTTAAAAAAGAACAGCTCAAGTGGACCTTGGTGGCTCAGTCAGTTAAGCACTGAGTCGTGGTTTCGGCTCAGGTCACGATCTCACAGTTCGTGGGACTGAGCCCCATGTCAGGTGCTACCCATGCTATCAGCGCAGAGCCTGCTTGGGATTCTCTCTCTCCCTCTCTGTCCCTCCCCGGCTTGCACTCTCTCAAAATAAGTAAACTTTAAAAATAAATAAATAAAAATTAAAAAGAACAACTCAAATACCTAACATCAAATATTAAGAACTTCTAGAAAAAGAGCAGACTAATAAAAAGCTAGCAGAATGAAATAAAGATCAAAGATAAATGAAATAGAGATAGAAAAGTAATAATCAATAAACCAAAAGTTGATTATTTGAAAAGATCAAAATGACAAAGGTCAACTAGAAAAAGGACTCAAATTACTAAAATCATGAATAACAAAGATTTTGTAACCTGCAACTTTGCTGAATCCATTTATTAGCTAATAATTTTTTACATTTACTATACTATGGATTTAGGATTTTGTACGTATAAGGTTGTATCACCTGTGAATAGAGATAACATTACTTTGTCCCTTCCAATTTGAATGTCTTTTATTTCTTTTTCTTAACTACCTGCTCTGGTTAGAACTTGCAGTATAATGTTGAATTTAAGTGGTGAAAGTGGGTATCCTTGCCTTGTTCTTGATCTTAGTGGGGGAAAACTTGCAGTCTTTCACTACTAATTATGATGTTAGCTATGGGTTTTTGATATACACCCTTTATTATGTTGGGGAAATTCCCTTTTACTTCTTGCTTGCTAAGAGTGTTTATTAAGAAAGGGCATTGGATTTTGTCAAATGCTTTTTCTGCATCAGCTGAGATGGTGATGTATTTTTTTTTTTTTTTGTCCCTGCATTCTGTTAATGTGGTCTATTACACAAATTGATTTTCACATGCTGAACTACTCTTGGATTCTTGGGATTAATCCCACATGGCCATGGTATATAATCTTTTTTCTTTGCTGCTGGATTTGGTTTGTTAGTATTTTGTGCCTATATTCTAAGGGATATTGATCTGTAGTTTTCTTTTCACATGATGTCTTTGTCTGGCTTTGGTATCAGAGTAATACTGGCCCCAAAGGATAGTTGAGAAGTGTTCCTTCCTCTTCAATTCTTGGAAGAATTTGAGAAAGTGGTATTAATTCTTCTTTAAATGTTTGATGGAATTCACCAGTGGAGCCATCAAGTCCTGGACTTTTCTTTGGTAGGATATTTTTTGTTACAAATTCAATCTCCTAACTTGCTAGATGTTTATTCAGATATTCTATATCATCTTAAGAAGTTGTGGTAATTTCTGTGTTTTAGTAATTTTTCAATTGCATCTAGGTTATCTGCTTTGCTGGCATACACTTAACTATTTATAGTATTTTCTTATCATCCTTTTTATTTTTTGTAAGCTGACAGTAATGTCCCTACACAAAATCAACTGTATTTTCTACCCTATCAATGAACAATCAAAAAAGGAAATTAAAGGGGTGCCTGGGTGGCTAAATCAGTTGGGTATCTGACTCTTGATTTTGGCTCAGGTCATGATCTCACGGTTCATGAGTTCAAGCCCCATATTGGGCTCTGCACTGGCAGTGTGGAGCCTACTTGGCATTCTCTCTGCCCTCTCTCTCATCTCTCTCTCTAAACTTAAAAAAAAGGAAATTAAGAAAACAATTCCATTAGCTTGACAAAGAATAATTAGGAATAAATTAAACCGAAGAGGTACATGACTTGTACACTGAAAACTAAGACGCTGATAAAGACTAAAATAAGTGGAAATACACCCCATGTTCATGGACTGAAAAATTTAAAATTGTTATAATCCCCCAAGTGATCTACAAATTCATTGTCATTGCTACCAAATTCCTTTTGAAAGAAGAGCCTTTTTTGCAGAAATGGAAAAGCTGATCTTAAAAATCACATGGAATTGCAAAAAACCCCAAATAACCAAAACAACCTTGAAAAAGAACAAAGTTGAAGACTCACACTTCCCAGTTGCAAAACTTGCTATAAAGCTATAGTAATCAAAACAGTGTGGTACTGGGACAGAATAGATATATAGATCAAGGAAACAGAACTAAAAGCCCAGGAATAAACACATACTCCTATGGTCAAATAATTTTCAACAAAGGTGCCAAGACAATTCACTGGAGAGAAAAATAGTCTAACAAACAGTGATGAGGCAACTGGATAGCCAATGCAAAAAAAAAAAAAAAAAAAAAAAAAAAAAATGAAGTTGGGCTTATACTTAACACCATATACAAAACCTAACTCAAAATGGATCATGACCTAAGTGTAAGAGTTAAAACTATAAAACTCATAGGGGTAAATCTCCATGATCTGAGATTTGGCAATGATTTCTAGATATGACATCAAAAGCATGAACAACAAAATAAAAAAGATAAATCAGACTTCATCAATTTTTTTTTAATTTGTACATGTAAGAACACTAACAAGAGAATGAAAAGAAACTTCAGTATAGTAGAAAATATGTGCAAATTATATACCTGATATGAATATATCTGGTAAGAGCCTAGTATCAGACATCTGATAAGGGTCTAATATATATGCATATATATATATATATATATATATATATATATATATATATATATATATATCAGATTTCTTATATACACATGTATGTGAGTGTGTATGGAGGGGGACAAGGGAAGTGGAGGGGGACATGGGCAGGGGAGGGAGAAAGAAGGAAAGTAGCAGAAAGAAAACAGATGAGAGTCTAGTGTCCAGAACTTTTATAACTCAACAACAACAAAATAATCCAACTGAAATATGGTCAAGGGATTTGGATAGACCTTTCTCCAAAGAAAATACACAAATGGCCAACAAGCACAGGAAAAAGACACTCAATACCCTTAGTCATTCGAGAAATGCAGACCAAAGTCACAATGAGATACTTCACACCCACTGGAATTACTATAATAAAAAAAAGATCCTAACAAGGACGTCAGGAAATTGAAAACCTCACACATTGTTAGTGGGGATGTAAAATGGTGCAGCCACTGTGGAAAACAGTTTGACAGTTCCTCAAAAAGTTAAACATAGAATTACCATATGACCTGGCAAGTCTACTCCCAGGTATATATCCAAGAGAAATGAAAACGGGTGTTCAAATACTTGTACAAAAATATTTATAGCTATCCATCATAGCCAAAAACTTTACAACCCAAATGTCCATCAACTAAGAGATAAATAAAATGTGGCATATCCATACAACAGAATATCGTTCAGCCATAAACAAGAAGAATGAAGTACTGATACATGCTACATATGGATGAACCTTGAGAACCTTACATTAAGTGAAAGAAACCAGACACTAAAGGTCATATATAAGATAATTCTATTACATGAGATACCCAGAATAAATACCTCCATTAAGACAAAAAGTAGATTGGGGTTTGTCAATGGCTAGGCAAAGGGGAGAATGGAAAATGACGACTTAAGGGATGTGAGGTTCCTTCTGGGATGATAAAGATGTTCTAGAACTAGACGGTGGTAATGGTTGTATAATACTGTACTAAAAGCCACCAAATTATACCTTTTAAAATGGCTTAAATTGTGAATTATACTTCAATTAAAAAAGAAGAAAGAAACCAAAGAATTGTAAAGGGGTGTCCCAAGATAATAGTAAAGTACATTCTAAGACAACAGTACTGAAGAGTAGTCTATACTGGAACACGATAATGGAGGATTCTGAAGGAAAAGTTTCCTTAGTCGGGGCGGGGGGGGGGGGGGGGGGCGGGCGGGTAGAATACAAATTGATATATTTGTGCATAAGAAAAATATTACAAGTAAGTGTAAGAGCATTGTTGGAGCATTTAAGGGGAAAAGTTAACAAGAGTCACATAAGAAAACAATGCAAACATTAGCTCCAAGAAAAAACGATGGATTGTATGCAAGACATATGCACCTCTTGGCTAAACAACTGTATTTACATAGTCATATAATATAAAGAGTGATAATGCTTTCACTAAAATTTGTGAAATGACTATATGGTGGGGAGGGGAGAAAGAAGGGTGAAGAAGTGAGGGAAGTGACATGGAAGACATTAAATTCTCATTTTCCACAATAGGCTGCCAATACAGAATATCAAAACAATTTTAAATTTGGAAACAATTTAAACATTTTATTTAGAAATATGGAGTTAAATACTAGAATAAAAAAGATAATAGAGTATTTTCATAACTTTTAAACAAAAACTTGACAAAAATTTAGACTAAATTAATAATTTTTATTTCATTAAATAAAAAGTGGCTGGTGGGGGAGACTATTGGTTATCCCCAAGAGCAGTTCTTCCCTTCTGCTTTAGTAACAGAATTAGCAGGCTACTCAGCTAAAGATTACATTTTCCAGTCTGTTTTGTACAGCACGAATAAGTACTGGCCAATGACATACCAAGTGAAAGTGATACATGCTACTTTATGGGTCTTTCTTCTAAGAAGAACTACCTCTCCCCTTCCTTCCTGATGGCTAGATAAGGAGCTGGATGGCTGGATCCAAGGCATTCATCTTGGGCAATGAGACAGAAGCCATACATTAAAGATGGCAAAGCAATGAGACTGAGTCCAGTAGAACTTCATCAGAGCAGAATGAACACACCAGCTCAATTATGAGCTGATACGGAAGATACAGAAATAGAGGTGCCTGGGTGGCTCAGTCAGTGTCTGACTTCAGCTCAAGTCATGACCTCATGGCTCTTGAATGTGAGTCCCACACTGGGCTCTGTGAGGACAACTCAGAGCCTGGAGCCTGCTTCAGATTCTGTCTCTGTCTCTCTCTGCTCCTCCCCTGATCACACTCTTTCTCTTTCTTTCAAATATAAATAAACATTAAAATTTTTTTTAAATAATAAAAAATACTTAAAAAAAGATACAGATATAAACTTCTATCTTGTATAAGCCTTGTTATTATGGTCTCTCCCCTAAAGCAGTCAAACCTATAGCATGATTACTATAGCCAGAAATCAACCAAAAAAAATATAATGAAACTTCCTGTGCACATGAGGTTTGCAGCTAAGCAAATATTAACTTACCATGAATACTAAGACTCCCTTATGAAATTTAAGAATTATGGTAAAAATTTACCTTTTTTAACTGGAGACTGATGTTGCTGTGGTTCATTATGACCTTGAGAAAAGGCTTGCATTCCATTCGTCTTACACTATTGAAAGAAAAAGAAAATACACCTTTTAACTATGGCCTAAAAACTTTATATAACCTTTTTTTTTTTTTAGCAGCCAAAACTATTTTCCTAAACAATCAAAGTATTAGTCAAGACATTATTTCTGGCCGTAAAGGATAAGCAACCTTCTAAGAACGCTTATTAAAGGCAAAAAATTCTTTCAAAATATATTCACAGATATCTTTAACTACTTGTCAGGATTTTTAACTAACTCCTCTTCTGATTCCATGCTCACCAAGAAGTACCCCGATTACAATTTAGCTTCCCGTAAATCTCCCTAGTGCATATAATAGTGGAACCAATAAGAGAATGTCAGAGCACAAGACCGTAAATTTCTCATGATAAAATAATGGGTTTTATGATTTTATAAATCAGTTTCACAAACTTGGGTCAATATATATAATCTATCCTTAAGATAGATCATCTCTTGGGGCACCTGGGTGGATCAGTCGGTTGAGCAGCCGACTTTAGCTCGGGTCATAATCTCCCAGTTCATGAGTTCGAGCCCTAATCAGTTTCACTGCTCTCAGCACAGAGCCCACTTTGGGTCCTCTGTCCCCCTCTGTCTCTGCCCCTTCCCAGCTCATGCTCTCTCTCTCTCTCAAAAATAAATAAACATTAAAAAAAATCATCTCTTTTGCTGACAAAAATCAGTTTGCAAACAGTAGGCCATACTCTGAACCATGGTAATTCATTAAGGTAGGTTTCTCTGGAAAAAATCTATCCTAAAAAATGAACATCTCTGCTCTATCAGTCATTGTAGTAGCAAGTTATAGCCCATTCCTTAAATATTCGCAAATTCTACCAAGGTAACTCCACGAAGTCAGAAAGTTATCTAACCCTATGACAAAATGAAAAGTAATGAGATAATTCTACAGTACGAGTCACCAAAATAAGTTATCAGGAAAAAAAAATCAAATTTTAACAAAATTTTTATTTTTAAGTAGAGGTAGAAAATATATGAAAATGGCAAAGATTTTCATTCTCCAAGGTTTTTGTTCCTGTTAGATTTAATAAACTACAATATGAATGTTATGGTCCTTTTTAAAAATTAGTTTTTTAAATTTCAAAATTGCAGCAGAGGCACACTTCACTGACACTAAAATGCAAGCCTAAAATCAAACTTAAAAGTAAATTTTAATCTGAAAAAAAATTTAAAAACATTTTTAAAATAGTATCTAAAAGAATAAAATACTTACTAATAAATTGAACCAAGGTGGTAAAATATTTGTATGTGGAAAACTATAAGACACTGAAGAAATTAAAGATGACACAAATAAATGGAAAGATATCCTGTGTTCATGGATTGAAAGATTATTGTTTTTTTTTTTTTTTTAATTTTTTTTTTCAACGTTTTTTATTTATTTTTGGGACAGAGAGAGACAGAGCACGAAAGGGGGAGGGGCAGAGAGAGAGGGAGACACAGAATCGGAAACAGGCTCCAGGCTCCGAGCCATCAGCCCAGAGCCTGACGCAGGGCTCGAACTCACAGACCACGAGATCGTGACCTGGCTGAAGTCGGACGCTTAACCGACTGCGCCACCCAGGCGCCCCGAAAGATTATTGTTAAAAAGTTCTTACTACCTAAACTGATCTACAGATTCAGTACAATCCCTTTCAAAATTCCAGTAACAGTTTTTACAGAAATAGGAAAAGCAGTTCTAAAATTCATATGGAACCACAAAAGACCCTGAGTAGCCAAAGTAATCTTGAGTAGAAGAACAAAGCTGGAGGCATCACACTTCCACACTATATTACAAAGTTATAATAATCAAAACATTACAATGCTAACATAAAAAGACATAATAGGGCGCCTGGGTAGCTCAGTCAGTAAAGCACGCAACTCTTGATCTTGGGGTCATGAGTCCCTTGGTGTAGAGATTAAAAATCTTGAAAAGATTAGATATCCACATGCAAAAGAATGAAATTGGACTCTTACACTACACAAAAATGACCTCAAAATGGATCAAAAACAAATAGAAGATCTGAAACCATAAAACTCATAGGAGAAAACATATTGAAAAAGTTCCTTGACACTGGTCTTGGCAATGATTTTTTGGATATGACATCAAAAGCACAAGCAACAAAAGCAAAATTAAGTGGGACTACATCAAACTAAAAAGCTTCTGCAGAGCAAAAGCAGCAATCAACAAAATGAAACAGCAACCAACAGAATGGGAGAAAATTCTGAGAAAATGGGAGAAAATATTTGCCAACCATATTAGCAATAAGGGATTAATATTCAAAATATATAAAGATCTCATACAACACAACAGCAAAATAATAATAATAATAATAATAATCTGATTTAAAAATAGGCAAAAGACCTGAATAAACATTTTTCCAAAGAAAACACACAAATGGCCAAGAAGCACATGAAAAGATGCTTAACACTGCTAAATCGTGAGGGTAATGCAAATCAAAACTAGACTGAGATACCACCTCACACCTGTTAGGAAGGCTATTATCAAAAAGACAAGAAGTGCTAGCAAGAATGGGGGTTGGGGGCGAAAAGGAATCCTTGTACAATGATGGCGGGAATGTAAACTGGTTCAGCGATTTTGGAAAACATTATGGAAGTTCCTCAAAAAATTAAATGTAAAACTGCCATAAGATCCATCATCCCCACTTCGGGGTATACACCCAAAGGAAATAAAATCGCAGTCTTGAAGACTATGCATTCCCATGTTCACTGCATCATTATTCACAATAGCATTATTCACAAGTCCATCAACAGTGGAATGGGTAAGGAAAATGTGATAGAGATATACGAAAAATATATAAATAGGATATTATTCAGCCATAAAAAGAGAAGCAAATCCTGACATATGTGACAACATGGATGAACCTGGAGGACATTATACTAAGTGAGATAAGCCAGACACAGAAATACAGAGGACATCATACTAAGTGAAATAAGCCAGACACAGAAAGACAAATATTGTACGATCTCACTTATATGTGAAATTTCAAAAGTCAAATTCATAGTATTAGAGAATAGAATGGTGATTGCCAGGAGTGGAGGACAGAGAAAATGGGGAGATGCTGGTCAAAGAATACAAATTTTCAATTATAAGATAAGTTCTGGAGATCTAATATACAGCATGGTGGTTATAATTGTTAATATTGTATTATATGCTTAAAATTTGCTAATTGTTCCCACCACACACACACAAAAACTGGTAACTATGTCAGGTGATGAACGTGGTAATTAACTTGTTATAATAATATCAAGATGTATACGTTCATTAAACAGGTTGTACACCTTTATAAAAAATCATGTTGTATAACCTAAATATATTCAATTTTTGTAAATCACACGTCAAGAAATCTGAAAAAAATGTACTTTATCATTTATGCATATATTAACAACTAAAAATACTGATTATTTCAAATATACTGATTATTTCAAATCTTTCATAGCATATAAGAACTTACCTCTACTAAAATTTTATGTTAGTTTGTTATCTCAATTATCATATTACAATAAAGTCATGTATAATCTTACAAATTTTACAATCTTACATAATCAAATCAATAAAATTTGAGAATTCTATAATGAAGATATAATGCATAATGAAGATATGCAGAAAGTGTCATGGAAGGAATGAGTAAGAGAATAAAACTTGACTTAAAAATGTCAGGAAAGGTTTTACATAGGCGGTGATGCTTAAACAACACTTGGAGGATTAGTAGTAGTTAGGGTGGCTTAACTAGTGAAAAGTGAATGTTCATGGAAGAAAAGATCCTTATGCTAGAAAATACACAGAGCGGTAAGATATGCCAACATGGTTAAGTTGTTAATTCTTCTCAAATTCATCTTTAGACTCAATCAAATTCCAACAGACTTTCTGTAGATACTGACAAGCTCACTTAAAACTTACATGGAAATGCAAAAGACCTAGAAAGCTGAGACAAATTTGGAAAAGAATAAAGTTAGTGAATTTTCACTATCTGAAATGAAGGCTTATCATAAAGCTACAGCAGTCTATAAGTAAAATGTGATGTTGACAAAAAAGACAGACATATTGGAGACCCATGTACAGTGTGTAACTATAGTTAACAATACTGTGTTGTATAACTGAAAGTTGCTAAAAGAATAAGTCTTAAATGTTCTCACCATAACAACAAAATAATTATGTAAAATTAAGGATGTGTTAACTAAAGTGATTTTGGTAAACATTCTGCAACATATTGCATGTATCAAGTCATCATCACACTGTATACCTTAAACTGACACAATGTTACATGTCAATTATACCTCAATAAAGTGGGGGGAAAAGACATATAAATCAATAAATAATAGGGAGTTTAGAAATCAACACACATATGATATACTAATTTTCAACACTCTTACAATTCACTGATAAAAAGACAAACAACCCAAATATTAAAAATATGCAAAATATTTGAACAGACACTTCACCAAAAAGGAAAAAAAGAAAAATACAAATGGCAAGTAAGTTCATGATAAGATGCTCAATCTCATTAATCATTATGAAAATGCAAATTTAAAATACAATTAGAGGATGCAAAAATCCTCAACAAGATACTAGCCAACCGGATCCAACAATACATTAAAAGAATTATTCACCATGACCAAGTGGGATTTATACCTGGGATGCAGGGCTGATTCAACATCTGCAAAACAGTCAATATGATACATCACATCAATAAAAGGACAAAAACTACATGATCCTCTCAATAGATGCAGAGAAAGCATTTGACAAAATACAACATCCTTTCTTGATAAAAACCCTCAAGAAAGTAGGGACAGAAGGATCATACCTCAAAATGATAAAAGCCATATATATGAAAGACCCAACACTAATATCATCCTCAATGGGGAAAAACAGAGCTTTTCCCCTAAGGTCAGGGATGTCCACTCTCGCCACTGTTATTCAACAAAGTATTGGAAGTCCTAGCCTCAGCAATCAGACAACACAAAGGAATAAAACGCATCCAAACTGGCAAGGAGGAAGTCAAACTTTCACTCTTTGCAGATGACATCATACTCTATATGGAAAACCCAAAAGATTCCACCAAAACACTGCTAGAACTGATCCATGAATTCAGCAAAGTTTCAGGATATAAAATCAATGCATAGAAATCAGTTGCATTTCTATACACCAATAATGAAGCAACAGAAAGAGAAATCAAGGAACCAATCCCATTTACAACTGCACCAAAAAAACCATAAAATACCTAGGAATGGTGAAAAAGCTACACACTGAAAACTACAGAAAGCTTATGAAAGAAATTGAAGGAGACACAAAAAATAGAAAAATATTCCATGTTCCTGGATTGGAAGAACAAATATTTTTAAAATGTCGATACTACCCCAAGCAATTTATACATTCAATGGAATCCCTGTCAAAGTGACACCAGCATTCTTCACAGAGCTAGAACAAACAATCCTAAAGTTTGCATGGAACCAGAAAAGATCCCAAAGAGCCAAAGCAATCTTGAAAAAGAAAACCAAAGTTGGAGGCATCACAATCCCGGACTTCAAGATGCATTACAAAGCTCTAATTATCAAGACAGTATGGTGCTGGCACAAAAACAGATACTTTGATCAATAGAACAGAATAGAGGACCCAGAAATGGACCCACAAACATATGGCCAACTAATCTTTGACAAAAGCAGGAAAGAATATCGAAAGGAATAAAGACAGTCTCTTCAGCAAATGGTGTTAGGAAAACTGGACAGCGACATGCAGAAAAATGAACCTGGACCACTTTTTTTACACCACAAAAATAAATTCAAAATGGATGAAAGACCTAAACAGGAAGCCATCAAAATCCTATAGGAGAAAGCAGGCAAAAACCTCTCTGACCTTGGCCGCAGCAACTTCTTACTCAACACGTCTACAGACGCAAGGGAAACAAAAGCAAAACTGCACTATTGGGACCTCATCAAGATAAAAAGCTTCTGCACAGCAAAGGAAACTATCAGCAAAAATAAAAGGCAGCTAACTGAATGGGAAAAGATATTTGCAAATGACATATCAGATAAAGGATTAGTATCTAGAATCTATAAAGAACTTATGAAACTCAACACCCAAAAAATAATCCAGTGAAGAAATGGGCAAAAGACATGAATAGACACTTTTCCAAAGAAGACATCCAGGTGGCCAACTGACACATGAAAAGATGCTCAACATCACTCATCATCAGGGAAATACGAATTAAAACCACAATGAGATACTACCTCGTACCAGTCAGAATGGCTAAAATTAATAAGTCAGGGAACAACAGATGTTGGCAAGGATGTGGAGAAAGAAGATCTCTTTTGCACTGCTGGTGGAATGCAAACTGGTACAGCCACTATGGAAAACTTCAAGAGGTTCCTCAAAAATGTTAAAAATACCCCATGACCCAGCAATTGCACTACTAAGTATATATCCAAGGGATACAAGTGTACTGTTTTGAAGGGGCACATACACCCCAATGTTTATAGCAGTGCTATTGACCATAGCCAAATTATGGAAAGAGCCCAAATGTCCATCGACAGATGAATGGATAAAGAAGATGTGGAATGGGGGCGCCTGGGTGTCTCAGTCGGTTGAGCATCCAACTTCAGCTCAGGTCGTGATCTCACGGTTTGTGAGTTCAAGCCCCGTGTTGGGCTCTGTGCTGATGGCTCAGAGCCTCGAGCCTGCTTCAGATTCTGTGTCTCCCTCTCTCTCTGACCCTCCCCTACTCACACTCTGTCTCTGTGTGTGTCTCTCTCTCTCTCAAGAATAAACATTAAAAAAAAGAAGAAGATGTGGTGTATACACACACACACACACACACACACACACACACACAATGGAGCATTACTCAGCAATCAAAAGAATGAAATCTTGCCATTTACAACAACGTGGATGGAACTAGAGGGTATTATGCTAAAGGAAATAAGTCGGTCAGAGAAAGACAAATATCATATGACTTCATTCATATGTGGAATTTAAGATACAGAACAGATGAACAGAAGGGAAGCGAAGCAAAAATAATATAAAAACAGGGAGGGGGACAAAACATGAGACTCTTAAATATGGAGAACAAACAGAGGATTGCTGGAGGGGCTGTGGGTGGGGGGATGGGCTAAATGGGTGAGGGGCACTAAGGAAGACACTTGCTGGGATGAGCACTGGGTGTTATACATAGGGAATGAATCACTGGAATCTACTCATGAAATCATTATTGCACTATATGCTAACTTGGATGTAAATTATAAATAAATAAATAGATAGATAGATAAATGAATGAATAAATAAATAAATAAATAAATAAATAAATAAAATATAATTAGATACTAACACTCACATCCTAAAATGGCTAAAAAGTGGTAGGCTCTGAAGCAACTGTAACCGGCACATACTACTGGTGGGAATGTAAGTACAACCACTTCAGAAAACATACCACCTGTTTCTTATAAAGATTACCTGCTAACATACTACTACTACTTCAGTTTTATAATGCAGAGAACCTCTCGAACATGTATAAAATATATGGAGGAATGTTCGCTGTAGCATTTACTATAATATAGAAACAAGTGCCAAGCCCATCAAGAGAAAATGAACAACAAAATAAATGTAGTTATTTGTATGTAAAAAGAGATTTTTTTATGTCAGCACATATAGAACTGCTTTGTTCATTTTACAAGTTGCCTAATATTCTATTTATTATGAATATACTTATTCTTATGCATGCATTATCTATTTCTAGAAGTATCTAGGTAAGAAACTGGTAGACTGGTCACTTCTGATCAGAGGAAATCAGTGACTACGGGATGGCGATTGCAGGGAAATTTTCCATTCATGCCATTTTGCATGTTTTCAATTTTGATTATTGTACTTATTCAAAAAGTTAGATAGTTTAAAACATAAACCTAAATGAGAAAAGAATGGCAAAAATACATGTGGGTACAGTACTATTTATATAAAATTACAAAACAGTTAAAACAATTCTATTTGTTGTAGCAAAAGTATGAACACATTCGTGAAAACAGTAACAAATCGAGAACATTTGGAAGAAGGTGAGAAGGAAGGTGAGAAGACAATGGGATGGTGGAGGGGACACGGTCCACAGACACAGCCAGGAGAACTGCTGCACAAATGGAGAGAGCAGTTACTACATGCCAGACACAGTGCTCAGAACTTTGGGAGCCTCAGCTCACTGCTGCCTCTTCCTTACACCAACCTAGGAGCCCCATTTTCAGGTGAGGAAACTGAGGCTCTGACAAGTGAAAGAAATCACTCACGCCAGGTCACGGGGCTGGGAAGTGACAGAGCCGGGGCTCAAGCTCATCTTCCTCTCGGAACCCTGGCATGTGGCTGTGTCTCTCTCAGGCCAGCTACCCCCTCTCTGGACCCATCTCCAGCACAAGTCCCAAGGCACACCCTTAATGCAATGCTTGGGGATGGCAGAAAATAAGATTCCAATGCACAATGAGAACTATTCTCACATACCTACACATGGAGTGAGAAGAGGAGGGTGTGAAAAAAATGAAATGGTGGGATTCTGTCCTAAAGCCACGACTACACTGTATATTAACTAACTTGAGAATAAATAAAATAAGATAAAATTAAAAAAAGAAAATGAGATAGTGGAGGGATATAGAGGGTTTTGAACATTATCTTATTTAGGTTTTTTCTTTAACATTTTCTAAAACAAACAAATATAGCAAAATGTTTAGGCTTGGAAATGGTGGGCAACAGGTATAATTTTCTTTAATATAATTTCAAAAAGTATATAAAGCATGGGGCACCCGGGTAGTTCAGTCTGTTAAACATGAAACTCTTGATTTTAGCTCAGGTCATGACCTCACGAATTGTGAGTTCGAGTCCCACATCAGGCTCCACACTGGCAGTGCAGAGCCTGCTTGGGACTCTCCCTCTCTCTCTGCCCCTCCCCACCCCTCTCTCTCAAAATAAATATATAAACTTAAAAAATAATTTCAAAAATAATTCAAAAAAAAAAAACCTATATAAAGCACCCAGCACAGTGCCCGGCATAAAATACTCATCTAACAAATGTTACCTTCCAGTCTGCAATGCTTCATTTTATTATAATTTCTAGGACTTACTCTGCTAACTCCGCTTTGTAAGCACTGAGTTTTGCACGGATATTCGTTTTGAAAGTTGAAAGGGAATACTGCTCCTATTAGGACAGAAAAAAAGAAAACTACATTAAATACCCATTACCACAACCTAAAAACCTTAAGTACCCAAAATATTCTAGGCACTGTTTTGAGATATTTTCTGATGGTTCCTCTACTCAACAAACATTCATTCAACACTATAAAACACTATGAAATGTCACCCACTATGTTAGGGAATGGGTATGTAAGTGTGAAAAGAGTTCAGAGATAAAAGAGCTCATGGTCTGTTTTGAGAAACAAGCTCATAAACAATTACTATGATAAAAACAAGTTATCTGAGAGGTACAGAGAAGATACTAGGGCTTTGTGATATAGAAGAAAGCTTTGCAAAAGGAAGTAATTCTATCTGGATCTTAAAAACAATTTTTGGGGGATGTGAGCTAGTTAAGGAGTACAGAAGAAGTATATTCAAAAAGGCCAAAATTAATTTCTGATTAAACTTTTCTACCCAATAAACCCACTCCTTTCTGGATCTTAAGAGGATATAATTAAATGAGAGATGAGCCCACTACCTTTTGCCCCTACAAGGGCCTTGGAGGGAAAGGATGAACAAAAAACTGCATCTGTACAGACGAGGGAGTGAGAGGTGCTGTGAAAAGGCTGGTCACAGGAGCTGCTGCCAATGGCTTTATACCCTTCCCTTTACAAGAAAATCTGAGACTTGATCCTAAACAACTGCTACTTCAGCACACCAGAAGGAGATGCATCAGGGCACCTGGGTGGCTGAGTGGGTTAAGCGTCCAACTCTCGATTTCCGCTCAGGTCATGATCTCATGGTTCATGAGACCAAGCCCGGTGCCAGGCTCTGTGCTGACAGCATGCAGCCTACTTGGGATTCTGTCTCTCTCTCTGCCCCTCCCGTGCTCATGCTCTCTTTCAAAAATAAATAAATAAACATTTAAAAGAAAGAGAGAGAGAGAGAGAGAGAGAGAGAGAGAGAGAGAGAGAGAGGACATGGCATCAACACTGCCAAAGCTATGGTCCAGAAGATTCCTTAATTTCATTTGTCTGTCTTAAGTCACACAGCCATCTTCAGAAGAAACATGACCAAAGTAGAGACCATCTTCCTTGTAAGAACCAAGGATGGGAGAATAAACAGAAGATTGAGGAACTGGTGCCATTTCTATCTTTTCTCCTTCATCTTTGCACCCAACAAAAGAGCTATTTTTTTTTCCTTTTTCTAAACAGCAAGTTACTTAGTTGAACACATGGACCAAAGAGTATTTTAATAGGATGGGCCAAAGAGTATTTTGATAGGATGGTGAGAAATAGATTTGTATATTAATATTTAATTTAATTTAATAATTGATTAAAAATGCATACATGTATGTGTATACACACACACACACACACACACACACACACACACACACCCCTAAGTTAGAATATAGAAGCCATTCTTTCGACAATGAAAAACTAAAAGGTTAATATTCCAATTAAGGAAAGTATTTTAAGAATTTGCCCCAAATCCTAGTTTTATGAGCAAAAGAGAAATTTTTAATTTTAGAAATTTTTGTTTAGATTTTCCAAAAAATAATACTGTATGTTCCAACTCAAGTATAGCCCTAACCTGTAACTGTTGTTTTGCCTGTATTCAGTAATTAATTCATCCATTCATTCATTTATATGCAGTTAGGAATTTTTTTTTTTTAAAGGCCAATTCTCTCTCCCTCATGATTGCTTTGCTCTACAGTGACCATAATCACCGGGCACAATTTGGGTTGAGAATATCATTTTAAGCAGAAGCCAGTTAACCATGAAAACGAGGCATGAAAATAAATACATAAAGTTTTTCTCAGGCAAGACCTATTCTTCTTCCTACCTTTGCTGGTCTGGTAGCCTATGCAGTGGGAGACTAGTAAGAGTCTTTTTCTTTGGTAATACTTTTAAACTCTTCAAACAAAGGAGACCATTAGTTTTCATTATTCTCTATCCACCATAAACAATCACTTTATATATGAGTTCGCCTTTCAAATACTACTTAGCCATTATCCAATTCATCTCTAAAGATGTATACCCGAGATTACTTACCAGGGGGAGAAGTCAGATGACGAACAGGTCTTGCTGGTTGAAGCGGTTTACCAATCAATTTTTTGGTTTCCATTATCACAAAGACCTTGAAGTTCCATACTTGAAGAGGGAAAAAGACATCTGATCTTTTTGACAAGATAATCAAAATGCTTTAACAAATTTTATATATATATATACACATATATATGTGTGTGTGTGTGTATATATATATATATATACACATATATATGTGTGTGTGTGTGTATATATATATATATATATATAACCACAACACTCATTTGAAGATACCTACACCTTATAAGTTAAGGAGTTAAGGTGGAAAAAATCACAAGCCCTTAAAATAATATGTGACAATCTTTATAGCATCTGTCATGATGGAACATTCCCTCTTTTAAAACATTTTACTCCTTTAACTTGCCTGACTTTTCTTTTGGTTTCCTATACCTTTGACTACCTCTTCTAACTTCCTTAGCTTATTCCTCTTCATTTCTCCAATGAAATTCAGGAATTCTTCCAAATTTGGCTTTGATCCTCTTCGTTGACCTGATCTACTCTCCTCATGATTTCAACTACCTATCTACGTGATAGACATGCCCTAATTTATACATATAGCACCTACCTCTCTTTTAAATCCCAGTTCTATTTTTCTTTTTTTTTTTTTTTTTATTTTTTAAAATTTTTTTTTTGTCAACATTTTTTATTTATTTTTGGGACAGAGAGAGACAGAGCATGAACGGGGGAGGGGCAGAGAGAGAGGGAGACACAGAATCGGAAACAGGCTCCAGGCTCTGAGCCATCAGCCCAGAGCCTGACGCGGGGCTCAAACTCACGGACCGCCCGCGAGATCGTGACCTGGCTGAAGTCGGACGCTTAACCGACTGCGCCACCCAGGCGCCCCCCAGTTCTATTTTTCTAAAGATATTTCCATTTATATCTTATCACAGACACCTCAAATTCAACATATCCAAAATCAAATTCATTACTTTGACTCCAAAGATGCTCGTCCTCCTGTAGTCCTTAAAGTCTTCACCAACTCCATCAGACCAACTTTGGCTAAATAAGATCTAAAATAAAAGTCTCCACACCATTAGTCTCTTAATTCCTGTCCATTCTACTTCCAAACTATTTCTCAAATCTATTTTCTTCATTCCCGCCACTACTCTTTTGGTTCCACAATAACTCTGAATTCATCTCCCTGATCACTGAGTGAGATCTAAAAACTCCCTTGTCTCCCTATGTTCCTGGGACACAGAGAGTATGCCCACATCATGGCATTAAGAACATTGTACTCTACATAATGGCTGTTTGTCTTCCATACTTGGCAAAAGTGAGGAGCAGATTCTGTAACTGAGGAACAATATTTTCATTCACCCCCTTTCCCTGGCAACTAACAGTACCTGGACTGGATCCAAAGTAGGTGCTGAACAAATGGGTAAATAGAACCTCTTTCTCTCCAAACTATGATCCCTTTACATACACACACCTGCTTAGAAAACGTCAGTTCCTCATCACCTCCTGGATTACTCATAATAGAAACAGAGGCCAACATCCATGTGTCATGCAGAGTGAACTATTTACCTAAGTTATGTCATTTAAGATTCAGAACAACTCTATCAGTTAGGCACAATGAAGAGTGAAATCTCAGGTCTCAGGTGAGCCTACCTGTTGTTAATATTATGGCTCCAGCACCTAGTTATATAACTACAGAAAACAGTAGCCTCTACCTCCTAGGTTTGATGTGAAAACTAAATTATATGTATAAAGTATTAGCAAAATGTCTGGCACACAGTAAGAGCTCAATAAATTTTACCCTCGTTATTTAATAATACTAATTTGACAGATAAAGCTTAGAGAAATTAGGTATCTTGCCCAAGATCCTGAGTCTAGGAAGTGATAGCATGCCATGTTCACGCTTCTGGCCAAAAAGAATCAAGAATCTCCCCAACCGTTTTCCACCCCATACCCAGCCAGAACTGAACAGGTTCGTACCCTTATGTGCTCACAAAACACCCCTGTATCTACCCTCTTCCAATGTGGTATTTACTGCACTAGTCACAATTATCTTTTACCTGACCATTAAATTACAGTTCTATCACACAGGTCTATCACCAGTGTCTACTACAGTGTCTAGAACACTGTGGGTGTTTAATAGATTGTTGAATTCATAAATGTTATTTTGTTTTACCACATACTTATACATTCCAGAGTTCCTTCACTCTCCCTGCTGCTCTTCTCCCAAAGTGCTATTCGTTTTTCAAGACCAAAGTCAAGTTACTTGCTTCGAAAATATTCTCGTGTCTCAACGGTAACGTTAAATAAAATAGTTCACATGAAGCTTTCTAGTTCCTAACAAATAGTTGACAGTAAAATAACAATAATTTATTTTTCCTCTTCCACTGACCCCGACTGTATTTTATTAACTATTCTAAAATGTACCACAGTAAATCTATTTCATGTGTTTGATTAGACTGAGTTAGCTGACACTGAAAAAACTGTATCTTATTTATCTTCGTATCATAGTACCTGCAACACAATTGGTTTTACTAAATAAATCTATAAATTTAAATACCTTCTAAATATAACTAAAACCTTCTGATGCCTGAATAGGATATAGCTTTTCAAATTATGATGCCTATTAAGACAAAACTAAAAATAAAATTCCACCTGACTTTATATCTGCTTATCCAGAGACAAATGTAACCATATGATTTTAAGCAGATCATTACCTAAATGACTGTTTCCCTAAGTATATAATAGGGTTAATAACTCCCTGTTAGCTCCAAAAACATACTTTTACCTATTTATAAATGCCTCGGGACATTTTATGCTAAGCAAAGTAAGTCAATCAGAGAAAGACAAATATCATATGATTTCACTCATATGTGGAATTTAAGAAACAAAACTGATGAACAAAGGGGAAGGGAACCAAAAAACAGGGAGACAAACCATAAGAGATTCTTAAATACAGATTAAAAGCTGAGGGTTGCTGGAGGGGTGTTCGGTGGGGGGATGGGCTGAATGGGGGATGGGCATTAAGGAGGCACTTGTTGGGATGAACACTGGGTGTCATATGTAAGTGATGAATCACTAAATTCTATTCCTGAAATCATTATTACACTGTATGTTAACTAAGTTGGATTTCAATTAAACAATAAGTAAAAAAAAAATGGCTCTAGACATTACTCAAATGTTAAAATCATAAATTTATAAACAACTTCTCAAAGTTAGCACTGAAAACTAAGTGCAAAAACAGTTACTTTTTCCTGAAGTTTGGAGAGCCAGCTAGTATTCCTCATTAATACCTATGGAGCTTTTGCGATGTGTCTCTTAGCTGGTATTTCAACATGGCTATTAGCAACCTTCTAAACAAAACTCATGCCGTCCGTACTTTTTGGCAATACAACTTTGATATAATAAGAAACAAAAAAAAACTTATAAACATATGTAGCAAAATATTTCAGACAAATATTTATTGAACATTTTCTATGTGGAAAGAAAATTTTAAATAAGGACCAAAAAGCAATCTAATGTTGTGTTATTTAATGTTTATCCTAGACATTTTAATTAGGACCCTAATACTAGCATGTAGTAACTTTCCATCCTGTTTCCCATATGAAACTAATGAATCAGAATACAATAGAGTACTTTGGCACACACTTTCTTGTTTTTCACTGCTCAGCTGAAATTGAGTTGATAGGTTGTAAAGTTTTTTCCAGTTGCTGAGCAATGCAAATCCACGGTATTCAAACTAGGGATTTTCAAGAGTTGGGGAGTTACAGAACTATTATATGATTTTGCAACACAAGTATATAAACAAAAAATAAAAGATCTTTTAGTATCGCCCACCCTTTCAATTTATAGTAGGAAAAATATAGCAAAGGCTCCAGATACATAAATTACTATCAGTTAAGGAAATGAGAAAAGATGATGTCATATAGTATTTAATTTTTTAAGTAAACTGTGTCTGTATAGAGACACTGACATTATAGGGAATAAGTTTGGAATTCACAGTATACAACAGCATCATGTCTTAAACAGTGTTATTAATGGAAAAGGCAAGTATTTACATTAATTATTACAGTAATTATTATTGAAAAACTGAATCACAGGATTGAAATCTATGAAGGACAGGACTCCACAAACCAAAGCCTAACTCTCGGTTTAGGTCAAAAATCATAAAGATTTAACTACAAAAATATTATACAAAATAACTTCAATCTTAAACTAATGCCTGCTTCACTCACCCAATATAGAGCTCCAAAAGTTTCCTTTGAAGCTACTAATACTACCTAGGGTAGGCCTTTATGGTATCAACTGTTACAAAGGACAACACTTGCAGAAGCAAAAAAAAATCGTACTTAAAACACTGGATAACAAGTAGTTGGCCAATCATAGAGTTGTCTTTTAAACTATGAATATATAGCTTTGTGGTATATTTTTTAAAAAAGCATTTTGATCCAGTCTCAAAAATTTCATTCTATTAATACATGCTGAGAACTAGCTACTGAATAGTTTTGTTGTTTTTTTTTTTCAAGTTTACACATAGTTAACAAATCATCTCAAAAATCCAACTGCCATCTCAGGAAGCTTCAGTTGCTATTCTACATCTAGCAATACTAAAGTATATCTCAGGTCCCTTTTCTGTTCAAAAAAAAAAAAAAATTCAAACTAAATATAAATCTTAAGGACCCACCAATGTCGCAGACCAATTGGGACATAATCTTACTATGCAACGTATGCCATTCATTTATTATTAAAACTCCATTTTTGAGGTCCTATTACATGCTAAATGCTTTACATATGTTATTTCATTTTGAGCCACACATTAAATACTGTAGAGAATCACTATTAGTCATCTTACAGATGTAAAACCTGATGCTCAGAAAAAGAAGAGAGATTCCCAAGATCACCTAGTATATATATGGCAAAAATGAGGATTTAACTATAAAGTTCATGCCCTTGTCTCTAAACTTGCATGTTTGGTAAGTAAAAGAAAGACATAGGACTCTCTACTATTCCATATGGACACTGCATATATGGGTTTTTTTTAAATGAATTAGAACATTTATACATAAATAGACTTGCTGAATAAACTAACATATATAAATAATTTCCATTGCCTCAATTTATAATTTTTCTTAGAATACTAAATAAATTACACGATTACTGTGCTTTCCTCATTCTGTAGACATACTATAACAATGCCAAACTTACCACGGGTCACAACTTAAGAAAAATACTATGTACTGTATTTAGAAGCTGGATACTAACAATTTCCAATTTAAATTCTCTATTTCTTTAGAAAATGCTGATGATTCTGCAATTAATAAGATCATACAGATGAATGAATAAAGAATATGTGATATATATATATATATATATATATATATATATATACACACACACATGCTTATATATACACACATACACACAATGGAATATTACTCAGCCATAAAAAAGACTGAAATCCCCCCCCCCACTTGCAACAACATGGGTGGATCTAGAGTATAATGCTAAGCGAAATATGCCAGTCAGAAAAACACAAAATACGAAATTTCACTCTTGTGGAATTTAAGAAACAAAATAAATGAACAAAGAAAAAAAAGAGATTAAAAAAAAAAACCCTACACCCTTAACAATAGAGAACAAACAAATGGTTCCCAGAGGGAAGGTGAAGCAGGGGCATGAGGGAAATAGGTGAATGGGATTAAGAGTCACTTATCTTAATGAGTAATACATGGAATTGCTGAATCACTATGTTATACACCTGAAACTAACATAACACTGTGTTAACTGGAATTAAAACAAAACACTGGAATTAAAACAAAAAGAAATACAATCATATAAAATTAAATAATCTGAGAAGTGGAAAGACCATGCCTTCATCTACCTCATGTATATGTCCCATGTGATAATCAGACAGGATTTAATCTCAATTTTCAACTTCAAAATACTATTATACTAAGTTAGGATTCCTTGAAACCAAATGCTCTTTGCAAATAAACAGCACAGAATGATAAACTGATAGATGAAAATAATATAAAGGAAATACAGGGGAGTTAAGACATAAACCGATTACGACTTAGGTGATAAAAGATATTTTATATTCCACAAATCAGGCTGCCACATGAGAGAAAAATTTAAACTATCAAAAAGTTGTGAGAGCGTTCCATAAAATACTTTCCATTTCATACCTTCTCTTTAAAACTTACCAAAAAAAAAACCTTTTGGTCTGTGATGTACCTTGCAAAACAAACAAAATTTAACACTTAGGTAGGATAAAAACTGTCCAATAATGTGCACTTGTGGTCATAACTGATGTAACTGTCCTTTTCTTTAACTTTGCCTAAAATATCAGTAATTAAAACCTCTTGATACAAATATTGAATCATTATGTCGTAAACCTGAAACCGTTAGATGTCAATTATATCTCAGGTTTTTTTAATGGTGTATCTTGACTTACAACTTCTGCGAAATACCTTCAGTTACTTTCACGAACCATTTGATTCTGCGAATTAACCGTATATATGTTTCTTGGCTCTCTTTTTCCTATTGGGCTTTCTTTTTTATTGTCTGTAATTTAATCTAATTAATTATTGATTTACTGTTGAAATTTGCCTCAAATTAGTAGTGATGGTGCCAGGGTATGGGGGACAAAGTCTTCAAACCATCGCACCACCAAGGACCAGGTCCTGGGACAGAGGGCGCTATGTACTTACTTTTTTCTGGCGTTTTTGTTTTTTGTTTTAATTATGCCCTCAGCAGTGTAACTCTCCCTCGGCCCCTGGCCCCTCGCCCTTCGCCAGGTGTTCCCACAACAGCCACCACCCTTTCCTCCCAACGGGCTCGCCCCCTTAGCACTCTACCACCCACCTAGGGGGCCCTGGGGGGCCTTGCCGGGATTTGTCCCCCCCCCCCGACCCCGGGGATCCCCTCCCTCACAACTCTCCCGGGGTCCGAGCTCCGAGAGGGCGCCCACCGCCTCCTCACACCCCGGGCCCGACTTCTGCCCCCCACCCCCCAGATCGGTTCATCCTCCCCAGCCACCTACCGCCTCAAGATCGGGGAGGATTTCGGGGCAGCAGCGTCGCCGCGCTCAACCCAAACGCGGCGGCCCAGCGCCCCGCTGCCCGTCGGGGAACGGCTCCCGCCGCGCGTCCGCTCAAGGCCGGGGGCGGCGGCAGCGGAGGCGGGGCCGACTGCGACTCGGAGGGGCTCGAGGCGGACAGGGGGCGGGAGCGGGGGCGGGGCCTGCGGTGCCGGGTCCGGAGCTCGGCCGCGCGGGGCCAGAACCGTTAAGCCGGCAGCGCGCGCGCCTCCCCGGGCGTGCTGGGCGAGCGGGGCTTCTGGCTGCCCGCGCGCAGTGCGGAGGAGGCCGGGGGTGGCCTCTCCGAGGTGCTGGCAGGCTCGCCCTGGACGGGGCGCGCCCGCATGAACAGCCTCCGGGACCCCAGTCGGCGCCCCTGCTCGCCGGAGACGGGGAGACGCGAGGCGAGCCGCCTGCGCCGGGCGGGCGTCGGGCTCCAGGCAGCGACTGTGAGCGAGGCCGCCTCTGTGAGCGAGGCCTCCCGCGTCAGAGCTGCCGGCCGGCCCCGACGGCGCGGGCCGCTCTCCCCGCCGAGTCCTGCTAGGATTCGAGCTGCCAGCAACGGTTACCTTAATCTCACTCAGACTGCCGTCCCCAAAGACCAAGAATGGTTGAAGCACCTCCATCCGAATCTTTTGTTTTCAGTCTTCACCTTTATTCTTTCATTTCATTCGCCCCTCTGGGTGCTGGCAGGAGACAGGAGGCGTGGGGCGGCTGCCGGGGGGAACGGGGTAGTTTGGTCGTCCCGGGCTCACAACCCGGCGGGCGCCTGCGCTAGCTGGCACTTGGGGGGTGTGGGGGGCGTGCTAAGTACTGTGCCGGAGGAGCAGATTTAGGCTGGGAGCTCAGTACCTGACTCGGGGCTAGGGCGTCGGAGCGGTTTTCAGAGCTGGGCCCCTGGTGTGTTGCATTTGGCCCGAGGAAAGAAGGCAGGAAAGGAGGGGAGGAAGTGCCCAAGGCAAAGTGTCCAGTGTGGGGTAACTGGGGTTGGGGAACGGATAGTGGGGAAATGAAACAGAAGAGGACATGAATTAGGTCTTAACTCTTTCTTAGTTTGTCCTTTTGAGTATTTTGCAAGATCATTCTGACAGCCGTTATGGAGGACAGATTTTGAGGGCAGGGGGATACAGCAGAGTTAAATAGGCCCACGAGGAGGCTTCCTGGGAGGCATTTGCAATGACTCCAGTAAGAAATTATGTCCTAGAAGTAGCGAAGATCTGAGAGATGTTGCTGAAGTGAAATCAACATTTAGTGACAGATTGGACGGAAGGGTGAATAAGGGAATCTAGGTAACTCGTGAGTTTCTGACTTGGGCAAACAAGTGAATAGGTGGTGGTAACATAAGGTAGGGAATGCGAGAGGCTGAACAGATTTGGGGAGGGAAATGATCAATTCAGAGTGGGACTCATAAATATATTATAATGGGATATTTAAGTTGTATCCAAACAGCTATTTTAGAAATACAGAAAATATATAGCCATACATACATATGCCTATATATATACACACATATGTGTCATAGGCATTTAATGCACAATAATGGAATATTAGGAAAGGGAGGTTGATTGAGAAAATTCATGCATTCTGGAAGAAGTATTTAGAGAACTCAAAAGACAAGTAACATCCAAAGGAGGTTGTGTAAAGGCAAAATAAAGCTTGTCTAGAATAGGGTAAGAAGGAATGCCTCTCTGAAAAGGGATCATCTAGGTACACGTTAAAGCTGATGAAGAAGACTAGGAAAAAAAGTGTCTAGGTAAGCAGAATTCAGATATTAGTGCCCTGGGGCAAGAAAAACAAAATTTGGCAAAGTTCAGAAACTGATATGAAATCAGTATGGCTGGACAAGAGAAAAAGCAAGAAGAGAATCTTGAAGATGAGTTTGGAGAGATGGGAAAAGCCAAAAGCATACAAGGTTTTGTAGGTTCCAGTAGGGAGGTTTAATTTTATTATAAGAGCAATGGGAAACATTGAAGGGTTCCTGTGGGGCACTAATGTGATAGGATTTACCATTTTTCAAAAGGTATGGTTTCAGAAGCACTTTCATGCAATGTTAAGATTTTGCTATTTAAATGTTTTAGAGACAGAGACAGAGTTCTAGCAGGAGAGGGGCAAAGAAAGGGGAACAGAAGATCCAAAGCAGGTTCCACACTGACAGGCTGACAGCAGTGAGCCCAATTTGGGGCTCAAACCCACAAACCGTGAGATCGTGGCATGACCTGAGCGAAGTCTGACGCTCAACTGACTGAGCCACCCAGGCGCCCCCCAAGTTATTGCTATTTGGATGTAGAAATAGCTTCCAGGAATACTCCTACCCCTACTGAGACAACTTACCTGGCATCAGAACCTAAAAAGTGCAGGGTCAGAGGCACGGAGCACCAGTAGTCTGTGGACAATGGAGTCAAATCTTTCCAACCCCCAGATGTAGAAAATTATAAGTGTAGGATTCAGTTCTCATCTGTAGTCAAAACAGAAGTTTTCTTCTTCAAGAATATATTTAACAATATAACATATACATTTATATATATCACACAATAAAATTAGTTTGTATATATTACTATATGAAATCAATAGAATTTATTGTGACAAAAAAGTGAACCAGAAGAAAAAAAAAATTTTTTTGATCAAACCAAAAGCAGCGCGACAGCGAGACAGTGTGAGAGCGGGGGAAAGGGCAAAGGGAGAGAGGAATCCGAAGCAGGCTCCACATTAAGTGTGGAGCACGATGCAGGGCTCCATCCCATGATGCTGGGATCCTGACCTGGGCTGAAATCAAGAGGCACTGAGCCACCCAGGTGCCCTGAGACACATTTTAAATAGAAGTAATAGACTCCAAATTTTTTTGGTAATTGAAGGAGAATGAATCCTATAAATACACTGAAACGTTAAACTTGAAAAAATTTCTTGTTGATTTGAGTACAGATACTGGCATCTACAAGGATAATCTAGAACTGATAATACCCTTCTATGACAACAGCTTGGCAACAGGTTAGTGAGTAATTTCAAGAATATTTAAGGTTAATCACACTGATCAAGAAAAACTTGAAATGTTCTGTAATCACTAAGCTCACATAAGGAACTCCACAGCTTTCCCCAAAATTAGCACTACTAAAAACTGACATTATTTTGCTAAATAAGTTATGATTGAAATCAACTTCTCTAAATTTTCAATAATAAAAAATAAATTTTGATCAACTATGCTGAAGATATTACCAAACTATTTACTTTCACAAAGAAAATGTGTTACAAAATTTTCAAAGGAAGAGTCAATCAAAATACATAAAAGTTAGGTGCCTGGGTGGTTCAGTCCATTGAGCGTCCAGATCTTAATTTCAGCTCAGGTCATGATCTCACGGTTCTTGGGGTTGAGCCTGGAGTCAGGCCTGCTTAACATTCTCTCTCTCCTTCTCTCTTTACCCCTCTACTGCTTTCTCTCTCTCTGTCTCTGTCTCTCTCTCTCAAAATAAATCAACTTTAAAAAAATACTTCGAAGTTAAAAATATAGGTTAAGTAGAGGGGTGGTTCAGGCAGTTAAATATTTTTAAGGATTTTTTTAATGCCTGGCATTTGTCAGTCAGCTTTTTAAAATTTGTAACTGGTTGTCATTGCATTGCTTCTCTCATTCTAAGTAAACATTCACTTTGGTTTAAATAAAAAAAAAAGGTTTGGAGAGCGGATTGAGGGAAAACAAGAGTGGAAATAGGAATCCCAATTAGAAAGATCATAGCTCACAATTAAATGCCTTTTATTAATTGTAAGTAGAGGTTTTTGTTGCCATTACATTTCATATCTTATTCACAGTACCTTCCTTTTAAGTGAATAAAACCCTATATGAGCACCAATAACACACACACAAACCGGTTACCTGCTTTCATGAAATGTACCGTCTGGCGAGGTCACAGATTCACAAACACAATTCTAATTCAATAAGCTAATTGTGAAGATAAAGGCACTCCCAGTGTGTACGTGTGTGCCTGCGTGGTACTACTTTTTAGCCTAGAGAGTTGGGAAAAGCTGAATAGGGCAGCAATCATGGAGTGTTTACGAAATGATCTCCTTACTAGCCTCCTGCCAGTAGTCTGCCTCTCATTCACTTCTTCCACCTTTACAAAGCATTTTACGGATACATGTACACACAGACGCACACACACATCATCATGACAGCAATACATGAAAAACCATAGAGACTTGGTTCTATTCAGCTCAGCTCAGGAAAACACCACCACCACCAAAAACGTTTTGAAGACCTATGGCTGTTAGATGCCAGTCGCTGAGGATACGAAGACAAAGTGAGATAAGACTCAGTATGACCGAGGAACAATCGGCAAGATGAGAAAGATAGTCTTAAGGGTACCTATAAACTAATAAGTAAAATAGAGAGGGTGGTATATGCAGTAGTTAGAAGTGTATACTTAGCACAGAAGTTGTACAAGGAAATAATTCTATCTGGGGATGACAGGAGGAAGAGGGACCATGAAGAGTTCCTAGAGGCGGTAATGCCTGAGCAGGATTTCCAAGGATAAAAAGGAGTTTACCAACTTAGGGATATGCCATGCCGCCAGAAGGACATGTCCAAAGGCATACAGAGATGGAACAACAGTGAATACAAAAAACACTAGTAATTCAGTACTGCAGAAACACAAAATAGGAGACGCTGCTTGAGTCAGTGGTTCAGTATTAGGCTACAGAAGTATGGTCTTTTGTCTCCTAAAGGGTACAGAGAGACATTGAAGGACTTAGACATGAAGGACTTTAGACATGACAAGATTGTATGTGTGTTTGGAAAAGAATCACCCAAGTAACTGTTTAAAACGGGTCA
This sequence comes from Neofelis nebulosa, assembly GCF_028018385.1. NCBI lineage: Eukaryota > Metazoa > Chordata > Mammalia > Carnivora > Felidae > Neofelis > Neofelis nebulosa. Next base: position 38,248,815 of record NC_080795.1, read on the forward strand.
AGAAGAGGGACAGGTAGCAGGCAAACCAAGAACGGCAGCAGAGAGATCAATTCATAGACGTTTACGGCCCCCCAGGCCCTGCTGATGAGAGCCACAAGTAAGGTAGGTAGGGGCACGAAGAAAGAGAAGTGCATGTATTTGAGAGAACAAAGGAAACCGGATGGACTGTAAAGGGTAGGAGAATGAGAAGTGAAAATGCTGAGGCCAGTTATTGATGTGGGCAGCTAGATGGATGGAAATAATGACAAAATATTGTGAGTTCCCTGAGGAGGAAAGAGGGAATGGGATGGATCTAGAGGGTAGGTGGAGGGCGGGGACAAAGGAAAGAACAGTTACGATAAATCATCTGCTATGAGAGGAAGGGGGGTCTCCTCTGGAAAGTATGATAAGGGGCTATAGGACTTTGAAGTTTGCAAATAGTATCTGTGGGAAATTTACACAGAGAGCCGGAGACAGGTACAGAAGGCTGAGGAGAAGCTGAAGGTGAAAACTAAAAATCTGTAGCGGTATTAATCTGTGTGGTTGTGGGATTCATTGGTAAATATAGACAAGACGATGGAGTGGAAGAATAATTAAGAAACTGGAAGTGTTGAAAGTGGTATTCATGAATAGTGGTACCAAGAGAGTGAGAAATTTATAAGAATAGAAGCGGTATATGTCCAGAGAGTGGACATCTGAGTGTAAGACTTTAGAGATGGAGTGGTTCTAAGTATGAGCACACTGTACAGCTAGAGGTGAATAGCAGAAGTGGAGCAGAGGTAAAGGTCATTAGACTCGAGGGAATCAGAACTGAGTCCAGACCAGAGCATTACCATTCACATTGACGCTTAAATCAAGGGCATAAGGTAAGAATGAAAACCAGGTACCGAAGTCTACATTGATTATGGGAGAGGGAAAGGAGATTTACAGATGGCAGATGGTAGGTAGAGAGGATCTTTTAAAGGAAGGAGTAAGGCAGGTGTTCAGGAAAAAGCCAGGAAAGAAGTAAAGCATTGTATGAGCTAAGGAATTCTCTACACGTATCCCAAGCTTACTCTTCCTAAAAGCTTAAAAACCAATAAAAATGTAACACATTTTTTCCACATTTAAATGTCCAATATCTTAAGCCGAAGGTATAGCTGATGTAGAAATGTCAGGCTCTGCATCACGGTTTTTCAGAAAAATTGATTTGAACATTGGGAACTTTCAGAAGCTCTGTAGCCAACCACTAGCACTGACACATATGCAGAAGCCACTCAGGGTAGGTATTTAAAAAATTTGTGGAGGGGCGCCTGGGTGGCTCAGTCGGTTAAGCGGCCGACTTCGGCTCAGGTCATGATCTCGCGGTCCGTGGGTTCGAGCCCTGCGACGGGCTCTGTGCTGACAGCTCAGAGCCTGGAGCCTGTTTTGGATTCTGTGTCTCCCTCTCTCTGACCCTCCCCCGTTCATGCTCTGTCTCTCTCTGTCTCAAAAATAAACGTTTAAAAAAAATTTTTTTTTAAATTTTTGGAGAGAAATGTGAGTGACCACTTCCCAGATTTAGCAAGTTACCTTAGATGAACTTAGTTACACAGTCAAAACTCAAAAGGCTACCTCTGTGGTAGATCAAAGATTCTCACCTGCAAATTACAAACCATACTCTCTTCTTAGACCTGTAGCTTTATCTGATACCTTAGTCTGTGGGCCAGTCCCAAAAGAATATAGGCTTCTTATTTTTCTGCTTTTCACATAGTATTCCACCTCAAGTCAAATATATGTGTATTTATCAAAATATAAAGAACCTTAGTATTTATTTATATTTGGAACAAAGCATGTAACATGGATTTTAAAAATTAAAAACCCTCTTGAAAAAAAAAATTAAAAACCCTCACAAATCCCTTTTTAGCATCTTGTGCTATTTAACAATCATTTTAATATTGCTATCAATATTAAAAGAAGTTACATTAAAATTGTCAATTTCCTCATAGTTAGTAGGTGATATTCCTAGCTAGTCTTATGATATTATAAAGAAAATAAATACATGTAATATTTTGTTACATAAAATGCTCTTAAATAAAGCTGGATATAATATCGAATTCATAAAAGTATTTTTTAAACAAAAGTATTCTATTCTTTGTGAAATACATACTGAGGGCAAACATTTTTCAGTTTTCTTTCCACAAATGAGTTACAGACAATGAACAGCAGGGGGCACAAAAGTCAAGTTACTCTCTACAGAGCAAAGCGCAGTAAAATCTGCTGTACTGGAAAGCAGATAAATTTTGGAGGCAGGCAGACTGTTTGATTCCAGCGGGCGCCATCACATATAAGCTGAATGACCTTTAATTATTTAGCCACTCTGAACTTCTTCAGTGGTCAAGTCATGATAACTATGACATAGAGATTTAGTATCAACATATATGTAAGGCAGATCAATAAACACTAGGGGTTTTTTCGTCAGTGCTTACATCATACGTAGATATAGATATATGTGTACATGTGTACCAAAACTACCAAATAAGTGCAAATTTATATTTTATAGCAATTTGTGAGACTATGCACATGGAAAAGGTTATGATTTCATAACATACAAGCACAGGTATAGCTAAATCAAAACCAAAAACAAAAGCTAAACAAAGGAAATGCTGTTCTCTACTCATATCCAACGAAAGCTTTTTCTATACAAGAAATGTGAATGCCCAAGAAGGCGGATGCGAACATGTGTGTGCATGGTATAGGGCAGTGTTTCAAGAGTAGGATCCGGGAAAACTACACCAAAACCATCCAGGAGTGCTTGTTTTGAATGCAGATGCCTGTCCTACTTAAAATGCTCATCTACGAGAGAGTGACGCTCAATTTCTTCTGGTGAAATGGGAACGGGAACATGTGCTTCCTAGGCTTCCCGTGGCTGTAAACGGCGTGTGCTGTGAGGCCAGCCCTGTACCTGACACACAGCATTATTAGGATCTTCTAAATGACATATGCACACTCACAAATGACTTACTCAAGAATAATTGATCGTGGTTCCATTGTTTCCCTCTTTTCGAAGAAGAACTAAGCCATCTTTTACTCCTTTGGACAGCAGGGGACAAAAAGAATCCTTTTCTGATTAGTGACTATGGTCTATTCTTGCAAAAAACATTTTCCCAGCCCTTTGTGTGTTTCGTATCTGTACCAGGCATTGGAAGAAATGCTCTACTTTGACTAAAACTGGGTACAAAGTCTCATTAATGTGATTTAATTCATTAAAAATTTATTTTAGTTCATAAAGGACTCAGCCTAAATATATAATTGGTTAACTTTAAAATTTAAGATTTTATCAATGAAATGTATTGGTTTGGATTTTAATAAATTTTAAAACTTCAAGAGGCTAAATGAAAATGGAACGTGATCATCACATTCTTATCTATTGATCAAGAGCAAAACTTAAACTTTCCAACTGTTAATCTGGCACAGAAACTTTGAAAAAGTTGGATTATCTTCCATCACCCAGGAATAAGCCCTGTTAATGTTTTAGTGTTAATTTTCCTTAGTTTTTTGAACACATACACCTAAAATCATTTTCTTCAAAAAGTGGATTATATTGTCCATATTGATTTGTAATCTGATTTAGTCACACAATATTTTATGAGCCATTGCCAATTCAATTAGATGAGAAATGTCATCATTTTGTTAATGACTACTTATTATTTCCTACTATGAGTGTACTATAACTTATTTCACCTATCCCTTATTCCTGAATTGAAGGACTTCTTGCTTTTAATCCCTAATATGAACACAAATGTGATAAACATCATTGTACAAATATATTTGTTCTTTTATCCAGGACACCTTTAGGATAAATTCCTAGAGACAGAATAACTACATCAAAGACTGTGTGGTGTGTGTGTGTGTGTGTGTGTGTGTGTGTGTGCTTCCTCATATCCTCAACATTACAGGGATTAATCACTCTTTGATTCTTTGTTAATATGCTAGGTAAAAAATAGTATTTCTGTTTTAACTCACTTTCTTTGATTATGTGTTATTACTTTTTGTATTTCTTCTTTCATGAATATATTTTTTTCATGCCTTTAGTCCCTTCCTATATTACAAAGATTAACTCTTCTTACTAATTCAGAAAGACAATTTATCTTTTGGCTTTCGTTATACTTTTTTTTTTCACACAGAAGTGTTTTGTGTTTTTGGTTTTGTTTTTTTTTAATCATACAATCTATCAATCCTTTTGTATGATTTCTGCTCTGGGGTTTTACTAAGAAAGTTTTTACTTAACAGAAGATTGTATGAATGTTCACCTATATATTCTGTAACAAAATATAAAGTCCAGACCCAAGGGATAAGAATTTAACACACTAATTTATTCAATGATTTATTCATCCATACAACAAATCTGTTGAACACAAATACACTAAACACTATTGTAAATGCTGGAGATAAGGCAGTGAACAAGATCACCAAGGTTCCTGCTATCGTGGAATTATATTCCAAAAGGAAAAAGATCATGCAGCATACAATTTAATGTGGGGTTTCAAATTAGTGGGAAAGGAATGCGTTGGTTATTCAATACACAATGCAGGTACAACTAACCATTAAGAAAAGAAATAAATTAGATTCTTATTTCATACCTTACACCAAGTGCATTATAAATAGATTTTAAATCTATACTTTTAAAAGGAAACCATGAAAATACTAGAAAAATATAAGTGAATATTAGATGAAGAAACATTATATAACGTTCTTCCTTTTTTTATTATTTTAGAGAGAGAGAGAGAGAGAGAGAGCACACAAGCAGGCGAGAGAGGCAGAGGAGGAAAGAGAGAGAATCGTAAGCAGGCTCCACACTCAATGTGGAGTCTGATGTGGGGCTCAATCCCATGACCCTGGGATCATGACCTGAACCGAAATCAAGAGTAGGTCACTCGACCTATTGAGCCAACCAAGCACCCCGACATTATATATGTTCTTAAACATGAAAACGCCTTTAGAGTAATAACTCAAATCTATTTTGGAAACACCATCTTATTTTTATTTTTTAAATTTTTTTTAATGTTTACTTACTTATTTTGAGAGAGAGAAAGAAAAAGAAAGTGTATGAGTGACTAGGGGAGGGGCAAAGAGAGAGGGGGAGAGAGAATCCCAAGCAAGCTTCATGCTGTCAGCACAGACAACTGACCCACCCAAGCACCCCACACCATTTTTTTTTAATGGAATATGAGGCAGTATTTGAACAATAATCTTTATTAGTGTATTTTCAAAGGTACATATAATCCTGAGCTACGGCATTTAGACATTTATCATTTACTCTTTTAAGTTTACATGTATTTTGCTCCAAATTCTCTGATGAGTACATTTTCATACTAGTCAGGAACATAAATACTTTAATTTATTATTCTTACCTCTTGAATAGCCAATTAATTTACTCCTATCATCTCATCATCTTAATTCTACTACATTAAAGGCTTTAGAACATTTCTTCTCAATTAAGCAATTTCTTTTTCAAAACTGCAAAGATAGGCAGTGCGAGAGCTGATTCCTTAAATCCTAGTGAATTCTTAGAAAACTATGTTGCTTTTTGTCTTTGATCTACTTTCTTGAATAAATTGGGTAACTATCTGACCAGCTATATTTGAAAAGAATGATAAGAGTAACTACCTCTAATCTTCACATTTTAGCTAGTGTAAAATGTCATAGGCTCTCTTCTCATATAAGTAGTCCATAATTAGCCCAAAGAGGAAAAATTTATTATGATCTAATGAAAAGGAGGGCAACCCAGTGTAAATATATCTTTGTTTAAATGGTTAGTTTTATAAAACATGTTATGTGAAATACTTCCTCCAACATCTATAAAGGAATACATACAGATGATTAACATTAAGTTTCATAAATCTAGACCAGAACTTTTATAATTAGTAAATAAAAAAGCAGACAAAAATGAAAGACAAAACTCCTGTGATCTTTGAGAAAAAACATTTATCCAACATTATCTCCAACTGTGGACAAATAAATATTTTCATTCTTGTATTTTAAGTTACTACCAAAATATTGTATCTTTCTACAAACAACAAAAAACAAGCATACAGTATCTAGAAATGGTTTTTATCTGACAAGAATGTCAAGTCTTTGAAGGTACACTCAATTGTTTTTCCTGAATAAGGTCACTATGATCTTAGGTTAAAGTTACAGTAAGCAGTTCAAGCAAAATGCATATTGCTTAGATTTTAAAGCAAGCAATTTTGACACTGTTTAATTAAAACGTGAGTATAAATGTGAAGCTATTGTAGAAACATTTATAAATACTCCTTGGGAATACTCACAGATCAGCAAGTAATGGAAGAACTGATTTAAAAATAACGAAAGGGTGATGTTATATGTAATGTTTGGTGACAAATCCAAAAATACCTTTAAGAGATGTAAAAGAACATGAAGACACAGTTTTATTATTCGGAGCTTGAAACCCTAGCAGCAAAACAAACTATTTGCATATAATGTAGTGCAATGAGCATTTGTTCATAAAATACTCGCAAAGTCTTGAAACTTTATACATAAACCAGAATGGGATCCATTAGGATACATGATTTAAAGATGTCCAGAGTAGCTTATCAAGAACTGCTAGATACTCTCACCTGCATCACTGAATCATAAGCGAGCTTACGCAAAACTATGTTCTGGATAACTCACTCTTATGGCTCCCCAGTAACAAGCTCGGATAAGACAGATCAAACCTAAGAGATAAGCAATTGCCCAAGAAACATAGGTTGCATGAAATCGCCTTGCAAAGTCTTGGGTGCCAACCTAAAATAAAAAGCAAATACAGTAATAAAAGATCAAAAACTTTAAGCAAATATTGCTTAGAGAACTTGTATAGGCTTACATGCGATTTTTATGAAATCTATCCCGGAGGCCATAAAATCCCTATGAACTATGAGTTGTCAAATTTGTTGACTATCACTGACACAGTAAATTTTAATAAGACAATACTGTTAGTTACATTAACTATAAATTTTATGAAATAAACAAAAAAGCCCACTTGATTATGTTATTCCTTTAAGTATTTAAATCTGTAATCTGAACTCCGTAGTGTTATACGACACAACAGGAGTGTTTAAATAATATGGGACGAGGGGACACAAAGGAGCATGGGAAGTAAATGGAGACAAAAAAGATCAGTAACTCCTCCTTCTCCTGGGACAGAATAATCCTCATGCCAACTATGTAGCTTCAGTCTCCTCTAAAAATAAGCCATCCCCAAAATGATAATAAATGTGTGCTTCATAGAAACAAAGAGAACGGTTTTTCAGAACTTCGTAGCTGATTGAGTATTGCCTTTGCTTTGGCCACGGCACTAAATAAAAACAGTGGCCTTCTGTTAAACGGGTGGTAAAGTCCCCAATGTCAACAACCTTTAGAGGAGCCCCAAAAGACTATTTCGCAGGATGGGCAAGCTCCATTAAAAACAGGCCCACGGAGTGGGCTTCAGATTGCCCACAGGCCTTCAGAAGCTTCCAGGCCTAATATGCTGGGGAGCTCTTTGGGGATCATTGAAGGTTCAGGCCTCATCAATTTGCTACTGATAAAGTTGAGAAGAAAGAATTCTAACAGTGAGGTAGAGTAGTACTCACAGTTAATCCAACTCCAATGAAAATACAGATCATTCCAATGGTAATATATGCACAGCAGCGTCTTCGTGGGAGCGCACTACCCACTGAAGAACTGAAAATTCACGACAGCAAAAGAGAGCATTATTCACACACAGATTCTCCATTTCATCTCTGTGAGTTTGCTTCTATGGCATTAGTGACATATCTGCTTCCATTTATTTCTTCCGTTTGAGACAAGAACATGCATAAAAATGTCATTTTTAATGAGTTAATAAAATCATAAATGGTAAATTATATTAATTATGTAATTTCTATTCTATCCTATTATATTGATTATATTTCATTATTGTGGCTTCAAACAAAGTTCAAGTCTTGGTTATTGACCGTATCCACAAAAGGACGACTATGGTCAGTAATGATCTTCCAAGATAAAAATAGATTTCAAAAAATGTATTCTAAGATGGAAAATACATGCTATCTTGCAAATTGCACTTGATTTTTTGCAGTTATAACAGTTACTATATTTACTTTAGAAAATTTGGAAAACAGAGTAAAGAATAAAAAAGATAAAGGCAATTACCTCTAATCCCATTACTTTAGTCACCTAGTATTTTGGCATATTTTCCTCCAGCCATTTTTTTATTTTTTATTTTTTATTATTTTTTTTTTGCAATTTACCAACCTAGCATAAGTATTTTTCTGTCATTAAGTATCCTCAAATTGGAATTCTGATGGATGAATATAACATAAGTTAACCAATTCTTTGCTACTGGATACTTAGGGTTTTCATTACTGTAAATAATGCCAGGTAAACATCATTTAAGAGCATTCTCCTTGGTATGCCTGGGTGGCTCAGTCAGTTAAGCATCCAACTTCGGCTCAGGTCATGATCTTGCAGTTTGTGAGTTCGAGCCCCACGTCGGGCTGTGCTGACAGCTCAGCCTGGAGCCTGCTTCGGATTCTGTGTCTCCCTCTCTCTCTGCCCCTACCCTGCTCATGCTTTGTCTCTGTCTCTCTCTCCAAAATAAATAAACGTTTAAAAAAAATTTTTTTAAGCATTCTCCTTAGTTTTCTTTGTTTTCTCAAGATAAATATTTAGAATTAGGATTACAAGATTAAAGAGATTTAAATTTTCAAATCTTTTTTTTTTTTCAACGTTTTTTTATTTATTTTTGGGACAGAGAGAGACAGAGCATGAATGGGGGAGGGTCAGAGAGAGAGGGAGACACAGAATCGGAAACAGGCTCCAGGCTCCGAGCCATCAGCCCAGAGCCTGACGCGGGGCTCGAACTCACGGACCGCGAGATCGTGACCTGGCTGAAGTCGGACGCTTAACCGACTGCGCCACCCAGGCGCCCCAAAATTTTCAAATCTTTTAATACATACTCCAAGAAGCCTATGGGAAATTCATAAAAGCATATACTATTATCATACTTCTCAACTGAAGTTTTAAATCCAAAAGTTTTTAGTTATTTATACTTCTGATTTTTGTAATGTTCAAAATGATACAAGCACAGCAGAGATCACACAGCCAAATTAGCACTTTCTATTTTTCCTAAGCATAAATATATTAACACATATATAAGTGCTCAAGGAATGTATGCTGAATAAACGAAATACAGAAATACATTACTTGCTAGGCACACTTTAGAAATTTGCTATTCCAAACAGGTTAACTTTGCAGAACAGAAAAATGGTTTCCTTTAAGTTCCAAATATTTTTTTAAAATGTTATGACTATCACTGCAAATATATATCATAAATATTCCTGAATTCTTGAACTGAAACATAAACGTCTGGATAACCTGAGGTCATCGTCAGCATACTATATGTTGCTATCTAGAGTTACCAGGGCATATGATTCATTGCCTTTATGTTATATTTAGCCTTAGACTACTTTTGGTTTTAATTCTTATGCAAGCGTTTGGTGGTTTGCCCTGCCTTTATACCTCACAGCTGGCTATCATTTCTCATTTACCTGTGTATCGGCCTCTTGCAGTGTAATCTGCCATGGATTACAAACCAACTCAGTTTATTAGAATTATATATTAAATAATTAAAAAATTCTGTATTAAATAAATCAAAAGGTTCTAAGTGAATATTGGAGCAGCTCTTCTGTGAGCTGTAGTACATTAATTTCAGTGCATGAATTCTCCTTTGAAAACCCATGCTCATTTTTCATCACCCAATTTACAGTCACTACCTCTGGGAAGTCTCCCCCAGAAAAAAAAATAACCTATTGCTACTCTACACCTCAAGTGCCATGTTATCGCCAGGATAGAGAAATGACCAACAAGCACCTATTGCATAGATTGAAAAAGCTCAAACACATTTATTATACAGGTGGAATCTGTATGCAATATGTATTGTTTTGCATGTTGTTAAAACTTTGTATGTGCACATGCTAAAGTACACGTTTGTGACTTGCCCTTTTTTGTTTGCTGAATACTCTACATGAGACTCTTCCATACTCATACGTGGATATGTAGAGATCTAGTTCATTACCACAGAAGTGCCAGTTTACTCATTCTCCCTATTGATGGAGAGTCAAGGGGTTTTTTTCCTTAACTTTTTGCTATTATAACAATGCTGCTTTGAACACTCCTTTATATTTCCTACATACATATGCAGGAATTTGTCAAACATATTCCTAGGAACAGAATTGCTGGGTTGTATTGTAGACATATCTTCAACTTGAATAAATGCTAAATTTATATCCCTACTCTCTTTATATGAGAGCTTCCAATGCTCCTCCCACATCAACGCTTCAACTTGGTATTGTTTCCATGCTTGACAATTTCATGGGTGTGAATGGTATTTTACTGCGGTTTTAACATATATATCCCTGATTTCTAGAAAGAGAGAACATCTTTTCAAACATTAGCTGACTACTGGTTTTCTTTTTCTATTAAGTGCTTGTTCATATTATCATCTCTTTGTTTTGGGCTGTCTTCAGCTTACTGATTCACAGATGATATTTACATAATCTGCATACTCTTCCAGGCAGCTATATACACTGTCTATATCTTCTTTTAGCCTATTTTTTTTTTAATCAGCAAGATTAACCTTTACTTAAAAAACAAACAAAACCCAGGGGGCCTGGGTGGCTCAGTCGGTTAAGCATCTGACTCATGACCTCAGCTCAGGTCATGACCTCACGGTTCATGGAATGGAGCCCGCATGCAGGGCTCTTCTCTGATGGCACGGAGACTGCTTGGGATTCTCTCTCCCCCCCCCCCTCTGTAACTCCCCTACTCACACTCTCTCGCTCTTTCTCTCTCAAAATAAATAAAAGTAAACTTAAAAAAATTATTAAACAAATAATTTAGAAATATTATGAAAACCCATGAAAAGAAGACTCACATGGGTTCTAAACCTGATTAAAACACACTTCAGAAAGATTATTAATGCTAAACTTCTGCCAAACGATGACCTTAAAGTGCCAAACACAAAAGAATCTGTTAGGACCGTTTCTCAAATAGGTAATCTGTCCCTGGCTTGGCCATCTCTCCTTTAACTATACACAAAGTTCTGCTAAAAGTACACATTTTAGTTGATTGTAGAATTACAACGTAAACTAAACAGGTTCTTGGTACTGACAGTATGTTACCAAGGTTTTTTTGTTTTGTTTTGTTTTGCTTTCATCTCCAAATCCAACAATTGGTCACAGAGGTCAAGTATCATCAAAGTTCCTTTGTGGGTTCTCGATCATGTCTGACTCATCCATCCTTCGGGTACAGGAGGGGCTCAACAGTTTTCAAGAGGCAGAAGCCTGAGGCCATTTAAGACTCAGATGTTACAGGACTGTGAGGTGAACCCATCTGAATAAGGACTTGATACAGCCACTGGAGGAGAGCATGCAAGTGGATCTCAGTCCAGCAGGGGGTGCTAGTCACACGCTGGTGCCAGTGTCCTGCTCCCGGATGCTTTACAAAGCTTATGCGCATACATACTTTAGTAACCTCATATACTGTCTCAAAGCCATGCTTCACAGACTGTGCCAATAACTGAGTGAAGTCTTGGCTATTAAAAATTTTTAAACTACATCCACCAGGGATCTTGCAAACAGCAATGAGGTGAAATCCGTGATAGCAGTGGCAGTTCCAACTTGGTACAGTTGGTGAGGATTCTGGCCTGTGGTTTCTAAAATTCATTTTTAATAACATCTTTGGATAATGAGTTTTTATTCATGAAATCAATGTAATGTAAGGTAATTCTTTTTTTTTAATTTTTTTAAATGTGTATTTATTTTTGAGAGACACACACACAGAGCGCAAGTTGGGGAGGGGCAGAGAGAGAGAGAGGGAGCCACAAAATCCGAAACAGGCTCCAGGCTCTGAGCTGTCAGCACACAGCCCGATGCGGGGCTCAAACTCACGAACTGTGAGATCATGACCTCAGTCGAAGTCCGACGCTTAACCAACTGAGCCATCACACGCCCCATAAAGTAATTCTAATATAGTAAAAATTATCAACATTTTCCTTTCAAGTTTGTGCTTTTTGTTGCCTTGTGTAGGATATTCTTTCCTACCTGTCATAAAAATATTTTTAAAGTCTTCTAAAAGTATTAGAGTTTACCTTTTCATATTTATGTCTACAGGAGTACAGCCCTTATAATTATCAATTTTTATTTTACTTATTTTGAAGTTATGTGGTGCATACAAATTCAAAATTTATGTTTTTGATGAAGTGACCATAATAATAATTCTTTTTACCCTAAAGCATATGAGATACTTAAGTACCTGCTAGAATCCTATCATAGAGACATCCAGAATACAGTAGCTTAAAAAAGTTTATTTCTCTTGCAGAAAAGAATTCAAAGGTAAATACAGCTTAGGGTTGGTAGACAGCATGGTTCCATGATTAACTGTCATTGCCAGACGCAACGGGTGACAAGGCTCCTGCTGTAGGTGACTTTTTCAGTCACATGGAAGAGTGGAGAGAAAATTAAGACAAATAGTTTTGCCTTTCAGGAGAGTATAAGGAAGCTGCACTCATCACTTGTGTCCGTATTCCATTGGCCTTAACTTAAATACATGGCTACAACCTTCTGCAAGAGAGGCTAGAAAATATGGTTAGCTGGGTGGTCAGTTCCTCTGATAAAAGGAAGAGAACAGCAGTCTGCTCTTTTAACTAATATTAATATTACTATTTTAATGTTGGTTAGTGTTTGCCTGGTATATCTTTCCTTTGCTGAGGGTTTCATGATTTGATCTTTTTCCCTCCTTTAACTTCCATCCTATGCTCCTGTATTTCGTGTATTTCTTTTTCAGATTGCACAGATGGGCTTCAGTCTAGTCTGATAATTTCTGGCAAGTCTTACTGATAAGTTTAGTCTAATTACACATATTCTGACAACTGATATATCTATCTATCTATCTATATAGATATCTATATAGATAGATAGATATAGATGATATATAGATATAGATATAGATATAGATATATATGGATTATTTCTGCTCTTCTGTTTTCTATGGTTTCTGTATTTTCTATGCTTTTCTACCCTCTTTTCTGGATTTCTTGTGGATTAACTTGGATTCTTTTAGTTTATTTTCCACCTACATTTAGAAAGGTTTAGGTTTACAATTTATTTCTACTAACTTAGTAGTTGCATATAAAATTTTAACATACCTAACATTTAAAAACTAAAATCATTTAGTAAATCTACCTTCCCAATAAATACAAGAATTTTAGGAAGTTTTAACTTCAAATATTTGCTCCCAGCTTACATGTTCTTGTTCTCCAATATTTCAGTTCTGTTATGGGGCACCTGGGTGGCTCAGTCAGTTAAGTGTCTGGCTTTGGCTCAGGTCACGATCTCAAGGTTCATGAGTTTGAGCCCTGCATCGGGCTCTGTGCTGACAGCTCAGAGCCTAGAGCCTGCTTTAGACTCTCTGTCTTCCTTTCTCTCTGCCCCTCCCCTGTTCACACCCTGTCTCTCAAAAAAGAATATTTTAGTTCTGTTATATTTTTATTTCTATAAATTAATCAGCATTAATATTACCATTACTGTTATTTTTGCTATTTTATTCAACATTCTTGATGGCTGTTTACAATGTCTCCGTTTACCTTTTCTTCTTGCCTTGTAGAACCATCTTCTGGGATATTTTTCCATTTTCCCTAAATTACTTTTTAGCTGTTTCTTTAGTGAGGATATCAAGATAGTAAACGTTCTGGATTTTTTGTTGTTGTTTGTTGGTTCATTGGTTCTGCACTTGAAAACACTTTTATTTTGCCTCCATTATTCTATTATGGTTTAGATAGTTCTATAATACCAGTTTGATAGTTAATTTCTCTTAATGAAGTATTTTTAAATTTATTTTTTGGCTTCCATTGTTGCTGTTGAGATATTTGTGGGCAAAACTGTCATCCTTTTTATAGTAAAAATCTGTCTTGGGCAACTGGCTCAGCTTGTGGAGCATGAGACTTTCGATCTTAGGTGTGTGAGTTCAAGCCCCACATTGGGTGTGAAGATTACTTAAAAAAAATAAAATCTCAAAAAAAAAATCTCTCTTTTCTTTCTTTGATTTTAATATTTTCTATGTATCATAGATTTTCTGCAATTTCACTATAATGCATTTGCTCCTTTTGCATGGATTTCATTGTTCTCTTCAAATCCAAGGGCTTGTACCTTTCATAGATCTGAAAATCTTCAGGGATTCGCTCTTCAAAATGCCCCACCCATCTCATTCTCTGTTTTTGCCTTCAGATATATTTTGAATGTTCTCATATATATTTCTCCTAATATTACTATCACCTCTGTGTCCCTGATGGATTCTGGGTAATTTCCTTATCTCTATCTTCTAATCTACAACGTTGGTTTTCAGCTTAATCTTCTGCTTAACCTGTCTACTGCATTTTAATTTCTGTAACTTTCAATTTCTGTATGTTTTATTGTTTCTTTTAAATCTACCTGGTTGTTGCTTTTGTTAGGTAAATGTTTTATTTTAAGACAACTGTAGATTCATAAGCAGTTGTAAGAAATAATATAGAGAGATCGCATGCATTTTTGGTGCTATGTATCCAGTGGTAACATCTGGCAAACTACAGTACAGTATTTATGACGAGGATATTGACACTGATACAATCCACTGATACTCAGATTTCCTTCTTTACCTATACTCATTTGTGTATGTGTGTGTTTAATTCTACACCATCTTATCACATGTGTGGGTTTAAGTATCCATTACCACAGTCAACATACGGAACAGTTCCAACACTACAAAGACCCTTTCATAACCATACCCACATCCCTCCCACCTGCCTATTGTCTGTTCTCCATTTCTAAAATTTCACCATTTCAAATGTTACATAAATGGAATCATCCTGTAGGCAACCTGGTGGGACTTTTTTTTTTTTCACTCAACATAAATTCCTCAAGATTCATGCAAGCTGTTGCATGTGTCAATAGCTCATTCCTTTCATTGCTAGGTAGTATTTCAAGGTAGGGAAGTACCACAGTTTGTATAACCATTCACCCATGGAAGGACATCTGGGTTGTTCCCAATTGGGGTCTATAAAGAATAAAGTTGCTATGCAAATTTGCGTACAGGTTCAAGGGTGTGCTTGTTCATTTTTTTATAGACTATCTGTTTTCTAATTTCTATTTTATTAAACATTTTACACATGGTTATAACACATTCTATAACTAATAATTATATGTGAAGTCCTTGGGAGTCTAATTATACTGTTTGTTATTGATGCTGATTCTGCTTATAGGACCTTGTTTCCTCACGTGGTTGGTAAATTTTGTTGAAAAATTTATTTTGGTAATCTTAATGTAAGAAAGCCATAAGAATGGTTTAGGGGTGGCTTCATCCACAGAGAATTTTCACTTGTCTTTCTTAGGCTCCCTAGAATGAGGCAAACCCTAAACCACTTTAAGTTGATTTCTGGGACTGGGTTTTCCTAAACCATATAAAAGAGTAAACTATACGGCTCAAAGTCATTGTTCTTCTAAAACCTCTACTTTGTAATATTCCTTTCCTGGTGGATTTTTTTCCTGACTACTCTTTTCATGGACAATGAAGGGCTTTCTCTGGGGACAAAAGATGGTATTCCAATTCTCCACTTTCTGCAAGGCCAAGGCCTTTCTCTTGTTCTTCATCTGAACATGGAAACCCAAGGCTGTGGACCCCTACTATTGGCAAATACTCTCAGGATATTCGAAATGACAATCCTGATTGCCATTTCCTCTTTATTGCTGGTCCCTAGGTATTTTCTTAACTTTCATAGGAACTGAGCTATGCCTTTAAAAGGATGTTTGGTATAATTATTAACTAGTCTTTCATTTTACTGAATGTGAAAGTCAAGAGACTCTAATATGCAAAATATGGACACTGAATCTCCCAAAAGGAAAAGGTCATGCAATACTTCCCAAACATGTAACTATTCACTCTTCAAATTATTAACCTTCCCCTTCACAATATTCCCCTTATGGGCCACGAGCAGTATAAAGAACATGTAGAAAATGAAGGCAATGCCAAGCAATGTTATTTACAGCACAATTTTCAGAGGAAGTCACCAGGGAAGGTTTTATTAGGTGAGGCTTAAGGACAGGATAAGATGTGGATAGATGAGAAAGTAAGTAAGTCATTTTAGCAGGTAACAGTGGCATTGTTCAGGTATGAACAAAGTAAGAATTTTGTTCAAAAAACAAGCAGCAGAATAACCTTTCTTCTGGAGAAGGTTTCTGTAGGAGAGTAGGAGAGGAGAGCAGTGGAAGCAAGGGCTGTATGAGCTAATATGTAAAGTTAGGTAGGGATTTTCCAGATTTATAATAATGAGAAAGGGACTAGCCAGGTCATCCCAGGCCTAGCAGGATGAGGATTAGGGACAGAAGCAAGAAACTCTATTGTATATTTATAGAAGTAGAAGAATTTGTTGAAGTTGGCCCATAGTGGGTTGTGTGTAAAGGTGCATAATAAAGATAACACTAGGGAAGTCAGGCAAATACCTAAACCTGGAGGCAAATACCTAAACCTTGCTAAGAAAATTGGAGTTTGATTTTGGATTTTAGGCAATGGGTCTACCCTATAATAATCCATACAGTGCATTTATGTCGATAAGTAGAATATATCCTTCCTCAGGATAGTTTATATGCCACATATATAGACAAACCTAGGATAACAATGAAAACAGTACCTCGTTGTGAAGTATACAACTTGCACAACTGTATGCCATGATGTGAATTTTGGAGCTACGAAAACATGTGAAGACAAAGAGTTTAAAATCACATTTGTATCTGGGGTCATTCTCTAATAGATGGATAGAGAACAGCGAGACTGAAGGCCAAGAGATAAATTACAAAGCTATGATCACAGTCCTGGAGAGGGACCTTAAATGCATGAACTCAAGCAAGAATAGTGAGAATAAGAGAACAGAATTGAAATGTCAAGAGACAGAACTGACAGGGAACAGAATTGCTTCCATTTGGATATGGAGAGTAAAGATACATTCGGATTTCTGGCGTGGTCAGCTGGGCAGACGGGATAACATCCATTAGTGTAATATACTCACCAACATACAAGGAAACTTAGTAGAGTGGGGTAAGGAAGTTGGATATGACCATTTGAGATGCCTGTGGACACCCAGGTTGAAATAACTACAGGGAAAATAGTGAATACAGATTGTATATCTATATCCGAAGCTCCAAAGAGAGATCTGGGGTGATTCAGTGGCATTTTGGTTGCGATTTCATGGTACACAAATGGCAGAAGAAACTATGAGAAAACCAGGATACAGTGTAGTCAAGTTGCAACCCGCGAGAACAATATTTAACAACTTGGAAGAGAAAGTGAAGTCAACAAAGGAGAGAGCAAAGCAATGTTTTCAGAAATGGGAGGAAACCAGGAAAAAGTGGTACCTGGACTTCACGCAAAGAACAAATTGTAAGGAAAAAAAGAAGATGATCAACAAGAACTAAATACTCACCACAGAGAAAACAAACAGGATGGGGACTGAACAGACCTATTAGAATTTGCAACGGAGATGTGAATTTTATCAGAACAAATTCAGTGGCCTAGTGGGGATGACGGCTAACTGCACTTCACTCCAGAGCGAATGGGTGCCGTGATTAAGGGAAGGGAAAAGCATGGAGAGGAAGAGACCCCCTCCCTGTGTGAAGAGGAAACAAAGGGCACACATCGTACAGGCAGGCAGTGCAAAGACGAGGGAGTTCACAGATAGGTTCAATCATATCGGAGGCAGAAGGCGACTCATCTGCTGAGGCTGCGAGAGTAGTAGCGTTAGGGATGGGAGCCTAAGAGGAACAGTAAATATCTGGAGATCATTATTTTGGAGAACGGAAGAGGGAGTTAATGAGGGACACTTCCAACCGGAGCATTAAGCCAGGGTTTTGTTGAAGTGTAAAGCTATACTTTTGTAAAAAGATAACCAACACAGAATTCTTTCAGCTGTCAGTTATCTTGGTAAAGGAAGGGAGAAGCCATGGCCATATTGATCCAGGATCAGTAGTTTGAAAAGTGGATGGCTCTGAAGTTCAAGGGATGAAGACTCAGCCAATCTGGCAAACCTAGACTGTCTTTGTATCTAATATGTTCAAAATGAATGTAGCATCTTTCTTCCAGACCTAGTTCTTCTAGATGCTAGATTCCCTATCTTAGTGAGCCCCTCAGATATAAAGCCATCCTTCAGCGCAATCTCTCTCTTATACCTTCACATTCAATCCTATTTATTCCATTTCCTTAATACCACGTCTACACTTTGACTCCACTGTGCCTCTGCACAGGTAGCTCCTTCTACAAGGAAGCATCCTGCAGTCTCTTTCACATCATTCCCACTCATCTTGAATGACTTACTTCATACACCCCCCTCCTGGAAGTCTTAAGTTCCCTTTCCCTCCAATCTGAGGTGAGGGCTCCTGAGAACAGAAAAGGCAGGGTGTATCTCTTCCAAAGCACTTAAAAAACTTTACTCTAGTTGCCTATTCTCTTCCCTACACCCACAAGAATAAGTTCCCCGAAGGCAAGGTTACATCTTTTATTTCAAGCGCCCAGTACCTGGTGCAGGACTGTTTACTGAATTCACGGAGAATTATAAAAGAAAGCACTAAACAGCAAAATGAAAGAGAGTAAGAGTCCACAACTATTTAAAACGTCAGGAGGTGATCCACAAAGGAGTACATCACTGAGACAGAGAAATGATATTCAGTGATAATCACCGTGGATTAAACCACCGTCTCTCCCAGCCTGAGGACGGTTATAATGATAGGGTACGAGTAGGACTCTCAGAGTGCTAGGACTATAGCTCCTGTCCCGCAGTGGCCACAAGCCACCCACCTGAAAGAGCAACCTCACCTTCGGCTACAACAGCCCCACTCACTGCATGAGTAAGAAACAGTGACATGAAAAAACGCTCCTTGGTCTCTGGAGGCCCCTGGGGGAAGCTTTCCTGCACATGTTCTGTGAGGGTTTCCTGGTGATGATTTAGTAACTCCTAGAACTTAAAAATAGTTTTAGGGTATTTTATATTTGTGTTTAAAGAAACAATATTCTTAGAATCATATCGCAACAGACGTCTCATCATTTTGTTACGAAGAAAAACATTCCAAGGGAAAAGAAAATGTAGACAAGAAGCCATGGGTGTTCATGTGACAGCAGTGTCTTTACTCAAATAAGTAACGGATGTCCTGAGTCCTCCCATGGTTAGCATGTGATCCCAATTCCATACATGTTCCTTTAAGAATGATATTTAAGCAGACTTATTCCATGTGAAATGTCTATGCAAGTAGTTCCTTATGTAATTGATATAAATTCTTCTTAACATTAATACACTGTCTTGTGATATTTTAACCAATCATAGACTATCTAGACATTCAATACTTCTTTATTATCAGCAAAATATTGCCACTGTTCTAAAATAATTACCCAAGTCATTTGAGCAAAATCCTTAACCTCTCTAACAGTTCCTCATCTGTAAAATGAGGATAATAATTCCTGCATTCCAGGATTGCTGAAAGGATTACAGTTCGGGCATCTCTGTATATAAAGTAACCATCACTGTGCTTAGCATACAATCTGCTCATCACAAAAAATTTCTGCTTTTTATTTTCCACAGAATTTTTAGTGATCTTGGTGAAGACAGTTTGCAATTTAATATTTTCCTTTTTGTGAAAACAGAAATAACACTCAGAAATCTAGATCAGGGGCGCCTGGGTGGCTCAGTCGGTTAGGCGTCCGACTTCGGCTCAGGTCACGATCTCGCGGTCCGAGAGCTCGAGCCCCACGTCGGGCTCTGGGCTGATGGCTCAGAGCCTGGAGCCTGCTTCCGATTCTGTGTCTCCCTCTCTCTCTGCCCCTCCCCCATTCATGCTCTGTCTCTGTCTCAAAAATAAATAAAACGTTAAAAAAAAAATTAAAAAAAAAAAAAGAAATCTGGATCATTCAGGGGTGCCTGGGCGGCTCAGTCGGTTAAGCGTCCGACTTTGGCTCAGGTCATGATCTCATGGTTTGTGAGTTCAAGCCCCATATTGGGCTCCGGGCTGCCAGCCTGGAGCCTGGAGCCTGTTTTGGTTTCTGTGTCTCCCACTCTCTGTCCCTCCCCCACTCACTCTCTCTCTCTCTCAAAAATAAATAAACATTAAAAAAAAAAAAAAAGAAATCTGGATCATTCACATACATATTCACGTACATGTGGGGGGAGTGTCTCTAAAGTATATATTTTTCTGTGTGCTTATTGGGTTTATCCACTTTGCCTCTCCACGTACAGACTTCTACTGGATTCAACAAAGTTAAGAATTCAGTTGCTTAATTTCACAAATAAAAAAGGAAGTATCTGTTCCTTTGAAGCTAGAAATATGCTGTAACAAGTTATTCTTATGGGGCTATATTGAGTTGGAATTAGATCTAGCAGAGATAAATAGATTTTATTACATACATTCTATTCAGACACTTCAATTCTTTTCTCCTAGAAATCATTCTTAGGATTTCCTCAAAATAGATATGGTTTTTATATCAAACTAGGGACCACACCAATTAAACTATGAACCCATATTTTCAATGTTAAAAGTTGACCCGTCGGGCTGCCTGGGTGGCTCAGTCAGTTAAGCGTCTGGCTTCAGCTCAGGTCATGACCTCACGGTTTGTGAGTTCGAGCCCCGCGTCGGGATCTGTGCTGACAGCTCAGAGCCTGGAGCCTGTTTCAGATTCTGCCTCTCCGCTGCTTGCACTCTGTCTCTCTCACTCTCAAAAAAATAAACATTAAAAAAAAATTTTTTATAAAAAAAACCTGACCTGTCAAAACACTGCAGTTTCATTTCCTTAGCTTAAGTTACAATTCACACACATAAGTGGACAACAATAATTTTCAAATTAGAATTTTGTTATCAAAATAAATACTGTGCAGGAAGAGGCAATGTATAGCAAGCCTGAGATAGCTCTCCTTTGAAAGGTCTGCTTTCAAGATGGGACCCTTGGCTAGCATCTGTGAACCTAAATTTCTACAATGTTCCCACAATTCCCTAACTGATAAGAATGGCTTACCGTGCCTAAATTGTTTGTGCAAACAATATGGTTTATGCTGAATACTGAATGCTTTCCTTCTGAGAGTTTGGAAATTTGGTATGTGCCATGTAATAGGTGCCTGTGTGGTCAGCTCCGATAAAAACCTTGGACACTGAATCTCTAATGAGCTTCTCCGGTAGATAATATTTCATCTGTGTTGTAACAATTCCCTGCTGGAGGCATTAAGCCCTTTCTGTGTGACTCACCTAGGAGAGGACTCTTGGAAACTGACATGTGGTTTCCTTCAGACATTGTCCCATGTGCCTTTTCTTTTATTGATTTTTCTTTGTATAATAAATCATAGCTATGAGTACAAATATATACTAACTCCTAATAGTACTCCTAGAAAATCACAGAATCTTGGGGTGATTTGGGGACCTCCAACACAGCTGCCATAAAATGTCTTTGATCAAACTATCTTCTACTTTTTTCCCATTTTTATATTACGTTTTGTTAATTTCCTTAGGTACACTATTTAGGAATAGAGAAAATAGACTGAATAGTTAAGACAGATAAATAATTATATAAAATCTGCTATCAGAGAATAATCTCAGCAGATAGGAAATGAAAAAAAGTTAACAACTACCTAATTATAAACCCCCAGGCACTTGGTGTTTCTCCTAGATTACAGCCATATTTTAAATACAAATTTTAGAATATTTGCAACAGATCATAACCTCTCAGGACATTTGCAAATCCTCACCAGGTTACTGGCAATTTTAGTAATTTCTTTCTTAGAAATTGATTTCCCTTTGGAGAGTGATAATCAAGCCCAATCGTTTTCATTTCAAAATAGAATATATTAATCAATTTAAAGATGTCTTTTTTTAGTTTTGAAAAGCATAAATATATTAAACATGCATTTGTCCCATGGCATGTCTGCAAATCAAAATCTACCAAAGTGAGAATTCTAAACTCTTTAAACTGTTCTCGAGAACTTCCCAGTAGCATTTCCAATGGTAGAGAAACTTACATTTTTTTGCAGTGTGGGCATTTTGCCAGAGTGTTGAACCTCAGTTCCATCCACTGTAAATAAAAAGAAAAGATTGAAAAGAAAAACAACTGAAAACTATCCAATCTGATAAGATGCTTCTCTTAGTTCAAATGTTACCAGGGATCACAGCAGAAGCAACCCCCTTCTCTGGGGGTATAGGCGCTTTCCCCTTCCAACACTTCTTCCGTCCCTTAAAATAAAGTTTAGGACTCTCCTTTGTGACAGTTCCCATGACTTGCCCAAGGCTTTGACGCAATCTAGCTTGGCTTCACAATGAAAACTGAATGTAATGCTGTAATTAGAATGATTTCTTTCAGCCTTATATCTCAGTTCACTCCCAAGGAATAAAAACATATTTTAGGGACCTTCAAAGATGTTTTGCCTTTAAATCTTGAAGACTAACCTTCAAAATATATGAATATTTAAATTCATTACTAGAATGCAGCTATTTATAATCTATTTATGTGGGAAACCCACAAAGTAAGTAAACTAAACAAACGAGGTAGAGGGAGAACTCAAGTCAGGTGGCTGCTCTCGGTTCTGTCCGTGTGTATTCTAAGTAACAAATACAGTCTTTCTACAGCACCAATTTTTTTCCCTTGTAAATGTAGGTAATAGAATGGGCTATCTTCCTTGTTACTGAGATCCTTGAAATGGTTTCCTGGTAGCGGGTGAAAGTCTTTGAAAGAATGTGCAATATAAGTTTAAAGTAAATCTTAACTACAAAATGTATATTTAAAAATGCCTTGGGGTACCTGGGTGGCTCAGTCAATTAGTTAAATATCCAACTTCAACTCAGGTCATGAGTCGAAGTCTCACGGTTTGTGGGTTCGAGCCCTGCATTAGGCTCTGTGCTGACAACTGGCTGGAGCCTAGAGCCTGCTTCAGATGCTGTGTCTCCCTCTCTCTCTGCCCCTCCCTGACGACACTCTCTCGAAAAATAAAAAATAAAAAAAAATGCCTTTCTCAACTTCCATTTTGCTTGCTTTTCTATATACCTTCTTACAAAGTGTCTATTTCCTTTATGGTTTTAGGAGAATTCCTTTAAGTACTTCAGTTTTATCATCAAAACAACTTAATCTTTTATTAAAATTAATTTTTGTTTAGGATTCCAAATCACTCCTATCTCTTTTCATAACTTTCCAATTCTAGGTATAGTAGGGTTTCAATAAATTATATATATCCAAATGTTTTCCACACAATAGAAGATAACTTTCAGAAAGTCTTTGATGCATGACGTTTTTTTAATTTTTAAAAAATTCTTGAGTTTTGGGGCACCTGGGTGGCTCATTCGGGTGAGCGTCCAACTTCGGCTCAGGTCATGATCTCCCCAGTTGGTGAGTTCGAGCCCCATGTTGGGCTCTGTGCTAACAGCTCAGAGCCTGGAGCCTGCTTTGGATTCTGTGTCTCCCTCTCTGCCCCGCCCCCACTTGTTCTCTCTCTCTCTCCCTCCCTCCCTCTCTCCCTCTCTCTCAAAATAAACATTAAAAAAATAAATAAGATTTAAAACTTAAAAAAATATTAACTTTTAAAAAAGACCAAATATACCTGGGTTTTCCTAGGCATCTCTTTCTTCATTTTTATTTCAAACCTCAAAGGAAGTTAGTTAACCTTGAAATTATCTCTCAGTCATGGTAGGGACATACAGTCCCAACATAAACAAACTAGAGATGAAACTACATGAATGGTCACTCCCTTCTCAAAATCATTATTTTTCAACATCTGGGAATGCCACACCAAGGCTACATTTTTTTTTGCAAGCAACAGTGAATCTTTCTTTCATACTTATTTTGTAATGAGTTAACTTACTGCCAAACTTATACTTTTTTTAAAAACATTATTTATTTTGAGAGGGGGGTTGAGAGAGGGAAAGCACGCACATGTGCAAGTGGGGGGTGGGGGGGAGTGGATTTCTGACGGTGCAGAGCCCAGTGTGGGGCTTGATCTCACAGACAGTGAGATCATGACCTGAGCCGAAACCAAGAGTCAGTCACTTAACGAACTGAGCCATGCAAGTGCTCCCCACAAAACTTATTCTAAGTAAAAATGTCAGAATAATGTGCTAATAAACAAAGATTGCTAGAGTTGTACAGAATATTGAGCAGTGAAGAACCTAGAAATCTGATCAGTGCTTTTTTATGTTTTTATAATTAGTTTTAGGACAGCTACTGAACTTGTAACGTCATTTCAAATTTTATTTATAAATAACAAATTTAAGTTTTTCCTAGTTAAAAGAACCAAAGCAGCCAAGGAGGCAATTATGAAACCCTTGAGCGAAGAGGAACTCAAAATCCAAGCCTGAAGGCTAACGTGTGGGCGTAGAAATTCTAGAATTTTAGATGACCAACCTAAGGAGGTGATTTAGTCCAGTAGTATCATTTTATAGCGTTCTTCATTTTAGCACAGATTATGCATGGTAAATTTAATTATAACTGATAAACAAGTAAGACTTCATTATGTAATTAGTAAATTATACAGCCAGCAACCTAACACATTGGGTTTTGTTGTCTCCAAGTACTCACTTAAATGCAGCAAACTAAGAACAGAAAATCATCTATTATTAGAAATGATTTTGTCATAACCTATTCAAGGGAATGCAAGTACTTGTGCTTTTGAAAGGAAGTTGACTTACTACTGTTCTTTTATCTCAAATGCAGCCTCTGCACTCTTAGAATTGTATTGCCAGAACTTCAATAGGGAAAAAAAAAACAAAAACAAATTATCTTTCTTCTATCAGAAAAATTAAAGGCAACTTCTCTAAAACTCTAATCATTTTTAGCGAAGGTCTTCCAATATTTGGCTTATTTCTAACGATTCTATGTAATAGGTAAACTCAGTTTCCTCAAGATATATTTTTAATCAACCTTAGAAGGCTCACAAGAAAGTTACACTGCTAAAAATGAATCATTTGACAATACCTTATTGGATTTTATTTTTTATTGGATACACTAGGCAACCGGTGTCATTAGTTTGAAGGACGCAAATTAAAACTATTGTCACTCTCTGCTACAGCACCAAACTGTATGTCCTATATCCAAATAAAGAAAATCTTACCCTGACTGAAGGTACTACATCAGAGCGAAGTTGAACCATCATTTATGACTCAGGCACATATTGTAGACTGTGTTAGTTTTTACTGAGGCATGTCAGCCCACAGTCAGATACTGGTTGACAAAGCATCTTGACCTACCTTTCATCAGCAACAGAGAACATCTGGCCCGTGGAAATGCAAAATTAAACTCCACTGTTCAGTGTCTTAAGAGACTTCTTTTATTTTCATGTGGGGCTAGCTAAATGCTATGTATTCCCTTTATTCTTCTGGAAAATTATTTTCCAAGCAACGTTCCTCCAAACAGTACTCTGACTAGATGATGCCCTCAAAATGATTTGAAGCTTAGAAAATGTTTGTAAATACTACATTAAAACTCCCTCCTGGATATTGACAATGATGCCTGGTAAAAGTGCTAAAGAATATACCCATAGGGGCACCCGGTAGCTAAGTCGGTTAGGCATCTGACTCTTGATTTCAGCTCAGGTCATGATCCCACGGTTCCTGAGTTTGAGCCCCACCTCCAGCTCAGTGCTGACAGTGAGGAGGCTGCTTGGAATTCTCTCTCTCTCTCTCTCTCTCTCTCTCTCTCTCCCCTTCCCTCTATCCCTCCCCGCCTCAAAATAAATAAATAAACTTAAAAAAAACACACCTATAAAAAAATATTTGTTTAGTTTTTTTTTTATCCTAGCAATTCCCAATGACCATGGAACTCTTTTTTTTTTTTTTTTTTTTTTTTTAATTTTTTTTTCAACGTTTTTTTATTTATTTTTGGGACAGAGAGAGACAGAGCATGAACGGGGGAGGGGCAGAGAGAGAGGGAGACACAGAATTGGAAACAGGCTCCAGGCTCCGAGCCATCAGCCCAGAGCCTGACGCGGGGCTCGAACTCACGGACCGCGAGATCGTGACCTGGCTGAAGTCGGACGCTTAACCGACTGCGCCACCCAGGCGCCCCTGGAACTCTTTATTCACATAACACCTATTATTATCCTGCAAAATGAATGTTCTATTGAATACACTTTGGAAAATACAAATCTAGCTTTTCTAAACATCGTCCATGGTTCCAGCCAGGCTGTGAAATAAATAGTGGGAATACTGTGGATTCATAGTAAATTTAACTTTAGCATTGTAACACTGACATATTAAAAGATGTTATGATAAACAGAAGGTTGTTGAGGACATAGTCCATTATATTGTTCTTTTAGCTTAATCCATGGAAATAATTCTCTTTCAGGTCACAGTATTCCAATAAACCTTCTCCTATGTGATCTTTTTTAAAAAAATCATGAATATCTTAGAGTATGTTTTCCTCTCTTCATTGACTCTAGAGGTCTCAAAGCGAAAACTCAGACCAATTTTAACAACTGTACAGGAGTAAATATTGTACATATTTATATCCTTATGTATGATTTATCATATTTTTTCTTCCCTTTGTTTTCATTGTCCCGAAATTTTCATATTTCCTTTTCAATGCTATTGAACTTTGTAACTTATCTCAATTGTTTCTAAGCCTTGTAAGCCAAGCTGAAACAAAGTAGAGAAAAAGTAAATGAATCCTAATAGTTAAAAGCTTGAAGGACAAAGGACATATGACAAAGGACATAAGACTATTTGTGGTCAGAATAATAAGGATAAGGCAAAGTTCTTGAGTCAGAATTAAGGTATTTGCAGTTTATTTATTTAAAACATTTTTTTAATGTTTATTTATTTTTGAGAGAGAGACAGAGCCCGCGAACAGGGGAAGGACAGAGAGAGAGAGAGAGACACAGAATCCGAAGCAGGCTCCAGGCTCTGAGCTGTCAGCATGGAGCCTGAGGCAGGGCTCGAACCCATGAACCGTGAGACCATGACCCAAGCTGAAGTCGGACGCCCAACCAACTGAGCCACCCAGGCGCCGTAAGCAGTTTATTTATTTTTTACAACACTGAGTAGCTCTCATTAATCTGAAACTCTCAAAAGTAAGAGCCACCCCATTAGGTATGTACTGTGTACTCTACCAAAAAATTGTTTTCTAGGAATTTTTAAATCATCTTTAAATATCACATATTAATCCAAAACACCCTTTCCTGCTAAAGAATTAAGGTTTTTAATCATATTCACTGTGTTAATATGCTAATATGATTCACTTGCCTACACTAAATATTAAAAAGAGTTAGTTTTAGAAGTTTGTCTCTGAATTGTTCATTACTTTAGTAGTTTTCTTCTAGTGTGAAAATATCTAAATGCATAAAGTACTTTTTAAAGTATTAAAAATCATGTCATATACATGTATTTTAACCTCTCAATTTGGATCACTCTCTCGGATTCATACCAGGTGATTTCAAAAAATTAAATATGACCTTTCTAAGAGTTGTCTTTGATTTCCTTTTTTCCTCATTCCCTTATCTACTCTATTATCAGCACGTCAATTCTCTCTCAAAATCTACGCTATTCCCCAACCTCATCATCACTTTTTTTGAATAATAAAAGTCAAACATCTAGTCTTGCCCCTCTTCAGCTTTTCCCTCCATGCAATCCATGTTCCATTTTATACATAGCATCCCTACATACAGAATTAATTATAAAGCTCTACTGAAGCTTTCATTACTCTGAGCATAATGTCACTCGCTCCCTCTAGGCTGGGTACTTCTGTGGGTGCGCTAAGAACCCTCCGTTATTTCCTACTCTAGCCTAAACACCCTAAACATATTTCATATAATTCTTGTTTTAATTGTCTTTCTTCTCCAATTAGATTATAAAACTGCATGAGGGCAAGGAATGTGTCTTCCTGTTCCTTCATTATGCAGTCCAGTGCCTGGCGCGCCCTCAGTAATTATATTTGAACAAATGAAATCAGCTCACTTACAATGTGGCTCTAAAGATTATCCATGGCAAGGATTTAGAAAATAAAATTTAGCTGAGCAAATGCAAATGTAAGCTAATTATGGAGGAGAATTGACTGAACAAGTTGAAAATAAATCTGTTTTGAAGATCTTTAAATGGTATTTCAAAATATAATTTGTTCACATGTAAGAAAGAAAATAATAAATATATTTAATATGTATTTAACTTAGTCAAATCACTCGATATCTATCAATACCTACAGAGTGTATTATCCTATGTAGTAATTTTCAAAAAGAAATTTTTTAACTACTCCCACCAGCTATATCTTCTAATTAAGCAACTTAGTCACCGATTTAATGAATAAAATATAAGGAAGAAGATTTACCTTCTCCTTACAAGATCAGAAGTATCCTAGCAATTCTGATTAAATGAATTAAATCAGATAGATGCATGCATTTCCATTTCTTTTCCTAAACTTGACTGAAATAGGGGTAAATGAATTTTAAAAAGTTAATACCATAAGGGTAACGAGGAGAGATGGCCCCAAATCTCTGAACAACGGAATGCTCACGGAGCCTGGAGCTGGCTTAGTGAAAGGGGGCTGAAACTTGCCTGTCTGCAGAGAGATATGCCAAAGGAAAGCAAGCTGTTTCAGGTATTGGGGCTACCACGTGTTTTCCGAGGTGGGGCTCCTAGCAGTATCCCCTGTAAATGCTTCCCTACCCTCCGCAAAACTGGAAACCCCTCTCTTCCCGGTACATGCAAGAAAAGAGTGATTTATTCTGAAAAGAAACTGGACAAGAGAGCTTGTGAACTTAGAAACACCCGCCATAGCAGAAGGCAAGAATAAAAGAAAGGAATCAAGTTAAAGTCTACGGTTTGAACAGAGGATGAGACCTTCATCTCATTACCTTTAACTCCTAAATGCTGCCTCCCAGGCATATCACTCACAAGAAACTGCAGGATTTTTCCCCAGAGAAACTTGCCTTCCAAGAAGACTTCTTGATATTAAGAGTTGACGGTTGTTCAAAAAAATGGGAGAGGGAGAAGTAAAAGAAGAGGAAGATGCAGAAGAAGGAGGAAGGAGGGAAGGAGGGAAGGAAGGAAAGAAGGAGGGAAGGAAGGAAGGAAAGGAGAAAGATCTTAACTCCTGCTGCATGAATAGAAGTTCCAATCAGTGACTGACCTTTAAATATAAATGAACTTTTCTGTAAAATCTCTACCACAAAAAAAGGAAAGGTGGGGAGAAAACAGAGACAAGGCATAAAGAAGAAAAATACTTCACAAAAAAATAGAACTAATAGTTTCAGAAAGATGTCATAGAGAAGAGAATGTTCTTTAGAAAAAGGAAAAACTAACCAGAGAACACAGGAAAAGTCTTTGAGATTAAAAATTAAGTTAGAAAATCTGAAATTAAAATTTTGAATTAAGTTTGGAAGATATAATCAGGAAAGTGTCCCAGTAAGTAAAAGAAAAAGCCAAACCTTCAAAGAAAATGTAAGAAAAAGAAAAAAGAGTCAATAATTCAGGTGATCTAAAGGGTTCTAGAAAGAGGGAACAAAGAAAAGAAAATAGTCTAGACCATAAGAGGGCCCACTGAGTACCCAGACAATGAATTCAAACATATCCTCCCTCAGACACATTCTTTTTATAAATGTTTTTTAACTCGAGTATAGTTGACACACAGTGTTACGTCTCTCGAGTGAACAACACAGTGATTCAACTAGTCTTTGTATTATGGTATGCTCACCACAGGTGTAACTACCATCTGTCATCATACAACACTATTACAATATCATTGGCTGCGTTCCCTATGCTGGTCCTTTTATTCCATGACTTACTCATTCTGTAACTGGAAGCCTGTACCTCCCACTATCCTTCAAACACTCACTCCCTTACACTGGCAACCATCGTATGTTCTCTATATTTACATTTATGGATCTCCACTTTTTGTTTGTTCATTAGATTCCACATATAAGTGGAATTATATGGTATTTGTCTTTCTAAGTCTGACTTATTTCCCTTAGCATAATACCCTCTAGGTCCATTCATGTTGTCACAAATGGTAAGATCTCATCCTTTCTAAAGGCTGAGTAATATTCCAGTGTGTATGTATGTATGTATGTATCTGTATCACATCTTCTTTTTCCATCCTAAGACATATTCCAATGCAATTTCAGAGCACTGGAGAAAATGAAAGAAGAAAGAGGCAAATAAAGAGAAAAAATAGAAAGGACATGGAATTAGGGCAGTAGTTGAACTTTTCATTAATAGTGGAGCAAAGCCTTTTAAATCTTTGAGAGGAAACAATTAGCAACCTACAATTCTACATCTGGACAAACTATAAAGTACATGTGAGATTAGATTAAAAACTGTTTAAGAAGTAGAAGGTCTCAAATTTATTTCCTTGCATATTTTCTCCGAAGGCTAAGAGGGGATGTAGTTCACCAAAATGAAGGAGTAAACCAAGAGCTGTAAGGAAGGCATGAGATCCAATACAGGAAAAGAAAAAAGGAATTCCTAGGATAATGATGAAGGGAAGTCCCACAATGGCAGCTGTGTAGCAAGAAGCCTCAATAATAGATTCCCTGATGTGTCTGACTATATTGATAGGAATTTTATAGTTCTATAAAATATGGGAATAAGTAATGATTTGTAATAGAAAATTAAATTCAAAAGGAGGAGAGACAATTATTCTTTTTTTTTTAAGTAATCTCTATACCCAATGTGGGGCTCAAACTCATGACTCTGAGATCAAGAGTCAGATGCTCTACCAAATGAGCCAGCCAGGTGCCCCAAAAGGAGGATATACAATTATTAACAAATCCAAAAAAAATCTGAAAAGTCATACAGTGCCAAAATATAATATATTACTTGGCTAAGCTGTGAACATAATTTACCTAATCATAAAAAATATAAACATTAAGCATTAATTGAAAAAAATATTAAAACTCTACCTGGAGCACGGAATCGAGAAAAGGACTATGAGTGGGGGAAGGGATGTTATGAGTGCTAAATCCTCAACCTGCATTGTACAGGGTAATAGGTAATATCTAAAATCAAAAAGAAAAAAGGGTAAACAAACAATTTAAACACATGTACATAATACCAGCACAGCAGCTGGAAATGCTGGAAGTATTTGGAGGATGGTATTTGGGGATGATCACTATTTTCCTTATAAGCTTTACAATCCTATTTAACATTGAAATTATGCACATGAATTACTCTACTAAAAATAAAAATTAGAAGGAAAAAAATGCAAATCATCTACACTTGCCTAAACCTGTTCGTCCCTTAGATTATCCTGCAGTGGAAGACCACTGTGACCTCAGCCCTGCCCAGGCTTACACTCTGGAAGTTTTCATTAATACTTAGGTTCTAAGGAAAATTTTTTTGTCTCCTATGAGGGCTGAATAACAAAAGAAAACCTTCCTGACAGGGCAAGGCATTATGAACTTAACTCTTAAAAATCAAACTTAGGGGTGCCTGGGTGGCCCAGTCGGTTAAGCGTCTGACTTCGGCTTAGGTCATGATCTCACAGTTTGTGGGTTCAAGTCCTGTGTCAAGTTCTGTGCCGACAGCTCGGAGCCTGGAACCTGCTTCAGGTTCTGTGTCTCCCTCTCTCTCTGCCCTTCCCCCACTCAGTCTCTCTCTCTCTCTCAAAAGTAAATAAACATTGAAAAAAATGTATTAAAAAATCAAACTTAGGGTTCGAGTTAAAAGTTAGTTGAACAAGAATTCCTATAACTACTTATAACTTCTTATTTTTTCCCCAGTAGTTTATCTAATTATGGACACCAGAGTTAACTCCCTTTACTCCAAGTTTAATTTTTAAAAGCAGAAAAAATTTTGACAAATTATAATAAGAATTTTTCTTGAATCTAGAAACCACAAAACTTCTGATTAAGTGCACTTGGATAAAACCACAAGACCATGAGCGGTGGTCAAATCTATGTGATCATGACCTACATGTACAGATTGATGTCACTGTGACAAATGTCCGGTTACTTACCAGGAATGTGTTTCCACAATGCCCACACACGACCCTTGTACCTTCTGGTTGGACTGGCAATGCAGGTTGAGCTGGTTGTTCTTCAGAAATAAGCATTACTGGTCCAAGGTTAATTATGCGTCTACTGTGGAGAGAGAAATGAAACGTCATTATCCCACAAATGGACTGAGGGCAAAACCTGTAATATATGACCAAAAACATGGAATATAGCATTGAAAATAAATAAATGTCAGGTTTCGAAGCTAAATTCACAGAAAGTAACAATAAGCAACACTTCAAAAGCAAAAAAAAAAAAAAAAAAGAGAGTTTTTAATATTTTTGATGGAAACCATACATTATAGTGTTGGTTCCTAATCAATGACCTTGGGAACGATTTCACTGCCTTTTTCAAGTTCTTGTAAGTCCAAATCAGAAAATAGTTTTTATCATTCACTATCTAGGAACACAAGTTGAGTTTTGTAGAAAACTACAAAAGTTAAAATACTCCACATCAATAAATACGTTGCGTGCCATGAAGGTACCAAAGTGCTGAGTCACAACCAAATTTCTCTGAGTAGGTTGGTATTCCTTGATGTCTATTTAATCACAGTTGGACAAAAAGGAAGATGAGAAGGCTTCTTTCTCTTCCCTCGCCTGCCATCAGATGGGGTTGCAAATGATTCATAGAAAGGTCAAAGAGCCAGAAATCACAGAAAAAACACAGGTAAAGTCTTGATAGACTCCGATCTGGGCACATCTATAATGGCATTTGATATGGGCAAATAGCTCCAGAATTTACTGCCTAGAGTATGTTCAGCAAAGACCAGTATAGTAC
This sequence comes from Neofelis nebulosa, assembly GCF_028018385.1. NCBI lineage: Eukaryota > Metazoa > Chordata > Mammalia > Carnivora > Felidae > Neofelis > Neofelis nebulosa. The sequence goes on from NC_080795.1 coordinate 38,281,588, forward strand.
ATGGTAAGGTACACAATGATGACTAAAACACTTCCAGATTAAGATGAATTTCATCAAAGGTAAACTAGGCAGTTACTTTTATTTATTTTTTTCCCTTTGGAACATCTTTATTTGAGTTGATCTTAATCACTCATATATACATTACAGTTGGGTGACACCTCCCTTCACTGATGTAACAGGGGTCTGAAATGGCTTACAAATAGTGTTCTTAGAAACACCTTTATTACAACTATTTAAACATTTGACTGCATGCATTACAGAAGGGGTTTATTCCATTCACTCATATAATACCAGTGTGAATACAGGTTGCAACTAGAGATCTCATAAATATCCTTATTACAAGTGTTCCTAATAACTTCACTATATACACAACACTGAGGATAAGTGGTTACTTTTAAATAAGTTTCATGAGTCACTAATTTATTACACTGCATTAAGTACTGACATAATATCAAGAAATCTTTCATTGCTCATTCAAGAATATTATATCTTATAAATACTTGTGACCATTAATTTCAAACTAATCATATCATTCCTTTAACAAAGGGAAAATAATAATCTAACTCCTGTAATTACTTTGAGGACAAAGACTCTAGAACAAAGCCTGGCACATAATAAGCCTTTAATAAATACTAGTTGAATGAACGAATGAATGAATGAATGAATGTTTATCTCTTACCAGTTAGGTCTCGGACATCCTATTCGCCGAGATGTGTCCTTACAAATGAGGAGACAATTACAAGGGCATCTAACATATTTCTTCCCTGTTGGGGGGTTTTTGATTGGCTAGATAAGGGAAGAAAATGCAAACACAGCAAATTAACCAAAGGACAGATTGCCAAAGCTTGTTTATGTATAAAAAGGAAATGATTCCTTAAAAATGTAGGCTCCCCATAGTGCTATCAAAGTACAGGTTAAGGAAAAGTGCATCATAAGTGGTTTTAAATAGCTCAGATGTTGGCAAGCACTCTATGAAGTCTGGGGGCTGCAGAAATTTAATTGTGAAGGGCGTATTTCAAAGTTCACTTGCACTGCCCTTTCAACATGAGAAGAAAATTTAAGCGCACAACAAAAATTGTTTTCCCTTTAAAGTTTTAGGACAAGACAAAGTCATCTATCTGTCCCACCAGGTACAAACATTCACTAGTTTCTTGCACCTGTCTGGGAAGAGTGAGCTCATTAAGAATAGTGGGCAAAGAGGAGTGTATGATAAATTTGAACTTGACTGCCTGGAATATAAGAAGTGATCATTTTATTACATCTTTTAACTTAAAAACAAACAACCTGCAATAACTCTTAATGCTAACGTCTTTTGAACTTTACAGTAAATGTAAAAGCAAGAATAAACACCAAAGAAAACAATCCTTTCAACACTAGGACTCAGGCCTGTTAAAGTAAATAACCTATGAAGCAATGGAAGGACTAGAACATCACTCTCCTGGGCATGCCTGCCAAAAATGTACAACCTGAATCCAGTCATGAGGGAATACCAGACAAACCCAAACTGAGGAACATTCTACAAAACATCTTGCCTGTACTTTTTGAAAATATCAAGGCAGTACAAGACAAAGAAAGACTACATTTCAGATTAAGGGAAATTAAAGAGACATGACATCAAATATGACATGCAATTCTGGATTCACTCCTGGACCATGTTGTTTGTTTGTTTGTTTGTTTGTTTGTGTTTTCTAATGGAACCATTGAGCAAATATGAGTTAAGTCAAAAGATCAGATAACAGCCTTGTGTTAATGTTAATTTCCTGCATTTGATAACTGTACTATGATCGTATAAGTGACTGTCCTTTTTTTTTTTTTTTTTTTTTTTAAGGAAATTCACACTAAAATATTTAGGAGTAGAGGGGCCTCTGGGTGGCTCAGTCAGCTAAGCATCCAACTTCAGCTCAGGTCATGATCTTGCAGTTTGTAAGTTCAAGCCCCGCGTCAGGCTCTGTGCTGACAGCTCGGAGCCTGGAGCCTGCTTCTGATTTTGTGTCTCCCTATCTCTCTGCTCCTCTCCTGTTCACGCTCTGTGTCTCTCTCTCTCTCTCAAAAATAAATAAACATTAAAAATTTTTTTTTAATGTTTAGGGATAGAAAGCCCCATGTCTGCAATTACCTTAAAAGGTTCTTAGAAAGAAAGAAAGAAAGAAAGAAAGAAAGAAAGAAAGAAAGAAAGAAAGAAAAGATTATTTATTTAAAGAGAGAAAGTGAATGTGACAAAATATTAACACATTTGGGGAATGTGGGTACAGAATGTGTGGGAATTCTCTGTACATAATATGTACTATTATTTTTGTAACATAATTTCAAATCTGTGACATATTTCAAAAAAAGATTTAAAAATTTAAGGAAACAACCTTGTTAGAAATATATAAAAATTAACAATAAGTCATCAATAATTTATTAAGCTATATTACAGATAAAATCTGAAAATCTGAATATCCCAAAGTTATAAACATCCAGAATGTGTTACTATTCAATCTAAAATATCAAGAAAACCAGGGGTGCCTGGGTGGTTCAGTCAGTTAAGCATCCAAATTCAGCTCAGGTCATAATCTCATGGTTTGTGAGTTCGAGCCCCATGTCAGGCTCTGTCTGCGCTGACAACTCAGAACCTGGAGCCTGCTTCCGATTCTGTGTCTCCCCTTGTCTCTGTCCCTCCCCATGCTCATGTTCTGTCTCTCTCTGTTTCTCAATAATAAATAAACATTAAAAAAATTTAAATATCAAGAAAACCAGAACTTGGGTTAATTTATCTATACATCCAAATTCTACCATTAAATAAACGTGTACTTGGCAAATGACAAGTTTTTCTTAAAATTTTTTTAATGTTTATTTTTTGAGAGAGAGAGATAGAGCATGAACAAAGGAAGAGCAGAGAGAGGGGGAGATACAGAGAGAGGGAGATCTGAAGCAGGTTCCAGGCTCTGAGCTGTCACGACAGCACAGAACCCAATGTGGGGCTCGAACTCAAGGTCCGTAAGATCATGACCTGAGCTGAAGTTGGCCACTTAACTGACTGAGCCACCCAAAGGCCCCTACCAGCTTTTTTTATATTTTATTCCCACCTTACCTGTAGACCCCAGTTCCCTTGTTTACAAAACAAGGCAACTGAATTAGACAATTTTAAGCACTAGTCCTTAGTGCCAGCTCATGGCTTGTCATGTCTGATCTGCTGGGAAACGGGGGTGACACTGTCCTGATGCATAAGTTTTAGAATTCTTACTTAGCAAAATGAACTTGTATGTGCCAGATGCAGTGCTGGGCACTTTGCCCCTATAATCCCAAGAGCAACCCTATTAGGTAGGTATTATTATTTTACCACTCTACATGAGGAAACCACAGTGTGGAAAAGATAAATCCCAAGGATAGATAGCTCTCAAGTGGCAGAGCTAGGATTCAAACCCCAGTCCCTCTAGTCTGTCAGCCTCCAGATCTCAGACTCCTTAATCAATCACTCAGCCAATTAGTTCCGCTCTTCCTCCAGGACTTCTCAACTTTTCCATTACCTTGCCCTAGAAATTGCTTCTACCTTAGCTTTAAATTCTGTATTCTCTAAGTCTTGTTAAAATTTGTCCATATTTTCTCTCCTCCCACTTTCTACTTCCTTTCCCAATTCTAGCTACCGAAAGAAGGACTTGTGTTAGCCTGGTTTTGTTTTTTGTTTTGTTGTTTCATTTTTTGAATCTCCTCAGGAATATCAGGTTCCTATCAGAGGTGGCTGCCCAGGAGAACAGACACACTGATACCCTGTTTTAGATGACATGAGGAGAATGAACCCCAGTGAAACTGAGCAGGGGATAGTGACAGTGAATAGAAGGAGTGGCTCTGTTGGACTCTGGTCCGTTTGTCTGTTCTTTTTAACCTAGAATTTCTCCAGAGAAGCTGCTGGCTGCCTAATACCTCTTCATTCATAAATTTAAGATCAAGTTACATTGCCAACATTGGGAAGTCATCTCTTAAAGCACTCCTCACACACATTTTCCCCTCCTTTTCCTCCCCTGTAGTATGACTGACTCCACACAAGGCAATCTAATTAGATACTACTCATTTTCTCTAGGATACTGACAATTATTTACATTACTTAACAGGAGCAATAATGATACAAAAATGTCAGCACGATTTTCCTTATGTCCAGAAGTAGTTTATTTGTACCCAAATCCTACTGTTCTGGTATCATGAACTCCTCACTTCTAAGTAGCCAGACTGAGGCTGTTGATGAAACCCATAGTCTGCTCTGTTTACTTCCAAGGGTAAATATAAAGCTCTAAAACTTTTTTTCTACTCATTAAAGAACAAAAGTTTGTGTCAGTGGTGGAATAGGAGAAAAAAATCAATAGGAACATCGAATCCAAAGAAAGCTTTAAGGTACTGGTATTTTTTTTAATTGCCATCTATGTCTAACAACTCTTAATTTGGTTGCTAACTCTAAAAGCAGCACGAATGAGGTTGATGCTAAGTTTGCTAGTGGGTGTTCAACTTAAAAAGGAAATAGCTGGTTTTGTAGGTATCACCTCTATTTACACAATAAAGTTTATCTCCAAATGATGTCCCTTATAAAAATATGTATTTACAATGAAACATATTGCTTCAAGCCTTAAGGTTTTATTTTATGACTTTTCTATAAAACACATAATAATGCCCAGTGTGCGTGTTTTATGCTTTACAGAGACATGGTAATCTCTGGCTGACTTTTTTTCAGACTTTTCTAAAAAGGAAAAATATGCAAGTACCAACAATTAAATTAACATTTAATTGCAAACTTTGAGAGAGATTGAAATTTTATTTTTTAGTATAACTTATTGTCAAATTGGATTCCATACAATACCCAGTGCTCATCCCAACAAAGATTGAAATTTTAAAAATAAAGCCTACCCATGAAAGTAGGAATCTATTTAACCAGTATATACTTTGTCAGTTCATTACTTGAAAGTTTCAAAATTGTACTTAAAATTTAGTTGCTTTTCTCAAGTTTCGTTTAAAAAAAAAAAAACAATACACCCTTCAAGTTTTTTGAACGTTTCACTAAATTACTATCAAGCAAGTAGAATAAAATATCAAGCTATTTATAAACACTTTGGCACAGGTATCGATACTACATGCATAATCTTAAACCCAGAAAAACCATACAAACATCCTATAGACATAGAGCAAATTTAAATAATCTTCCACATAGTAAGTACAAAGTCCACATGTGAAGTGAACCTTGGTGTGTGTATGTGTATATATATATATATATATATATATATCCTCATTTTTGTGAAAATCAAAATGGATTTAGTTGTGACGTGGATAGACACTGAGGATAATTGTAAACATCTGTAGAGGGTCAGTCTCATGTTAGAAAGTAAAGAGCCAGATGGCATTATGCTTAAATTCACCATGAAATGTTCATAATGGAATTAACCTTAAATACCTGGGCACATCCTTGTATGATAGAAGAGGAGTAGAGAGAAGAAAGGATGAGAAAATATGGTTGTATCTCTATCCAGTGCATGTCTACCTTTAAGTAACATTAGTGGAGTACTTCCTTTAGAGAGAAGATGTCAGACAATACTTTATGCTTTATTAATGGAAACCCCCACTTACCGTAGCTTCATTGCAAACCGTGCACTTAACCACATGCTGGTGAAGCTTGCCATCCAAGTTGATGAGAGACTGGCACACGCGGCAGTTAATTACTGGAATACCAGTGGCATCAGGACTGGCGATGGCTGTATATGGAGGGGGGAGTTCCGCTGGAAAGAGCATCAGTCACTGAATCAGGGCCAACGGTATTATGAAGGGTTTGAGCATATAAGCAATAGAAGTAAAGCAGAAACTATCAAAAATGTCCTTACTCTTGTATTTATGTTTATAAAGCTAGCCACCTTATCCTGGCTTCTGAGCGCAAACACACATGGGCCTACATTGTGAAGTGGAAGAATTCTTAACTCCAATAAAATCCAAATCATGCTTGCCTCGGTCTATCCAAACGATCCAGTTTTCTTTTACTAACCTATACTCAACATACCCACTCTGTTCCCTCATAAGTCACAGAGCTTGTAATAGGAAAGGGATGATTCATGCCTAAAGTAAGAATCTTACAACTAATGATCTGATTACCAAGAAAGAGAAATAGTCAGTGAGAGAAAGGTTTTAAAATCACTTATGCATACACATAAACTATGCAGTTGCCATTCAGTGTTTATAAAGGGACCACTATACAACTGCTCGCCGTGACAAGAACAAAATAGTTTTGGTGGCAGTTTAAGGAGACACAAAAGTGAACCTAGGAAAACTGAACTTATCAACATGGAACAAAGCCAGCTGGAATGGAACAATGCTAATTTCAGACACAAAACAAAAATAAAAATACACTTAACATTTTTTTATCTCAAATTTTTAACGTTAAAAACGGGGCGCCTGGGTGGCTCAGTTAGTTGTGTCCAACTTCGGCTCAGGTCATGATCTCACAGTTGGTTCATGGGTTCAAGCCCTGCGTCAGGCTCTGTGCTAACAGTCCAGAGCCCAGAGCCTGTTTCAGATTCTGTGCCTCCCTCTCTCTCTGCCTCTCATCTGCTCACGCTCTGCCTCTCTCTCAAAAATAAACATTAAAAAAAATTGTTTTAAATAAAAAAAATCTAGGAAATGCGCTTAAGTATTTATGGGTAAAAAATACATCCGGAACTTAGTTTAAATGCCCTAAGAAAAAAATGGGTTAATAGATGAAACAAGATTAGCAAAATGTTGATAATGAGTAAAAATATAGTAACATAGAAGGTCATTTTGTTCTATCTACTTTTGTGTGTGTTTGAAAATTCCCAGAATACGTGCACACACATACCACACACACACACACACACACACACACACACACACACACACACACAGTTTAAGAGTCCTAAGTTTGCCTGATTGGGTAAAGGGTAGCGGCCCAATTTCAGAACTATGCTCATCTACCAGAAGTATATATTTGTTATAGAAATTTAAGAAAAAGAATCTAGATATACTACTCTGGAATGAGATTTCTAAAGGGACTGCCTAACCCCACTCTGTAGCTGCCTCAATTATAGGCATAGGAGGCCCTTTTAAGGAAAAGTAGTATCTTAGGACATCTAGAAAGGCCTACACCTCAACACACGATTCATGTTTGAAGCCCCACTAAAGAGAACTGGTATTTCGAGAGGCTTCTGTGATACTATAAAATACAATCGCAAAAGCTAATCATGAAAAGAGCCATTTTTGAAGTAGAGATTTCTATCCACTGAATTAGATTCTGAACTCTGTGGTATTTTTAAAGCATAGCACACTATGGTATGTTTAAAATCCACATTATCACCACCTGGCATCCTTGAGGTTTATCATATAGATCTTTTTTAACTAGCAAATGACTAGCAATAAGTGTTATTCATTTAAAGGATTCATAATAAGCTGAATTTCTGCAGCAGTCAAGGCTCTGAAAAGGGCCACTTTGAAATGACAATACGTTTCTGGGAGGCTTATGCCAGAACACCGCCAAATACTGAACTTGAAAAGAAGCTATAGATGTCTTACATTATAAAAATAGCTTTAAATCTTTGAAAGAATTTGAGGTTGGTCCAGAGTGACTTGTAAGGTATTAATCAAGAAAAAAAATGGGTTAAAGGAACAATGAGTCAAATATACACGTCGGAGCCCTTGCAATTTGCAGATTCTTTTATCAGCTTTCAATAAAGAAGATATTGTTCTGGGAAAATGAATACATACCTCACTAGAAATGCTAGACAAACTGCCTGGTGCTTAATAATAAATATTGTTTTTCATAATTATTAGCATTATTATTAAAAGCAATTTCCTCTTGGGGGCGCCTGGGTGGCGCAGTCGGTTAAGCGTCCGACTTCAGCCAGGTCATGATCTCGCGGTACGTGAGTTCGAGCCCCGCGTCAGGCTCTGGGCTGATGGCTCGGAGCCTGGAGCCTGTTTCCGATTCTGTGTCTCCCTCTCTCTCTGCCCCTCCCCCGTTCATGCTCTGTCTCTCTCTGTCCCAAAAATAAATAAAAAACGTTGAAAAAAAAAAAAAAAGTAAAAGCAATTTCCTCTCTTGCCTTTTTCTTGAGTTATAAAGTCACATGAAGCAGTTCTCCCATGATTCCCGGTCTCCATCTTATGCAGTATGACAGAAAAGAAATTCAAAGACAAGAAAATTTCACAGAGGAAACAAGTGTACTGAGGGTGAGGGAGGCGGCTGCACACTGCAGCGTACATAAAAGGCCAGCAAAGCCCATCTACTCCAATAGGGCAAAGGCTTCGCTCAAAGGAATCTAAAAATCCCAATAGGGGACCTTAAAAAAGCATTTAAAGTACATCACGGTCAACAAACCCCTGTGAATGTTTTCACTAAGATTTGTACTATGTAATTTTTAACCTGTTGAAAAAAGAAAGCTTCCAATTATGACAAAAATATGCTTGAATCTTTTGGAGGCTTGAAAAGTAGAAGGAGGGGAAAAGAAGAACAAGCGAGGATCAGAAATTTAAGATGGGAGAGGCTGTAAGCTCCATGAGGACAGAGGCATATCTGGCTTGTCCGGGACTGATTCACCAGCACCTGCACAGTGCCTGGTCTAGGATAGAAGCTCACTGAATATGCACTGTGCGGACGGATGGATGGATGGATGGATGGACGAGTGAATCACTGAAATTTATGAGATACATCTATTTCTCTTGGAAAAACAACACTAAGTATATTACTGCTGCTCTCCTTGAAGAGGACCTGGGGTGCTAACACATGAATAAGCTTCACTAAAAAAAAGGTCTCTTCTACACAGAATGCCCTCCAAATCATATACTGACAGAGGTGAGGTAGTCAGGGGACATTGGCCTGGCCCACCGGCTAGATGGAATCAATCCAAGAGATCAAATAGAACGACAGATGCTGCAGCCTAATTGTTCCACAAAACAGTGCTTCCAGGCTTATTGTCTCAATCTTCTGTCCATGACCTCAGCCCTAAGCTGACATAGAGATATGTCTTGTACTTTGGCCCCAAGAAAACCTTCACCTCCAACTCCATCTCCTTTTGTAAGGGACTTTTTAAAAATTTTTTTTAATGTTTACTTATTTCCGAGACAGAGAGAGACAGAGCATGAGTCGGGGAGGGGCACAGAGAGAGGGAGACACAGAATCAGAAGCAGGCTCCAGGCTCTGAACTGTCAGCACAGAGCCTGATGCGGGGCTCGAACTCACAAACCGTGAGATCATGACCTGAGCCAAAGTTGGACACTTAACCGACTGAGCCACCCAGGCGCCCCAAGGGACTTTTAACTCCATAGATAAATTCCACAGTTAGTAAACCCGCAGTAATTGGCAATGTAGATTGTTTGTCCTCTTTTCACTTTAAAAGTCAACAGATGACAACTATCATACCTATTTCAAATTTCTGCCCTGGATAAAAAGTCCACTGTAATCTCAGAACTCAGGATCATTAGATATTGAGAGTCACAAAAAGTCTTTATTGTGGAAGAGTCTTGTTACTTTTCTGCTTTTATTTATTTTTAAGAGAGAGAGAGAGAGAGAACACAGGCAGGGGAAGAGCAGAGAGAGAGAGAGGGAGACAGAATTCGAAGCAGCCTCCAGGCTTTGAGCTGTCAGCACAGAGTCCGATGTGGGGCTCAAACCCACGAACCGGGAGATCATGACCTAAGCCAAAGTCAGACACTCAACCAACTAAGCCACCCAGGCACCCAGAAGAGTCTTGCTACTTAAACAACGGTCAGTTTCTCTATGGGGTTTGCCTAAGTGAAAAATCTTTTTTTTTCCCTTCCATGTGAGCAGTATTTGTTAGACCAGTAGTCCCCAATCCTGAAAACTCTCTCAAAGTTCCAGAGTTGTACCATGTTAGAAAATCAAGCAATATTAGGAATTACAGTGTCTAATTTCTTCATCTCATGGGAGAGAAAACTGCAGCCTAGAGATTCTAACTTTTGAATAGATTTTTATACAGCCTTCAGAAAAGTCAGGAGCGGACTTCTCTCCCAGAGGTTTCTCCAAGATAACAGTTGTCTCTTTCGCTCAATCATTTCATACAGGCAGAAAACGTAAGAACTACTGAGGATTCCGTAGAAACACCTAGACAAGAATCAGATCTGAGCTAAAGAGGAAGTAGAGAAGGAGAGGGAAGACAGGGAAAATAAAAAAAATAGGACAGAGTATGAAAAAGAATCCATTCATGATAATAAAAACTTCATAGAAAAACTGAGACTCTTAAGAGAGACGATATCAAAGAATATGGATCACAAGGCATATGTGAAACACTCCTGAAACACTCCAAAGGAACCATTATTATTCTGTAAACCCACCGGATGAGCAAGAAAAATATAAAGGATCAAGCCTGGCTGGTTTTTTCCCCTCCTTAGGATCTTTGGGGAGAACATGCATCAGGGAGGGCGTGAGCCTGGCTGGTATTGGTTATCTCTGCTTCTCGGGTAAAATCTCTCCAGTCCAGTTCAGCACCCAGAAAGGGAAGACCAGCTTGTGTTCCTCCCCTCTGTGAAACCAAAGGAATAAAACTATTCCGGGAGACTCTTGGGTTCTTGCAGAGCCATGGATCCATTCGGCTGAAGTCAGAATGGAAGGTAAATGTGCTACTTATTAGGTTACTGACTCTTTGCTCCAAATCTCCCCTTCTCTGCTTTGTCATGCTGGCGCTGGAACTCTGCAAACCACAGCGTGGTTTTGCCAGCTGGCTGCAGGCTGTATTCTGTAAACAGGAGGCGATAAAGGAAGCCTGGATGGTTGGAGGAAGAAGGGACTTGCAGCCCTTTCCTCGGGGGCATGAAGTCTTTCTCCAGAGCTCAGAGGCATCAGCTCCAGCTGGCCCGTGTCTCTCAGAAGTCCTGTTTCATTTCTGCAGGACCCCGCCTCTAAATTATTACATCTTACTAATGCCAATCCCTTCCCTCTGTTCTCTCAGCCCTAGACTCTGTGGTAGGTATTTCCCGCGTTCAATACCCACTTGACACCTCGGAATAGTATTTTCACAACTTCATACCTAATTAACAATTAAAAATCCATACCTAATTATATTCTCTTCTGTGGTGTCTCTCTTCAGCTCCTAACTATTCATGCCAAGAATAATCCCAGGAAACTGACCCTCAAAAATGGGATTGAAGAAATGGTTTGGTCCTGCCTTGGGCTCGAAAGCAGTGTTGAGCTCCTCTACCAGGGGGACGCGGTATGATACTAATTGGTGGCTTGCAGTGGCATCCTGATGAATCAGATTATCCCCTGAAGATGACTGTGATGTTTGTGGCTCCTTCAGTTGACCATCATGGCCGTAACAACTCCTATATGGATTGTGATGTGGGACGGATTCCCCTGAATACCTTGGGAGCCTTTACAGAAAGAAAACGAGCAGCTCAGGTCTTGAAACTCTCAGCTCAAGTCATGGTCGGAGCACTTCTATCGTAGCCCTGAAAGTATCACCTGTTTCTAATTGTCACAGGGCTTATACTGCTGGAAATCAAACACAAATTTAATTGTGTAGACTGCAAAATTAGAATACCACATGAATTCACAGCCTTACCAAGCTGTCACGTGAAAGCCGGGGCATTGACTGCAAAGGAGTGGACCTCGGAAACACGGAATGGGCCATCTGGTTGTCGCCAAACAGAGCTGAGAATATGAATCCCTGAGTTACTGTGAGCCTCCCTGGTGAGTGGAAAGCAACTCTTCCTCCGAGTCTGAAGAGATGAGCCTTCCTTGACAGGAACACTGCCCCAACCTCCCCTGAAGTAGTTGTCTCACAAGTGGACAGTCATTCTCCTGAAGATGCATTCTCATCTGTTGTTGTCTCAAGACACGTAACGAAGCTCAGATCTCAACATGTTCCAGGAGGTACAAGTAGAAAGCGTGACTCAGGAAGAAGCAGCCTATATACATCAAGAGACTTGCAAGGTTTTGAAAATATATACTGCCAGAAACTTGGAGAATATGTGTGGGGGGAAATCCTAAGGGTGTTAAACCAAAGAGGATGGAATATAACACTGAGCTGAGCCGAATTTAATCATACGGGTGTGCTCGTCAGATGTTCTGGGTTCCATGTTTGTTTTAAGGCTGCAAGTAGCTCTCTATCAGTTTACTTGTCTGTTGGTGAGACTTGGCCTTACCTTTCATGGCACTGTGATGTCATAACATCCCTAGCATGGTGCAGGAGAAGAATCAAAAGCTTAGGGAGCTAGGAAGTTGGGGTGAATTTATCATAAGAAATGTGCATGCCCACACCTACTACATCAGTTTGCTTATTTTCTAAGTCGAACTGCTCCTCCGGGGAAATCCTAGTGTTGTGACTGCGGACGTGTGATAGGAAGCCCCGCTATAAGTTGTGATGCCAGACAAAGTCAAGAGGGCTTCAGCAATACCCAGGAGAAAAGTAGCAGCCAGTCAGGCACTCTACAGTGGGTTCCCAGAAGTTAGTGAGCATTCAGTGGGTCACAAGCATCCATTATGCACCAGGCACAGTGCTAGGTGCCCGTCGGGGACACCATGGGGAATGAGACAGGTTCCAGAGGTCAAAGAGCTCATGTTCTTAACATGGAAAAAGGCAGTGAAACTGAAGCACAACTTGGTGCGGTAAGCGCTCTGAGAAGGATGTGCGCGGGGGCTTCTCGAGCACAGAAGAAGGCATCTAAATCTGACTGAGGCAGAGCGAGGGTCAGGGGTGCAGGGTGGGCAGAGGGGAGAGGAGGGTAGCAGTGGACTCACTCTAGCACAATTTAGCTTTCCTCCAATACTGCAACCTTTCTCTATCCTGTTACCGTTAACCCCTCCCTCCGCAGCAGCTCTAGAACAGCCACACGTTATTGAGTGTGGTTGTAGTATCAGCTTGGAACCAAGATCAATCTGCATCCTAATGCCTCCAGCATTGCTTGTAAGAGTTTATGTGGTGCCCGCGGCAGGCCCCAGGCAACGACAAACCAGGCCTTCTTCTACAGCAGCTGATGATGTGTACTGAATTCCACTACGAGCTATTAATCTGTCGTTTTCCTCTCCCTCCGTGGTCTCAGGCGTTCGGGCTGTATCAGAACACTGCCTCCTAACTGGAGGTGCTGGCAAGAAGTGCCCAGTGACCTGCCAATGACCAATTCCTGGACGACAAAAGCTTTTTGCCCTGATTTCTCTGTTTCTCTTAAGGCAATATTCCTGCCTCATTCTATTAATGCATCTCATCTGTGGTACTAGTGCTCTCTTCAAGTATTGACAGTGAATAAGCCACATTTGCTTCCTCCACTTGATCAACTACAGTGTCTGTGCTGACTTGGATTTCAAAAAATGCGATTTAGGGGCGCCTGGGTGGCTCAGTCGGTTAAGCTTCCGACTTCAGCCAGGTCACAATCTCGCGGTCCATGAGTTCGAGCCCCGCGTCGGGCTCTGGGCTGATGGCTCAGAGCCTGGAGCCTGCTTCTGATTCTGTGTCTCCCTCTCTCTCTGCCCCTCCCCTGTTCGTGCTCTGTCTCTCTCTGTCCCCAAAATAAATAAACGTTAAAAAAAAAATTTAAAAAAAAATGCGATTTGTTTCCTGACCTGATTCATTCTCCGTAAATCTACGCAAAAAATCAGACACATATTTGGAGTGAAATGAACCTCCTAAAACCAGTACTTATTTTTTAAGCATACACTAAGTGTATAAAGATATTTAGTGAATAAGTCCCTTAAATTCTAGTGTTCAGATATCTTTACCCCATGGGTTAACTAAATTTCATTTCAAAATACAGAGATTGCTAACGAAAGCCAGAAGTTAATCCAGGAGAGAAAGTTCCTCATTATAGCCAATAGAGGGTATGGCCACTGTATATCACAGCAATCTTCCCATAATGGAATGGAGAGTTTCCTCATTTCTCTCCTAGCTGCATGGTCTTCCAGTCTGTGGCTCTCCCATGCTTGTTTCTGTGGTGGTTTTACAACATGCCTGCATTCAGGCATGTCTAATAGTTTTAGTAATAACCTACATCTTCATTTAGGACTGGTAGCAAATACAAACACCCTTTCGTTAAGCATGGCAAAGTATTCTGTACAGAGAACCAACAGAACAGGATCCCTGAATTCTGTAAATCGGAAAATGGTTTTCTTAGAAATTTTTGAAATAGTTTTGTATTAATTGGTAGAATTCATACAGCTCAGTAGATATCAGTGTTTTTTAGGGAAATATCCTATGGCCTGAGAGTAATAACAACTTGGGTGTTTATAAAAGTCTTCTCACCTTAAATCTACTCACTATTCTCACCCTGTGTTTCTTTTCTTCTGGACTGTGAATCTTAGCACTTTAATCTCTAACACTGTAAGATTTCATCTTATAACATACCTTCCCCCAAATTCTCCCTCTGTAGAAACCACATGTTCAAATGTTGAACAATTAGAAACTTTCTTATACACTGTTTTAAAAATCCCTATTATGAATCTACCAAGGTTAAATATTTCAACTTGGAAGAAGAAGGATTTTGCCATTACCTTTAGAAATAGATGCTTTGATAGAATGCCCTAACCGTCATGTGGCACATACAAACACATTCTACAGAATAATATGTTGCACGTTAGTTGGACTTCCAATGCTTAAAAGAGCTATGTAATACTCTTTAATATAATATCTTTCCAATTTTCAGAGAGTAATAGAGTAGGAACTTAAGTGAAAGAGGGACATTGGAAGTGAAAGAGTGAGATAAGATAACCACCTATATTTCAAAGTTATAGATCTATTCTCGTAGGTGTATCCAGATTGCTTACCAAAAACAACTGTGTCATAGAATAGAAAAGCAAAAGGAAATATACTAAACCACGCCTTCTCATTTAGGAAACTGAGGCACAGAGATGTCAAATAACTATGCTCAGGTCAGCAGCTAGCCACTGGCAGAAAGAACTCAAGCATCAAGTCCCACAGGCTAAACCATACCTGGTAGTGAGATCATCTCTGAGATTATAAAGGGATTTAGATATCCCAGTGCTTGAGAAACTGACATGAAGGCCAGGAAGAGAAGCCATGCTTTCCATTCCTTTGTCACATTGTTTTTATTCTTATGGGGGAAAAAAAATTCACTTTACGACAGCAATCAGGAAAAGGAAAGAATCTGGAAAACTGCCAAAGCAACACAAACGCTAATACATTCCCCCCACCCCCAAAAGTAGAGAAGTCCTCTCAAAAGAACAGAAAACAACAGGAAGAATGTATTCCCTCTTAAGAGCTATTAGAGGGATATCCCTCCCAGTGTATACAACATCTCCTCATCCTTACAAAACTGAAACACAAAACAGCTGAGCACAAAACTATATCCAATGTTGCCTGCTTTTCCCCATTTGGATCACTTCCCAGATAGTTGCTTATTGCCCTCAAAGATAGTTAATGAACATCCATCTGGCTAACTCGCCTCT
The DNA here is from genome assembly GCF_028018385.1 of Neofelis nebulosa. NCBI lineage: Eukaryota > Metazoa > Chordata > Mammalia > Carnivora > Felidae > Neofelis > Neofelis nebulosa. Next base: position 38,296,964 of record NC_080795.1, read on the forward strand.
CTAACATCTGTATTCGTCTGGCTAACATCTGTATCCATCTGCCAATCTTTCAAGATTTTAACAGAATGTTATACCCTAAACATTTGACATTCCTGAAAACCATATGCAAAGTCCTTGGAAATGAATGGGAAATTCACAGCATCACCTCTCACCACAGTGATGTGTTATCATACAGATGATAAATAATTGCTGAATGAAATTTACTCTCTAGCCTTGATGTGTCCTCATATCCCAGACTTGCTCATCCACTGCCTACTCGACACCCCCAACTGAGTGAGGAGTGAAGGTATTTCAAACTCAATGCTTCTAAAACAGAGTATTGAGGGGCACCCGGGGGGCTCAGTCAGTGGAGCATCAGATTCTTGATTTTGGCCCAGGTCACGATCTAATGGTCATAGAATCGAGCCCCGCCTTGGGTTCTGCCATAGGGCTCTGCGCTGCAAGCTTGGAGCCTGCTTCGGATTCTCTCTTCCTCTCTCTCTCTCTGCCCCTCCCCCACTTGTGTGTGTACACTCGCTCTCTCTCAAAATAAACATTTTTAAAATATAAAATAAAGTAAAACAGAATATGGATTTCCACTGTCCTTCCCCCTGCCCCCACATACACAACTTCTTCTCCTGTTTGTCTACCTTAGATAAAAGCAGAGTTTCCTAGTTGCTTGGGTCATTTTTGGAGATTTGTGATTCCTTTCCTTCCACTGACTCAGTCCGTTGGCAAGTCCTGCTGCTCTATGCTTAAATATGCCCTGAATCCAACCACGTCTCACTGCTTCCTTCCGTCACCTCCACCCTGGTTCAGACCTCTTACCTAGCCCACATGAACAGCCTCCTGATTAATGCCATGTCTTATTCAGTGTCTTCTTATTTTCCCCCCAGTAATCCACTCCCCACATCCCAACCATGATGATTTTCTTTCTTTTTTTGATGTTTATTTTTGAGACAGAGTGTGAGTGGGGGAGGGGCAGAGAGAGATAGGGACAGAGGATCCAAAGCGGGCTCCGTGCTGACAGCAGCAAGCCCGACGTGGGGCTTGACCTCATGAAATACAAGATCATGACCCGAGCCAAAGTCGGATGCTCAAAGTCGGATGCTCAACTGACAGCCACTCAGATGCCCCGATTTTCTTAAAAAGTAAAGCATTTCACGTTTCTCCTTTGCTCCAACCCCTCCACGGTTTGCCATTACCCTCGGAATGCAACCATATCTCTGACGGTGACCTACAAACCCTCCTTGTCTTCCCTCGTCCAGTCCCCTAATCCCTTCCGCCACACTTCCCCTTAGACACCACGCTGTAACCCACCGCCTTCCTTGTTTTCAAACAGCATGTTTCAACTTGCACACTTCTCCCCTGTCTTCCAATGGTTGATTTCAGCTAATTTTTCAGGTCTCTGAGCAACTGTCATGTCTGAGGTATCTTTCCTGAAGCAATCAGAGACACTCCCCATGCAGTTAACCCTCCATCCTCATACCCTGCTTTATTTTCTTCACTCTCTGAAATTATAGTGCTCACTGTATGTATCTCTCACTGGAACATAAGCTCCCGGGCATCTGGAACAGTACAATAGGCACTCAAATATTTGAAAGGATGACTGACTGAATGAAACATGTCTTGATTAACGTACTAAAGATGCTGGCTAGAGCCAGGAGGAAGTGTGGGCATTATAAAATAGAATAAAAGAATCATGGAGACGGATGCCTGCCAAACGGTGGGAAAGGACTGTAATAAGAAATGGGCTTGCCGCGATACTGGAAAACTGGAAGCAGATACACTTCACCGACGTTTGGGCTCCATTTTCCCTTCATAAGGATGTGGCCTCAGCGAAGCAGCCTGTGATCCAAGAACCAGTCTGAAATCGTTCTCCTATAGGTGGCATTAGTTTTAGCCTATCACAAAATCAGCTTCGGCAAGACCCTACTTGCTCCATACCACAGCCGGTGCACACCCCCGGGGAGGCCTTCACGGGGTGTGTGGTCCAGCCGCTAACCTTACGGTGGGTCACGCGTATGGTGTGGGTCTCTGGGTCTGCCTCACCTTCTCCTGCCAATCCACAGCCAACCCCAAACTCCGCAAGGATGCGAGGAGGTTCAGAAATGTAACAGACTGCCCAAATATATTCGAGAACTCTAATTCAGCGCACCGGACTGAATGTTTACGTCCCCTCAAAATTCGTGTTGAATCTCTCACCCCCAGTGTGATGGTATTAGGAGGTGGGGCCGTTGCGAGGTAATTAGGCCATAACGGCGAAACCCTCACGCATGAGGCTAGCGCTGTTACGAAAGGAAGCGGACAGTGAGTTCTCGTGCACTCTTTCCATCATGTGAGGAGGATACAAGAAGTCAGCACTCTGCAACCTGAAGACACTCTCAGCTCTCACCAGATGCTAAACCTATTGGCACTTGGATCTTGGACCTCCCAACCTCCAGAACTGTGAGAAAGAAATGTGGTGTTTCAGCCACCCAGTGTATGGTATTCTGTGATAGCAGCCTGAACTCAGACACTCAATAAAACTCTAGGCTGGAACAGAACATAGTTCTAAGTGAAATAAGACTTTGCCCCACTTTAAACTGAGGCACCATTTCTAACTTTAGATTTCTGCAGGTAGAGGACAGAAGAGGACCACTAAAAACAATACAATTTCTAAGTGAGGAATGCAGGGGTTACATAGTAAATAACTTATCTCTTCAACCAGAAGTGAATTTATTTTCTAGTCACTGAAAACATTTCCTCAAGCAATTTCAAATGTACACGTTTTTAAAAAGTGAAACAAAGGCGAAAAGGAAATGACAACGTCTACTTACATTTCATACGAAATCTACGTGTGTTTCAGAATAAAGAATTGGCCTCTTCCCTGAAGTTAAGTCACCTTGAAGGGATCTTACAATTAAAATAAATGTACATTAGAATATTAGATCAGGTGGAAATGAATAATTTTTCAATTCTTTAAAAAGGACTTGAATATAAACACGTATAAACAATTATCACTGAGGTTACTAATGACCTCCATGACACTAAGTTCAAAAGACATTTTTAGCCCTTATCTATTTGTTCTTTCTTGCAGCTTTGGACATGTTCGACTACTCCTTTCTTGAAGTGGTCTCTTCTCCTTGATTCTGTGATATGAGAGTCTTTGGGTTTTCCTCCTACCTGCCTGGAAGCTACTTACGGTCTTCTCGGAGGTTCATCTTCCTCTAACTAGTCATTGAATGTCGGAGTATCTCAAAGCTTTACCCTAGGCTCTCTCTTCTTTTTACTTTGTTTTTTTTCTCCCTAAGTGGTCTCATAGATAGTCTCCCAAACTTTTGTGCATTTTGGTACACAGAGAACATGACAATATTTTTATAGGTACTCAGAGATGGAGGCCTCTGGCCTAAAGCCTTCTGCTGTTCCAAGGACTGATGATAACCAATATCTTAACACACGTATGTTCTATCTCAGCACATTGCATGGCACACTGGTGGGGCCTCGGGAAGTTCTGAATCAACATCCATGTACTTGGCTGTCACCAATACACAAATAACACAATTTTGTGTTTTTTAACCTAGGCCTCATTTCTCAGCTCTACACCTGTAGGTCCAATTGCCTACCTGACATCTCTTCTTGGATATTTGAAACTATCTTAAATGTGTCATGTCTAAAAGTAAGCTCATGACCTGTGTTTCCCAAAAACTGATGCTCTTCTGGGGATCTCTCAGTGTAGGCAATCACACCAGGCTGTGGACACTCTGGAAGATATTCTCGCCACCTCTTTCTCACCCTCTCAGCCAATCTACCATCAAGTTGTCTTTAATTTACCTCCTTAGCATCATCTTATCTCCACCTCCACCACCCGAGTCCAAGCTATCATCACAGCATAACTGATCTGCCTGAATCATTTCAGTGGCCACTCAAGCCATGGATCCTCATTGTCTCTTGCTCCACTGTCACTCATTTTCTACTCTAGAAATAGAGTGATTTAAAAATAATAAAAATAGAATAGAGATTTCTCCAAAGAAGACATACAGATGGCCAACCGAACCATGAAAAGCTGCTCAACATCACTAGGCATTAGAGAAATGCAAATCAAAACTACAATGAGATATCATATCACACCTGTCAGAATGGCTAAAATCAATAACACAAGAAACAACAGTGTTGGCGAGGTTGTGGAGAAAAAAGGAACGTTCTTCATTACACTGTTAGTGAGAATGCAAACTGGTGCGTCCACTGTAGAAAACAGTATGAAGGCTTTGCAAAAAATTAAAAATAGAAATGGCATATGATCCAGTATTTCACTACTGAGTATTTACCCCAAGAAAACAAAAACACTAATTGAAAAAGATATATGCACCCCTATGTATACTGCAGCATTATTTATGATAGCCAAGATGTGGAAGCAACCTAAGAGTCCATCAACATAGGAATGGATAAAGATGCAATGTGTATGTATACACACACGCGCGCACACACACACACACACACTGGAATATTACTCTGCCATAAAAAAGAACAAGATGCTGCCATTTATGACAACATGAATAGACCAAAAAGGTATTATGCTAAGTAAAATACGACAGAGAAAGACAGGGGCACCTGGATAGCTCAGTCGGTTAAGCGTCCAGCTCTTGATCTCAACTCAAGTCTTTATCACAGGGTTGTGAGTATGAGTTTGAGCCCCACATTGGGCTCTGCACCCAGTGCAGAGCCTACTTAAAAATAAAAAGACAGGGGTGCCTGGGTGGTTCGGTCAGTTAAGCATCTGACTCTTGATTTCAGTTCCGGTCACGATCTCACAGTTCATGGGATCGAACCCCACGTAGGGCTCTGTGCTGGCAGTGTGAAGCCGGCTTGGGATTCTCTTTATTCCCCTCTCTCTGCCCCTCCCCAGTTATCTCTCTCTCAATCAGTTTTTTTAAAAAACTTAAAAAAAATAAAAACACAGAGAAAGACAAATACCTCACATATGTATGGAATCTAAAAAACAAAACAAACAAATAGCAAAAACAGATCCATAAATACAGAGAACACACTGATGGTGGTCAGAGGGAGGAGGTAGGAGGGGGTAGGAGGGGGTAGGAGGGTTGGAGGTTGGGCAAATTGGAGAACGTGGAGTGGAAGATACAGGTTTCCAATTATTGAATGAATAAGTCCCATGGATAAAAGGCACATCATAGAGAATATAGTCAATGGTACTGTAAGAGAACTGTATACTGACAGACGGTAGCTATACTTGTGGTGAGCACAGCATAACATACATCTCAGTCACTGTGTTCTACACCTAAAATGAATGTAACATTGTGTGTCAATTGTATTTCCATTTAAATAATCATGATGATGATGATACATATGTAATAATAATAATAATCATAATAAAGATGTGACCAGATCATCCCTTCGTTGAAGGCAAAATTTCTCAACATGACCAATAATACCCTGCATGGACTGAGCAATACTTAATTGCTCTGGCCGTCTGTTGCTGCAAAACAAATCACCCCAAAACTTAGTGGTTTAAAACAACAGTTTAATACTACCTTTCATGATTCTGTGGATTGTTCAGCTTGAGCTGGATGGGAATCATCTAGAATCTATCATACAGCTACAATAAGAATTTGGCTTGAGTTGGAGTCATCTGAACGCTCAACTGGGCTGGGCATCCAAGATGGCTTCTTCACTCACATGTCTGAGGGCTGGTCAAGCATCCCTCTCTCCATGTAGTCTCCCCACATGTGTAGTCAGGGGTTCCTTAAAGCATGGCAGTCTCAGTGTATTCAAATTCTTACAAGACAAGTTACTTTCTTCAGGGTACATTTTATAAGAGACCAAGGCAAAAGCTGCAAGACCTCTTGTGACCTAGTCTCTGAAGTCATTCAGTTCTCTTCTACTTTATCCTATACATCAAAATTGAACCTCATGGTCAGTCCAGATTCAAGGAGGAGAGGAACTATCCAAGGACTTGAATATCAAAAAGCATAGCTCTTTGGAGGGCGAGAAGGGTCTTTGGAGAACATTAACCATACCCACTTCTCCAATCCCATTTTGCAGTGTATTCCCTGTTAGCTTCCACGTTAGCCACACCAGCCTTCTTCCAGTTCCTTGTACTCATCATACTCCATCCTCCTGAAGGCTTTTGTAACAGAATGTTTTCTTAGTCTAGAATGTGTTTCCAATCCCCCTTTCCCCACGTTCAACTTGGAGACCAAAGTCTCAATAAAGTCTCAGGAAAGTCTTCCCTGTCTTCCTAACCAGGTTAAGTCTTTTTATTATATAATTTCATTGCACTGGATAAATTTCAGGCACTGTCCTTATCCCCACTGCACTTTGAATTTGTTCAAATGACTATGTAATTGATGTCTCAATATCCCCCACTAGACTGGAAGAGGGGCCATATCTGTTTTTCCCATCCTATCACAGAACTTACCTAGTACTCAAATATTTATTTGCTGAATGAATGACAGAAATAAACTAAGTAAATGAACTGTCTCTTATAACAATTCCTTTAAAATTATAGTGAAGTAGATAAGCACATTCCCTATTCAATACATGGATAATTAGGCAATCCCAAATATAAACCATTTTTCAGTCTCGTCTATAAATATAAAGGTCATATTCTCTTGCTATATCCTACTTATAAAAATAGCAGATGTATGAAGAAATCAATTAAATATAGTCAAATTATGTAAGTTTTGTGGTATTTCTTCCAATCTTTTTTTTCAAATGAGCCTAAACCTGTCTTTGCTTTTAATGTCTATGCCTTAACAAAAGCTGACACATGTACCAAATGGAGTATTCTAATCACCGGAGAGGTGCTCCTCTCCTCTGTGCAGGAATCCGACACTGATGGTAAAAGACCACTAGAAGCATTCCACTTAGAAACCCAGGTGGATTATTACACAGACCAGACATGATTCTGACTGTGGTAAAACAAGACGCAGAATACTAACTGCTTCCCACTACATTATCAATAACCTGTCTATAAATAAACACTTCACCAACTTTCAACTTAAAACGGAATACTTCATCTTGGAGAGCTAACATTCCTGTTCTTAGATGGTAACACAAACAGCAAAGGATTCGATTAGAGAAAATAATCACGAGTTATGGCTCTTAACAATTTTTTTTTAAAAAAAAAGTGCATAATTATGAATGGTATCATAAAACAAAGTTCATTATCAAAAAGTGCATTCTATTCTATTTTGAATCCCAACCTTCAACTCTAATTCTTGTCAACTACTTTCAAGACTGAAAAGATCTGGTCTAGCAACAGAGTGTTTCCTACAATACATATAATTAGCCATTGTGTTTATTTATTATTTCTGCCCACTTCAACATGGGCTCCAAAGGGTGTTTGGTCAGTCTTGTTGACCTAGAGTAGTCTCTAGCACATCATGCTGCCCAGTGAATCACTGAATGGGTAAATAGGACTGGTGTTCTAGAATCAGATTTTGTGTATTACTCAAAATATATATGAAGATGCTTATTTGTTATTTAAGAGAAGATATTCTGACAAAAATGCCAACACATAAAATGTTCTCACTTCTCATCTATGCTTCTTGCTTCCTAGGTATTATGCCACATGAAATTAGTGTTTCTAATTATCTAACCTTTCTTATCCACCAGGTATAGAAAAAAAATTATATTCTACCATAAGGCAGAAACAGCTTTTAGCTAAATCAATTGTTAAAAACAAGACAACGGGCTCAAAATGGAGTCACTTAAGCTTAGCTCCATATCACCAAACTGAGACTTAATTACACTTTCGACCTCTTCCAGAAATGGAATCTTAAAGTGAATCAGGAACTACCTGATCCGCACTAGTGAGGTCATCTGCCTGATAAACCCCTGCCATCCCATAAAGGAAAGTGGTCTTCCCACAATCATTCCACTTTTTGGCAGTATAATTTCCTTGTTCCCACTCCATTCCGCCTATAGAAGTCTTTCATTTTGTACAGCTTTTGGAAGCTCCCTTCTGTATGCTAGATGGGATGCTGCTCGAGTCATGAATCATTAAATAAAGCCAGTAAGGTCTTCAATTTTTTTTAACCTTTATTTATTTTTGAGAGAGAGAGAGAAAGTATGAGCAGGGGAGGGGCAGAGAAAGAGAGGGAGACACAGAATCTGAAGCAGGATCCAGGCTCCCCACTGTCAGCACAGAGCCCCACTCAGGGCTCAAACTGGAACTCTCCAACAGTGAGATCATGACCTGAGCCTTAGTCGGATGCTTAACTGACTGAGCCACCCAGGCGCCCCAAGCCAATAAGATCTTTCAAATTTACTCAGTTGAATTTCGTTCTTTAATACATTGAATTTCTTCGGTTATTAAGTTATCTGGAATGAAACTTCTTTTTCTCAGTGGCTGAACTGGACTTTGCAACTTCTTCTGTAATGTGAGGGGTTTTATCAGATTAAACAAATACATGGCAAATGATACAGAATTCTACAAGCAGGTCCGTGAGTATGACTATTTTTGTGGAATAATTTCGCCACTGTGGCTAAAAATACAAAAACAAAGATGCAAGATAGAGGGCATGAAAATCTGTCAGAGGACAGTTGCTTAACTCCAAAGTTTGTCTTTTAATAAATTGCAAATATTTTGCCTCAAGGGGTGACTTGATGAAACATTCATTTATAAGTGGTTAAACTTCTTCTAGACCACCCAATTTAGGTTAAGAGTAAAATATTAATATCAAATTTGTGCATTAAAGGAAATTCCCCCAACTGGTATCCTCTGATGCAAGTTTAACATGGACCTACAAACATGACTTGTGGCTTTTCTGTAGGTGAGTCTCTGCTCCATTTTGCACCTTATTTCTTAACTCATTGATCACACTGAATTATTCACAGCTGAACATCTTTTTCCTCTGTCCTGCTTCTTGTTAAGTGCAGATTAAGATCTAGATTGTTGTAATTCATTAAGTGGAAATTTTAAACACTAAACAAGTTGAACCTGCTCCACAACCGCTCCAATTCCAGACTTGAACTTGGAAAAAGTTGTGTTACAAGAAACATGATCTGCCCATATTTTCAAAGGCATTAACATCTGTCTCCTTGGGTTTTTAAACTCCTCTCAAATTCAGCCAAAAAGAGAGATGCACTTAAGCTACGTTTGCAAGTGCCACATTTGACCATTCATTACTCTAAGTGGTTTTTTAAAGTCTTGTCTTCCATTTTCTGTAAGTCCTGACTCCACCTTCTTTCTACTATAGAACTCGACTACAAGGCTTAGAACAAAGATCTTTGAATAGTTTGCTAAACACCTCCCCCAAACACACACTTCTTTCTTCAGATCCCACCACTATCAAATTGTTTCTGACTCCATCTTGAGCAGTAAATAAATAGAAGTACATGCAGGATTAACTTGGGTTACTTTTAGAAGTAAGTTCATTTCAATCTCACCCAGACATGCATAAAAAATAGTACATCTTCCTTTCTATTCTTCATCATTCACCATTAAAGCTAACACATACTCCTTACTAAGAGGAGTAACAGGGAAGGGCAGGAATTTCAGACATATTAAGAATATTGATTCATTCTATTCCTTTTGGGGAGACAATTCCCTGATTGAACAGAGCACTGGTGGGGAGACAGGAGGAGACGCACATTTTTCAAGCTAAGCCCTTTCAAGGACAGATCCCAAGGTGAGCAGTACTAGGGGTTTGTCAGCAACCTGAAAGGATTTGTGAATGATTGTGAAAGATTTGCACCTCCTCCAGCTGCACTTAGGAGCTGTTCTAAAACAGTAAAGCCCAGTTTGGGAAATTCATGTCACATCCTGTACCCCTGGACAAGAAGTGGTGAAATACACACACACACACACACACACACACACACACACACACGCGGACGGACGCGCGCCACACACACACACACACACACACACACACACACACACACACTCCCCACACACACCCAGCGGGTGAGAAGGGGTGAAATACACACACGCGCGCGCGCAAACACACACACACACACACACACACACACACACACACACACACACACACTCACGCTCACACTCCACCCCACCCCACCAAAAGCCCTGCGGGGAAGCTCCCAGCCAAGCAGGTTCGGGCTTGGGAAGGCACAGTCAGCATCCCTCTCTCCCAGCCCAAGTGAGAGGCTCGCCTCCGCCTCGGAGCTACAGCTCCCTTGGTCTTTCACATTCTAGGCTTTTCCTTTCGAAGTAGAAAGGTCTATGCTGGCCTTACCTCTGGGGCTGCTTTCCTGTAAGTACGGCGGGGCCGTGGGAGTGACATTCCCCGAGTGGGATGCTGACAGCAGCGGCGAGCGTTCGTCCACCCCGTCAGCAGCCATGACTGCGGCGGCGGCGGGGCCGGGGGGAGGCTGAGCCGGGGGCTGCGGCGCCCGCGGAGGTGGTGGCTACTGCCGCGGCCGCTGCTGCTGCTGCTGCCGCTGCCGCTGCTGCTGCTGCTGCCGCCGCCTCCGGGAGGACCCGGGCTGTGTCACAAGGCAGGAGGCGGGGGGAGGGGAGGGTGCGGGACCGAGAGGCGGGGGAAGGGAAGCGCGCTGGGAAGCCAGTCTGGGGGAGGGGAGGGGAGCGAGAAAGAAGGAGCCCGGGAGAGGGGCGGAGGGGAGGAGTGGAGAAGGGGAGGAGCGGGAGCCAGGGAACACAGTAGGGCTGCCCCCGGAAGGCGGGGAAGGGAAGGTGCGGAGCCACGGAAAGAGGGGCGGGCGGGGGAGGCGAGAGAAAGGGGCTGCAACTCTTCTCTCTTTGTACTTTACGTTTCCTTAGCTAAGAAGAGGAAGAAGGGTAAAGAGCAACCTGAAAGGGGGTAGGAGAAAAGGCCTTGACTGCGGAAAAACTACAGCAAACACGGATCTCAAGTTCAGCCCCAAGATGGGGGCGGGGGCGGGGGGAAGAGGAGGGATTCTGTGCCGTCCAACTTTGCAGCAGTAAAGGGAAGAAAGCTTACTCCTAGGGTTATCAATTCCTTCTTGAGGGCTGCTGCTGCTTTTGTTGGAAAAATCACTTTTCAGTTTCTGTTGTCTAGGACGAAGTAAATTTCTGCAGGAGTGGTGCCATTCCTTGCTTGTCCTTGTTTTCTCGTATCTGTTTGGCACTCTTCTAACAGTATCTTACTGAAATGATGCATAGTGTGCTGGCTTTTACAAGTTTAATTTGACAAAATACGTTGCCCTCATAGTTTTGATTTTGGACCATATTGTCCCTGACACCTTATACAATAATGAAGCTTATGAATAATGTAAAGCAATTAAAAACTACTTTTCTTGAGCTAGCGTTTTAGAATGATCTTTCACATGTAAAAGAGAGTAAGAAAAAAAAAAAATCTAGGCATAGTTACCGGCATGCTTTCTTGTTTTTTTCTTCTCCTATTTTGGTGGTTGCCTAAGTGGCTTAAAAATCAACGTTTTGAGTATGCCAGACAGAAACGCAATAGGAAATTATCAAAAGATAAATTTTCTGCAGTAATTCTTGGAGCCATTCAACAAACATATATTATGTGCTTCCTGGGTCTACAAAGGTGAATACACGGGGCAATGGTCTTTATCCTCCAGATGTCTGTGTGGGAACACAGTTGAAAACAAACAAAAAATGAGGCTGGTAGTCCCAGCTGTAGATTTAAAGGGTCAGGAGGAAAAGCTGGCTTTAGAAATTTGAAACTGCTTCTCATGTTACATTAAGAAGGGTCTTCATTTTGCTCTCTGAAGATACTCTTTCTTCCAAAAAATCCATTTAGGCATCAGCTGGAAATCCTAAGGGAAAATCAAAGAATAATGCTTTCTATTATGCAGCATCTTTTATGGGTCAGTAGTATCAGGACCCAACACAATATAAGGATCCCCATACGATATAATCCAAGGGCGTTTATAGATCTCCAGAAACCTGAAAAGTGAGAGGTCAAGATATAGCGGTCCCTGCAAAAATGAACATTTTACGAAAATGAATGGCAGGCTTTTTGGTTTGTTTTTGTTTTTGTTTCAGGGTGCAGTGAAAGAAGCTATTGAGTTAAAGAAACTTTTAAGAAGAATCAACAAAATCCTATTACTCTAGCATCCTGTCCTGGGGCCTATCACACTGGATTGTAACAGTGTATTTACGTTTCTATTACCCACCTCCCCCTTATTCCCCACTGACTTTGTGAGTCAGAAACCATAACTGTCTCATTAACTCTTGTATCTCCAGTATCTAACACAATGCCTGGTTCATTAAGAAGCGCTCGATAAATATTTGCCAAATAAATAAGCAAACGAGTGTATGAGTAAATCCTCCACAGTGCCAGAATCTTACTAAAGCAAATTGTTAGCAGAAAAAACATGGAGCATCTTGTGATTTTTTTTAATGAAGATGACAGCGTAGCCATCTGACCACCGTTTTTACTGTTCCATTATTATCTCTTCAACTAGGGTCCCTTTATTGTCCAGGTAAAAAGGTTTGTTTCTTTCTTTCTTTCTTTCTCTCTTTCTTTCTTTCTTTCTTTCCTTCTTTCCTTCTTTGTATGGCTTCTTTATCTATTTCAGAATTCATTAGAGGGTGACACAGCTAGTGGAAATCACTCTTCTCACACTATACAAGGTAGAGGGTAAACCAAGGGTATATTTGCAGCAATGCGAAGTTTCGTAAAAAGTAAACAAAAACAAACAAACAAACAAAAAACTTTTATTAGGTATCACTTCATTCTAGTTTAAAAATAATACTATAGGGGCGCCTGGGTGGCTCAGTCGGTTGAGCGTCCGACTTCGGCTCAGGTCATGATCTCACGGTCGCGTCCGTGAGTTCAAGCCCCACGTCAAGCCCCGCGTCAGGCTCTGTGCTGACCGCTCAGAGCCTGGAGCCTGTTTCGGATTCTGTGTCTCCCTCTCTCTCTGACCCTCCCCCGTTCATGCTCTGTCTCTCTCTGTCTCAAAAATAAATAAATGTTAAAAAAAATTAAAAATAAAATAAAAATAATACTATAGTTTATGGTTACTCAATAAACATTAAATAATTCTTATCAATCCAAGGCATTTTATGATGATAGTATTTTTCCATCTCTACTCAGGAAATGAGGTAATGTGTCTTTTGGGATACAAGTACAATATGAACAGATAATGTGTGAGCTAGTAAAAGCTGTATCTTACTACTTACTGAAGCTACTTACACTACAATTTTAGTTACCTACTACTGAGCAACCCACCATACCCAAATCCAGTGGTTTAAAACAACATGATTCGTTATTTTTCATGAGTCTATAGGTAGTTGTGTGGTTATTCTATTGGTCTTGCCTGGGCTTGTATTCAGGAAGCTGCATTCATCTGGCAGATTGGCTAGGGGCTAGCTCAACTGAGGCAGCTTGGATGGGGGTGGGGGGGGTGGGGGCGGGTTGTCTCTCTTCAGCTCTTCAAAGTCTGTCACTTGTCACTCCAGGCTTCTTCACATACCTGGTAGGCAGTATTTGAGGGGTGAGAGGGTGACTGCGGAAGCTATGGCACCTTTTCCAGATCTAGGCTCTGCGTCTCAAATAATGTCACTTCTACCATATTCTTGTATCTCCCTCAGCCTGCCTCCTGCTTCCTGTCCAAAGAAAGTTAGAGGCTCAGAGGCCTCTCTTCATGATCAACCCCTATTATGATCGTCAGTCATTGGAAAGATTAAACAACTTCCTCATTTTCACTTTATAAGCCATCCTATGACATCCTGCCTCTAAGCTTCATCTCAGTGTTGGATTTGAACACCTAGTTCGTGAGCTATTCTTTTGTGCACAATAAACTCTAGCTAAATACTATTTTACTCATCTGGTTTTAATTTTTACTGCCTCTGGATTTCAACAGAACTGTAAAATGATACATGTATGCTGTTTGAGCTGTTGAGTTTGTTGTAATTTTTTATGGCAGCGATAGAAAATGCCACCTCCCATCAAAGAGAGCTAGAAGAAGCTAATTGTTACTTTCTGTGTTCTACATGGAAATGACATTAGTGAGATCAACGAGTTCATTAGGTATGTTTACTACCTTACAAGGTACCACAGACAAGAGTTAATTGGTCTACTTTCTGCCCTCTGGTCTCCAGGAGCAATCTCCTCCCTGCTTTTCTAGCTTTCACCGACAGTCTCGTCTCTGCCCCTTCCAGCATTCACCCGCTGCCTGGCCTGAAGACTGCCATGTGCTTTGGGTTTTGTTGGAGCAATACTAATTTCTCTTACATTTATCTATTGCTTTGTACTTTACTCATTCCTGTTGAATTAATCTATTACTTTGTACTTCTGGTCCATCCCACTTTGGTTAACCTATTATTGCTTTGGAAGAATCCAGCATCCTAAAACTTAGAGACTGAAATAACAATGCGTTATTTTTCAGAAAGGTGCATTCAGCTGGTGGTTGCGCTGCTGACTGCACTCAGCTGAGAAAGCTGGATTGGCTGATCCTCGCTCTCCAAACTCGCTTTCATCCTGGGCACCTTTGTTGAACTCACTCTCAGAATAGCGCTCCCACAGGGCAGAGGCAGATGCTGCCAAGGCCTCATGGGTCCCAATTTTGGAACAGGTACAAGCTTGTTTCTACCACTCTTTACTGGTCAGAGCAAGTCATAAGGCCAGCCCGCATTCAAGCGAGCAGAGGGATAAATTCAGTCTCTTGATGGGAAGTGTGGCAGTGTCACATGCAGAGGGGCATGAATGCAGGGAGGTCACTGTATAATGACCCATCACAGCTAAAACAGTATTTGATATAAGAAAAGCAGTGAGGGGGCGCCTGGGTGGCGCAGTCGGTTAAGCGTCGGACTTCATCCAGGTCACGATCTCGCGGTCCGTGAGTTGGAGCCCCGCGTCAGGCTCTGGGCTGATGGCTCAGAGCCTGGAGCCTGTTTCCGATTCTGTGTCTCCCTCTCTCTCTGCCCCTCCCCCGTTCATGCTATGTCTCTCTCTGTCCCAAAGAAAAGCAGTGAGAAAGGCAAAGGAGAGTTCCTCAAGAAACATCATGTTTTGGGGAAGAAGTTTAATTTGAAACATTAAAGTCCATCTAAGAAGTATGTTTTATTAATATCTGTGCAACGTAAAGCATACTCATATTAAATATGTTATTGTAAGGATTATAATTTCTCCCCTTGGCGCATAACCACATGCTACCTCCACTTGGTCACCTTGATGTCTCCATCTTTCTCCTCTGTGCTGGGGGGGGGGGCAGGCTTGGAGATCAATTATATTTCAATATGATTGTATATAATTTGAATTCAGTACCTCTAAATAGTGATCTTAGTTCAGTTAATTTAACTTCTCTATACCTCTTTTGTTGAATTAGTCTGTAAAACAAAGAAAATAATACCAACTCATAGGGTATTTATGATAATTGAATGAGAAAATGTATAGAATATAAATAATTATCAGTGCTTGGCACATAGATTTGCTATAAATATAAGCTTTTTTTTTTTTTTTTTTTTTTTTTTTTTTTTTTTTTTTTTACTGCTCTCCCTTTTTAACTCTATTAGAAGGGAAACCAGGGGATAAGCATCACTGAACTAAGCTAGGAGTACAATGGTCTTGTATATACTAGGAGTACAATATATATAAATTTAAACAAGACACTGGGATGGGGAAGGCCCCTAAAGAACTTACATTTGTGCCTTCTCTGGAAATCCGTATATATATATATACACACATATATACATATATATATATATATATATACACACACACACATATATACATATATACATATGTGTGTATATATATATGTGTATATATATGTATATATGTGTGTATATATATATACAGATTTCCAGAGAAGGCACAAATGTAAGGCACATATATACATATGTGTGTGTATATATATATGTGTATATATATGTTTAATCCATATATATATGTTTAATCCATATATATATATATATATATGTTTAATCCATACACACACACACACACACACACACACACACACATATGTTTTTGGTTGTTTGTTTATTGTTTTTTTTTTTTTTTAAGTAACCCCTAGGCCCTAGGCCCAACATGGGGCTTGAACTCATAACCCAAGATCAAGAGTTGCAGGCTATACTGACTCAGCCAGCCAGGTGCCCCTGAGTATGTTTATATGTGTGTATATATAAATATACATATACATATATATACACATACATATATATACACACATACATAAATATATATGTGTATATATGTATATATTTATATGCATATATAAAATATAAAAATATATATTTTATATGTTTATATTTATATGTGTGTATATATATATATATTTTTTTTTTTTTTTTTAAGTCGGCATCATGCCCAGTGTGGGACTTAACTCATGACCCTGAAATCAAGAGTTGCATGTTCTACCAACTAAGGCAGCCCGGCACCCCTGTTTATATTTTTAACTCACTAATTCATTTATACTTAACTTATAGTTACACAGGGTAGCATCTCAGTGTGTAGCCTGCATGCTCAATGCAAGAACTCTGGAGCATCTCAGCAGGCCTGAAGGGGTTGTATTTAAGCATAAAGTTTCCCGGGTCCTTTGGAAATTCCTATTAAAGAAACATTGAGGAACACTGTCAGGTCCAAGGAAACAGGGATTTATATTTCACATGCAGAATGAAATATCAGTGCCCCTTCATCACTGTGGGGCTTGGGAAGGCAGGAACCTGGGTGTTTGGTGAGGGAAACTTGAAGGATGGGTACTCCACCGTGTCTAGGGTAAAGAGGTTTGCCTTTAGCTCCAAGGGCTTTTGTTTGCTTCTCCAGCAGACAAACTTGTAAGCCCGAAAGAACAATGCCATGTTCCGGAGTTGAAAAAGGTGCTACGTTTTGCAGAAACAGTCGAGGAGGGGTGCAGGCTTGACTGTGGTCACAGAAGAGTTTTCAGTTAATTTGTCCTGGATTGCCTGTCACTATCTCAGTTTCATCAGCAAAATGGGGGATAGCTGTCCTGCATCTCATAGTATGCTAATATGCGTAAAATAAGACACAAGCTCTATAAGCACCCTCCAAAAGAGAAGAGTGAAATGAAGTTCAAGAGAGGATATGTGACCTGAACTTGTGTAGAACTTTCCCTGTTGACCCAAAACTGCCAGCCAGGGTCCAAAGCTGAAGATAAAGAAGCAGTAAGTATTTGCACATACTAAATCAGCAGCACTGGGCCCTCAATAACCACAATTACCCCAAATCATATAAGCCAGAGAAGGAGGAGAAAAAATGAGAATCACTGGAGTCATAAATTGTTGGCTTAACAAAGTTCTACTGTGGCTTTTCCCTACCCATTTCCAAAAGGCCAAGTGAGAAGGGCTGTAAGAGAATTACTTGCAAAGTCTGGGGGTGCCTGCACTCCGTTTTCTACTCGTACCTCAAATTAGGACACAGGCCAGTCCATCTTCCTAAAGTCTACGTGAACAGGAAAAAAGGAATTGGTGAATGTCAGTAAGAGAAACAGGAAGGCTTGTGGTGTAGCCCAGCTATCACTTCTGCTTTGATGAGAATGTGAGTTTCTGGTAGGCCAAGTGAGTACCACAAAGCTGGGCTTGTGCCATCATGTTCGCACCAACACACACACACAAAACTAACTACTAGGCAAAAAAGTCCCCCGGCAACAAAAACAAAAGTTCAGGAGTATGCCACTGAGTGCAAGAGCTGAGGAGAGTTGGAAAAATTTAAACGAGACACTGTGGACTGGGAAGGCCCCTGAAGAACTCCTATTTGTGCCTCCTCTGGAAATCCAGTATCTGAATACCTGCTATGGAGAGACCATTGTCGATGGCGGGGTGGTGTTGGTCCAACAGCGAGTGCCAAACAGCCTGAGGAAGATGAAGATGATGGCCCCTTTAATCCCTCTGGCTCCTCCCCGTGTCCACTCCCTGGAGAAGCTAGGAACCAGAAAAGGAAGGAAGGACCTACAGCCCAGAAGTAAACTACACTCTTCCCTCCAAGGTAGAAAATGGGAAAGAGGTAAAGAGAAGGCCATACCCTCTCCCCATTTCCAGTCCTCCAAACCGCCATGCTAGCAGATGACAGAAAAAAGAAATCTTTTATTTGGATATGAAATTGGAGTTATAGACTGAATGGATTTTTAATCACTGAAATTGACCAAGAAGTTATAGAACCTACAGATGTGACAAGATATCTGTGACAGGTGGGGGTGCGGGGGGGGGGGGGCTTTAAAATGGCTGTTTTAAGGGCAGTATTTGGAGGAGACTATAACCATTTCTTACTTGTACCTCACTGAGTTACATTTGTTTAGTAAGTTGGATAGATGGATAGATGATCGATAGATGGATAGATACAGAGATACAGAGATAGAGAAATATATATGACTGCTGCCCCAAATTCAAGCTTTCCTTGGCTAAAACATTTTTGACGAATAAATACAAGTATCTAGTACTAAATGCTGTGACTACAAAGATGAGATACAGCATTTAAGAGGTAATTAAGGTTAAATGAGGTCATAACAGTGAGGCCCTAATCCAATAGGTGTGATGGTCTGATACCCGAGGTTGTGCTCACGCACACGTGCTTGCTCTGTCTCAGCCTCTCTCTTTCGATGAATCCGCACTGAGGAAAGACCAACTGAGGACATAGTGAGAAGACAGCCATCTGCAAGCCAGAAAGAGTGTCCTCATCAGAAACGCAGCCCTGTTGGACCTTGATCTTGGACTTCCCATCTTTCAGAACTGTGAGGAAATAAATTTCTGCTCTTTAAACCAAGCAGTCTGCAGGCATCTTCCTATGGATACTCCAGCACGCTAATACAATCTGCAAAGAATAAGATTGCTTTTTAAAAATCCTCTTTGCCCTTGGAAACACCCATTTTCACAGAGAAACCTATCTGAGACCAGAGGAGCAGTTGATAAACGCAAAAACACATTTTATGATGAGAAACTTCCTTTTCCTATGGTTTCAGAAACCAGTTGGGTAAGAAAAGTAACTGTTACCTCTTTAGAAATTGGTATTCCCAGAATTTCCTCCTAGGAGATACAAAACACATTCTAGTTTTATTTTCTGCACGTCTAGGCTTTCGATTCTGTCTTAGCAGAAGGTCAGGCAGAGGGTCTGTCTGACCCTCAAGTGTACCATCCAGTTTATTTAACCAGTCCCCTATTTTTTAATGTTTCAGAAATTTTGCAATATTTTATTCACTCATTCAACAAACACTTAATGAATGCCTTCCATGTGCCAGGCACTCTTCTACGAGTTACAAAACCCCTGACCTCATTACAACTGAAGACCGGTAACACTCAGGTGAACAAGGATATGTAATATATCAGGTGGTGATAAATGTGATGGGGAGAAATCAAGCGGTGTAAGGGGAAATAGGAGAGAGAGGGTAGAGGGGGCACATTGCTTTCTTGCATGGAGGAATTTGGTAGGCTTCCCTGATATCTGAGCAGAGATAGGGACAGTGAACGGCAAGGTCCCGAGGAGGGAACACACTTGACACGTGCAGGAATGGCAAGGATGCCTGTGTGGCCTGAGCAAAGTGAGCTGGGGAGTGGGGGTGGGGTGGGGGAGTAAAAGATGAGATCAGAGAAGTTTGCCATTGACCTGGGTGTGGCAGATCATATGCAGCCGGTTTGGCTTTTCCTCTGAGATGAGAAAAGTTTGGAGCTCTTGGAGGCTTTTAGGGTAGAGGAACGACACAGGTTTTAAAAGAATCACAATGGCTGCTTGTGTTAAAATTGGACTGTAGGTAAGAAAATAGAAGGACTGAAGGTGGAAAAAAGGAGTCAGATTTTGTATATACCGTGAAAGTAAATCTAACACAATTTCCTGACGGATTTCATGTAGTGTATGAAAAACAGAAGTCAAGGATGACTTCGGTCAATCTTTGAACACTTTTCTGAGATTTATTTAGGATAAATTTTTTTGAATGGAAGGCCAGATCAGAGATATGCACATGTAAAAATTTGGGGGCATATATTGTCAATTGCCCTCTGGAACTTGGAACCATTTTATACCCTCACTTGTAGTGACGGAGACTCTCCATTTCTCAGTAGCTTAGGAAAATAACATGGACCATTATTTTTAATATTGACAGCTTAATATGAAAAGTAGATTTTTTGTGACTTATTTAACTTTATCCTTAATGATTCTTAATATTCTTGAATATTTTTAGTAGTCCTTGGTATTGACCACTTTTCCACTGGGAAGTTCACCTTTTTTATTATCACTTAAAATTTTTATTTATAACTTTAATTTAAAATTTTATTGATTGACAAAATCCATTCCCTTTTCCTTCTAAAAACCCAGCTAAACCACATTTCCCAGCCATCCTTACACTTAACAATAGTTATATGTCCAAATTCTGGCCAATGGAAGATTACAGAGGTACTTTTAGCCTGGCCCATAAAAACATTCCTTTCATGATCCTGCAACCCTCTTTTTTCCTCTAAGAGAGATGGCAGGGAATGACCCCCAAGGAGACCGTGGGAGTCACATTGTTGAAAATGGTACAAGAAAGAAGGATCTTGAGACACTAATCACTATGTACAGGAGAGCTACCCACCAAGAACACTGGATTTGGAGAGTTTTGTGAGAAATGTGCTTTACTGTGTTAAGCCACTGAGATTTCAGAGTTTATTTATTACAGCAGGGGGTGTTTTCCCTAATCAAGAAATACATAGAAAGAGTTATAAAGAATTTCTTTATCTTCAGATAGGCAAATATACTTGTCTTTTGCCTGTGTGGAGAAATGTAAAATTTTCTTCTCTGAAGGTACACGGACCCTGGTGCTCCCTGGTACTGAGAGACTAATCCATCCCTCTAAATTCCTTCTTTGAGTTAACAACTCCAAGAACAGGATGTAATGGACTATAACAGGCCAAATCTCTCTTCCTACGCCCCCACTCTTTTTTTTCTCTATCTCTCTTTCTTTCCCTCTTTCTCTCTCTCCCTATCTCTCTCTCTCCCCACTCCTCTCTCTCTCTCTCTCTCTCTCTCTCTCTCTCTCTCTCTCTCTCCCTCTCTCTCTCTCTCCCCCTCTCTTCCCCCCACCCCCACACATGCATGCGCGCACTTTTTCTGAAAGATTGCCTGATTGCTTACCAAACTTGTAATTGGGACTCTGCCAATTTGTTTCTTTGCTATATAAAATATCTTGTTTCCCATTTTCCAGGAAACACTGCCTTTGGATATTCTCTCTGTTGCAATAGCCTGAATAAAATACCTATCCCCTTGATTCGCAGTCAGCTTTTGAAAGTTCGACACATATAAAAAAATAAGGCAAATGTTTTTTCTTGGTTTATTGTCTTTCTATTTTGTCTGTGAAAATATTTTTAATGGCTGTCTAATTTTTCAATATATTCTGTTTCTGGATATGATCTTTCTTTATATGCTCTGTAATTTATAGCCCATGAAATAGCAAACTGTCTTCTTTTGCTCATAGAAGTTCTATCTACATTCTTTCTCATTTTGTGCTAAACCTAGAATATATGGTACATGAGTTAACAGAGTACAATTTCCTGCCTTGTCCTTCTCATGTCTTACTGGGCATTTACTCTCAAGACTACTGTCTTGGTCATCTGACTGTTAAGGATATGCCTCAGGTCACTGAGTCTTTCGAAGGCATCTTGTTTTGTCTGCCTGAGTCAATTTGCCACCAGCCTTATGTGTTATGTATTCTCACTGGTCACCAATCACCCTGACCACACTCGTGAACACTAGTCAGACTAGCGAGACGGATCACATGCAGCTGTCTCTGGCCTGCATGACGGGAGGGGCTTTTCATTTACCAATAATATCATGTATGTAGAATAATACAAGGGGAGTGTATCAGTTTGCTTTGCTGCTGTAACAAATTACCACATGCACATAGGGCAGTGTAGGATTTTGATCATTAGTTCCGAGCGCAAAAGCTCCATTTTTATGGATGGCGAGTAATATTTTCCTTACAAATTAAAAAAAAATGCAAAACTACTATCTTACATTTCTGGAGCTCAAAAGTCCAAAATGGTTCTCACTGGGCTAAACTTGAGCTTTCAGCAATGCTGCATTCCTCAGTGGAGGCTCCAGAAAAGAGTCTGTTTTCTCACCTTTTCTAGCTCCCAGAGACTACCTGCACACCTCCCCTTGTGTGTCCCCTTCCTCCATCTGCAGAGCCAGCAGTGCAGCCCCTTCAAGTCTCTGACTCTGCCTCTCCTGCCTTCTTTCACATAGAAGGGCCTTTGTGATTATTCATATGGAAATTCTTTCCATGTCAATATTCTTAACTTAATCACCTCTGCAAAGTCCCATGTTTCATGTAAGGTAACATATTCCCAGGGCTTAGGATGTGGTGGGCCACCGTTCTACCTTCCACAGAAGGATTTCTTCACACTGTAACACAATGGCAAATCCTCTTAATGGTCCTAAGTTGACTCTTAAATTATGTCTGGTCACGGATCACGCCGTGCAGACAAAAATCTCACTTCTTAACTAAATTCTTAACTACTTTGTGTTAATGAACACAAAGTAAAAAAATTACTAGAAGAAAGTAAAATATATACAAATAAAGGTGATACTCTTTATGGTGTAAGAAATCTATAATCCCTTGGTAGAAATACTCAGAGTAATAATCAGAGATAAAAAGGTAGCTTTTAGTGGGGCTGATACAAAAAAGATCTACATTTATATGTGACTTGCTTTTTGTTTCTAAAAGTTGAAAATATCTCTTGAAGATAATAATATGAATTTCCATTTAGGCAAAATTGATTAAAATAAAACATAAGCTCTAAACAAATGTTTCTACCTTTAAGTTTTCTCCTATTTCTTTTTTTAAATGTTTATTCATTTTTGAGAGAGAGGCAGAGTGCAAGCAGGGGAGGGGCAGAGAGAGAGGAAGACACAAAAACCAAAGCAGGCTCCAGGTTCTGAGCTGTCAGCTCAGAGCCTGATGTGGGGCTTGAACTCATGAACCGTGAGATCATGACCTGAGCTGAAGTCAGATGCTTAACTGACTAAGCCATCCAGGTGCCCCAAGATTTCTCCTATTTCAAATGAACCAGAGGATTAAAAACATGAATCAATACAAAATGCTTCCCAGGATTAGTCAGTAAGATAACATAAAATTTTTCAATATTTGAAATTCTTTCATTACAATAATATTAGAGTTTCAGATTCAACTGCTTGACTTGTTTTCTCCAAATGGCTATTCTTATCATCTGCCCTTTTCTTCAATATAAAAATCATTTATTGATTGCTTCCTTTGTACAAGCACTATCCTAAGTGTGGGGACATAAAAATGAATAAAGTGTGGCTTCTAATTTTGGACTTTGCAGTCCAGTGTGACAAAACTTAGAAAATCAAACCATTTCTACACTAATGGTTATATGAAGAAAACACCATGAAAACACAGGTAAGGGAGCATCTAACTATTTTTTATTTTTAAATATTTATTTATTTGTGACAGAGAGAGAGAGAGAGAGAGAGGGAAGGGGAAGAGAGAGAGGGAGAGAGAGGATCTGAAGTGGGCTCTGTGCTGAGAGTGGAGAGCCCAATGCAGGGCTCGAACTCACGAACCGTGAGATCATGGCCTGAGCTGAAGTCAGATGCTTAACCGACCGAGCCACCCAGGTGCCCTGGGAGCATCTAATTCTTAAGCAATCACACTTTAGAAAATAATGTACTTAGTCTCAGCTAAAAATACTAGTACTAATAAAGTAAAAGAACAGTGAACCGAAAGACAAGATGTATTAGCAAGTAATGGAATAAAGGAGTATTTAGGAATGAAAGATGATTTATGACCACAGATTGCAGTAAAATTATTGTTATAGATACCAATATTTTGATTATAAATCTTCTCTCTCTTGGGAAAATAGAATGGCTTCTTTGAGAAGCAGATTTCTCTTCCAAATGTTTTTCACTAACACCAATCTGGACGAGAGGAAGAATTTATCTTCCAGGACTGAATTTAACTTCTCTGTTTAATTTCAGTAAATATGAACTACTTACTGGGAAAAGAATTCCTTAGTGCAGGTAGTTGCATGGTTGTGTTTCACAATTTGAAATTCTAAGCTAAATGTGCCTTCTAATTCATCATTACTCAAAAGCATGTAAGAGTGGCCCTACATTTAAACAAAATACTGTATGAAGCAGTTTACACTTGGAGAGGTAAGGAACGATAATAATGATACTCTTATTATTGGAAAAATGATATGTGCCAACATGCCAAGTCTAGAACATACCAAGTCTACTCAACAAGACCAGCATCAGTCGTTTATAATCATAAGGACTATTAACTAAACAAGAGAAAACAGAACAAACATGTTTAGAAAGTTCCACTGATGGGGGCGCCTGGGTGGCTCAGTTGGTTGAGCGTCCGACTTCAGCTCAGGTCATGATCTCACTGTGAGTTCGAGCCCCATGTCGGGCTCTGTGCTGACAGATCAGAGCCTGGAGCCTGCTTTGGATTCTGTGTCTCCCTCTCTCTCTGCCCCTCCCCGGCTCACGCTCTGTCTCTCTCTCTCTGTCAAAAATAAATAAACATTAAAAAAAATTAAAAAAAAAAAAAAGTTCCACTGAGGAAAGTAAAGACAGATGATGGATAGATAGGCAGGTAAATACATAGACAGATAGATAGATAGATACCCAGATGGAGTTATATAAAGATAGAAATGAGCCATGAGGTAAAAAAGGAAGGGGGAAACTTCCTGTTCTGAAAAACTGAGCTCAACTGTAACCCACAAATTTTTCAAAAAATGTATTACTATTTTTTTTTAATTTTAATGTTTGTTTATTTTTGAGAGAGAGAGAGAGAGAGAGCGAGCAGGGGAAGGGCAGAGAGTGAGGGAGACAGAATCTGAAGCAGGCTCCAGGCTCTGAGCTGTCAGCACAGAGCCCGACGTGGGGCTTGAACTCACAAGCGGTGAGATCATTACCTGAGCTAAAAAGTCAGATGCTTAACTGACTGAGCCACCCAGGTGCCCCCCAAAATGTATTATTTTAATAACATTTTCTACTTTCTCTATTATTATAGAAGAATGTATTTTCATAGTTTTACACTTGGAAAATGGACAGAGGACAGAGAAGACGATAGAAACCCCGTTAATCTCATTACCCAGTGATATCCACTCAAAAATTTACCTGCATTTGCTTCATTATTTGTCTATGAAAATGTATCTTACCCATAAGCAAAATTAAAATCCTTGTGTAAACTTTGTTTTGTAAATTTCTTTTCTGTTTAAAAATGTGTTATTATATTTCCCATGTCATGAATAGATTTTAAAAATATATCTTTAATAACTGTACTTTTATCTTTTTGTGGATATTCCATGATTTATTTACATAATTTCTTAATATTAGACACCAGTATTACTTCCAATATTTTGCTGCTAAAAATGTTGCAATAATTAATTTGCAATAATTATACAAAATTTGTTTCTTCAGTATAAAATGTCTACTTTAAAAGTGGAATTTCTGGGTCAAAATACCTGGACTCTTTCAAAAGTCTCTTAAAAAGGGGTCAATTTGTTTACTCCAGCCTTCCCCACACCGAATGTAATACATAAGAACTTGTCTATCTTTTTTATTTACATAACTTGAATAATTCTACATGCATTTTTCTGTGTCTTGTTTTTACCTACTCATTTATTTTGGAGGTCTTTCCATATCAACACATAAAGATCAGTTTCACTCTTTTTAGATTAGCATTTATTTCCGTTGTATGAATTGTATGAATATTTCCATTGTATGAATTCCCAAGCCTTGACTTGCCCCATCCCATCATGAGCAAGTACTTTTGGGAGGGCACAGAAGTTCATCATCAGGTAGAAGACGGGAGCTAGTGTGAAACCCAGTGTCAGAGAGGCACTGACCTCCCAGAGAGAAACAGGAGCCGATTGGATGAAAAAGTATAAGAGAAATGGGAGGGCGGAAGGAGTAGAAGATAAGAAAGAAAGAGCAGGGGTGTCTGGGTGGTTCGGCTTAGGTCATGATCTCACGGCTTGTGGGATCAAGCTCCACCTTGGGCCCCAGGCTGGCAGTGTGGAGTCTGCTTGGGATTCTCTCTCTCCCTCTCTCTCTGCCCCTCCCCACTTGCTCTCTCTGTCAAAATAAATACATAAAAAATTGGAAGAAAAAAAACAAGAAGGAAGATAAGGGAATAAAAAAAGTGAGAGAGGAGACATACAATGAAGTAGCTAGCCATGTCAAGGAAACAGACAGGGCCGGAGAGGAAAAGGAAGGGAGAGCTGACAACAAAAGAGGAACTCTGTCCACTATCATAGTGTTACGATTTATAGTTTAAAATATGCTTTGTGTACAGACTCTAATTTCACAGTAAATACATGCAGCAAATAAGTAGGATAGTTAATACTGTTGAGCCATATGATATCAACCCCACATTTCTTATCTTATATGTCCATGCTTTTTTTTTTCTTTTATATTTATTTAGTTTTAGTAATCTCTACACCCAACATGGGGCTCGAACTCACAATCTCGGGATCAAGAGCTTCATGGTCTTCCAGCGGGGCCAGCCAGGCACCCATCTGGGTTTTTATACCACAACTCAGACTAGCTTGGCTTTGAGGTATCCTGGGAAATACTAATTAGTTTGAAAGGGAAAGGTGAGGTGTCAGAAGCAAGAATAAATAGAATTGATGGGAGCATAGGGCAGGCTGTAGGAGCAAGTTAGCACTGTCCAAATAGTCAGGGAAAACTGAAGTTTGTTCCAGAACAAATCAGTACTCAAGGGCTTCTGATTTAGCTGTTGAGGTATAGCAGCAAGGGAATCGAGGAGGAACTGAAAATCAACATTAGGAAAGCAGTCATCCAGTTGATGAAGAGTTAGAAGCCAATAATCGGAGGCACAGATGTAACCTCTGTGGAAAGGGGCTAGCATAGGCTCTCCACAGGCTGCTGGATATCAATGAAATAGGCTTATATTTAAGGAGAGGCTGCCATGATTTCTGAGCAGCAGAAAACAGGAGCTGGGGGCAGGTGGGGGCATCACCCATTCATAGGGATGGACAAATATAGGGAAAGGCTACAGCTTGGAGGACACAGGTTTATAAGCTCAGAGTTCAAATCAGAGACCAGATGATATCCTATCCATGCCCTGGTGGAAATGGGGATTTTGATTTTTTTCTTGTCCTGATCAGGAATGGCAGCGATACAAAACTGAGCCCACTGGGGAAGCCAGGGTTTGGCATACTTTATTTCTACCTCAAGTGACATTTCTTAACAATAAGGTGGGTTATCTTTGTTAATCACAGTAGCTAATATTGTTAAATGAGGGCTTACTGCTTTATGTGAATGATCCCAATTTATCCTCAAAGCAACCCTTGAAGCAGGTACTGCCATTTTATACATTTTACTGAGGCAGGTACTTTTACCGAGGCAGATGCTGAGACCCTAAGAGATCAGGTTGCTCACTTACCCTATTACTAGCCTTAAGCATTAGAACTGGAATCTCAACCCAAGTCATCTAATCCCACACTCTTTGCTTTTAAACATAACTGCCTTTCTTATAGAGAGATTGGACATGTTGGGAAATATGAAGCCATATACAGATGGAAGTATCTATTACAATCCTTTAGCCTAATTATTTTTAGCCATTGTCTGCCAAAGTCTATCTTTTTCAATTTTATTAGGATGATCTGCTCTTGAATCTGAAAATTAAGTGTTTCACTTGACCATCTACCTCAATTTTGTACCACTCTTTCTCCATTTACTGCTAACCCTGAGATTATTTGCATCTGGTCATTTATCTTAGCTGCCTTCCCTTTCTTTGTTCTCTTCTCCCAAAGGTTTTTTTTACCTGTTATTTGAATCATTTATTTCGGTCTCTCCCTATGGAACATTAACATGATAAAGATTCTTATCATCACTAAAAACACAACTTTTGAAAATAGCTCTTATAATTAAAATGCATTATGTTTAATACAATTAACTTTTTTCCCCCAGGGTTAATTCTATCTATCTATCTATCTATCTATCTATTTAATTTTAGAAGTGTGGATTACAACCTCTTACTATCTTTAAGCCATGCAGAACTTCAGTGCTGAATTTTAAGTTTTAAAAGTAGGATCATCATTCAGTTATAAGAATTTCATGCATAACTATAATAGTTGCTGTTCCATCCATTGCTGCCTTATAGTAACTTTTTAGTATTAGTGATGTTTCATGTTTTTCTTTTAATTGTTAAAATCTCTGCTCCACTAACTGTAAATTTACGTATAGTTTTCCAGACAAAACTATTTTCTTAAAAGTTTTTCAAGGGGTGCCTGGGTGGCTCAGTCGGTTAAGCGTCCGACTTCGGCTCAGGTCACGATCTCACGGTCCGTGAGTTCGAGCCCCGCGTCGGGCTCTGGGCTGACGGCCCAGAGCCTGGAGCCTGCTTCTGGTTCTGTGTCTCCCTCTCTCTCTGCCCCTCCCCCGTTCATGCTCTGTCTCTCTCTGTCTCAAAAATAAATAAATGTTAAAAAAAAAAAAAAGTTTTTCAAAATGAGAGAATTTGTGTCAGGCAGAAATCAGTCTGGGAATTTACTGTGATGAGCCTGCTAGTTAATGGTGGGAGACACTTTGCAGGAATGCTATTAGGAGGTGGAAGGCATCCAAAGAAATCAGAAAATTGCTCTTCATGAATAAAGGAAGACATGCTTTTCCCTCTGACAAAGAGATGGGAAAAGAATAATAATACTAATAAACTAGTTGAAGAGAGAGAAGCCACAAAAGAGAGAAAGGAACTAGAAAGACCAGTAATTTTGTGTGATCTGGCAATAACAAGATAGGAAACAATAGAAAAACTTACTTTCACATTACCAGTGAAGCAAAAAATATACAAAAATTAATCTCACAAAGCAGTACCTAAGAGCCTAAACCCTTACTAACAAAATATTAAAACTGCATTAAAGAGGGGTGCCTGGATGGCTAGGTCAGCAGAGTAAGCGACTCTTGATCTCAGTGTTGTAAGTTTGAGCCCCACGTTGGGTGTAGAGATTACTTAAAAAAATGTATAGTCTAAAAAAAAAAAAAAAAAAAAAACCTATTAAAGAGCATTTAAAAGGTCCAAAGCAGGGGCACCTGGGTGGCTCAGTCGGTTGAGTGTCAGACTTCGGCTCAGGTCATGATCTCTTGCTTTGTGAGTTCCAGCCCCACAGAGGGCTCTCTGATGTCAGCACAGAGCCTGCTTCAGATCTTCGGTTCCCCTTTCTCCACCCCTCCCCCCCTCAAAAATAAACATTTAAAATATAAACAAATAAAAGGGCCGAAACGGCTGTGTAGAAAAAGAAATACAACATGTTCCAGGAGGAGAAGTTTGGAAGGAGCTAGGGTAAGGGTGTGTGTGTGCCTAGGAAGGAGCAGTACAAAGGAGTTTTTTGACAGTTCTGTGCCCTGATTGTGGTGGTGGTCACATGAACCCATACATGGAGTAAATTTCATAGAACTATGCCACAAACACACAAAAAGAGTACTTGTAGAACTGGTGAAATACACATTAGATCTATGGTCAATGGTATTTTATCAATGGCTCTTTCTTGCTTTTGATAAAATACCGTGAAGTGGCTGAAGGGTACACGGGAACTCTATTATTTCTGCAACTTCTAAGTGAGTCTAAAATCAAATGAAAATATAAAGTTTTTTAAAAGTCACATTCTAAGAGATTCATGAATCAAAAATCTCAAAGGAGAAATTAGAAAGTAGCTTGAATTGAGAAAATAAGATTGGGGTGCCTGGGTGGCTCGGTCAGTGTCCGACTCTTGGTTTCAGCTTAGGTCGTCTCACGGCTAGTGTGTTAGAGCGCCACATCAGGCTGTGCACTGACTGCAGAGTCTGCTTGAGGTTCTCTCTCTTTCCCTCGCTCTCTCTACCCCTCCCCTGCTCTCATGTTCTCTCTCTGTCTCTGTCTCTCTCGGAATAAATTAAAAAAAAAAAAGATAAAACATATAGCATGGTGACTCCAGTTAGTAATACTGTATCGAATACTTGAAATCTGCAGAGTGCATTTTAAGTGTTCTCAACGCACACACATATGCACACACCCACCCACACACAAAAGATAAGTGAAGTGATGGATGTGTTAATTAACCTGATAATCATTTCACAATATATACATATATCAAATCATTACATCATGCAATTTAAATATGTACGATTTTGTCTGTCGATTATACCTCAATAAAGCTGATAAAAAATCATGAATGTTGTTTTTAAAAATAAATAAATGTTAAATAATTACTATATGGTAAAATAGTTTCATGTAATATTTGAAGAATGACTTAAATGTTGAAAAATTAAAGTAATCACTATATAAGGATAAAAGAATGGAATTGTCTGAGAAAATATGTAAATAGAGCAGTAGTAACCAGACAAATGGTTATAGCTGAAACTTCAATACTGTTAAAAAATAATATAGGGGCGCCTGGGTGGCTCAGTCAGTTGAGCGTCTGACTTCGGCTCAGGTCACGATCTCACAGTTCCTGAGTTTGAGCCCCGCATCAGATCCTCTGTCTCCGTCTCTCTCTCTGCCCCTTCCCTGCTAGTGCTATCTCAAAAATAAATAAACATTAAAAAAAATATGTAGTTTTTCATTGTTTTTTCTACTTGATAATTTATAGCTTTTGTTTAAAAGGTAAATTATTATAATTTGTAGCTGTTTACAAAATAAAATTAATTTTTCTTTAAAATCTAAGAGAGTAAAGTGTTGGAAATCTTCGATGTGTTTTTGTTTTTCCTTTCCCAGAGCTTTTCATTCTTAATTCTATTTACCATGCTACTCCAAACAGGCACCACTGATTACTTAATTTCACTATAATCAAAATGCTAGAAATAAAGTACTTTAATCACGTCTTAAGACTTCCTTGATATAAACATCACAATGACAAAATCTGATTTTTCCCCCACCGTGATAGATAATGCTGATTTAAGTTAAAATCTAATTTTTTAAAACAAGATTAAGGATATTACATGAATTCCTTCAGAGACAATAACAATCCTGCCAAGAAAATTACATTACCCAGTGCACTATCCTAACCATGTTGGCTGGGGGGAGTGAGTAATTACCACAACAAACAATGGGGTTGATTTTCAACAGCAGTTCCCTCTCTGTTTCCTATTTGAACTCTTGCTACTTATGTTGAAAACTGTGTATTTATCTTCTGATGCATTCTGCCTCATTACTTAGATTCCCACACTCTCAGGTTCCTCTAAAATCTAACTTCTCTTTCACCTCTTATTTCCTGTTTATTCTCTGTTAACATACTAAGTACTTTGACAGTAGCAACCCAATGAAGTGTCTCTGATACCAATTCCTTGTACACTGGTGGGAAACAATTTTAAAAATGGAAGAGACGTCAGGAGAAAATCCTGCATTTAGAAAAATGAAGCCAAATTCATTTTATAAAGGAGATAAGTAAAGAAGCAAAATTTTTTTAATAATTTTTTTAAATGTTTATTTATATTTGAGAAAGAGAGAGAGAGAGAGAGAGAGAGAGTGAATGAGTAGGGGATGGGCAGAGAGAGACATAGAATCTGAAGCAGGCTTCAGGCTCTGAGCTGTCAACACAGAGCCCTACGCGGGCTTCTAACTCATGAGCCACTCAGATCATTACCTAGGCCAAAGTCAATGCTTAACCAATGGAGCCACTCAGGTGCTCCAAGAAACAAATCTTGAGATCCAGCATATAATATTTTCAGTTGACCCAAAGTATACTTAACCCAAAATAGGTTATTAGGATTTGTTATTTTTTTTCATTGATTATCAAACTTTCAAAAGTCATCACTGTCAATATTCTTACCTCTGTTCTAGAATAGTAAAAATAACATTTAGGAGGAGAAGGGTCAGAAGCCACCCTAATGTATCATTTTCCTTACCCACGGTGAAACTCTTCATTTAAATAAATTCTTCAAATTCTACCAAATGGAGATATTCAGGTTAACAATAGTTCTGAAAATGTGAAAATCTTAGAAAAGCTTAAGACGCATTTATTAACTATGGTCATTCATTTTGTCTCAAGTAAGTTTAATAAACAATTGTTTTCAACACCTGACTGAGATGCTTAGGAGCAACTGTTTCTCTCTCCCTCCTTTTCTTTTTTTCTTTGATGGTGTGGGTAGGAGGATGGGGTAGAGGTATATAATTGTGAGGTCCGGATCTGCTTAGTATAAGCGAAGAGAACAACTCTGGATAAAGAGAGAAGAGCATAAATGTTTGATTTGCCTGCGGCTTGTGGGAAAGAGTATCAAAAGGTGGGAGGGGCACGTGGAAGGGAAGACAGGAGGGCACTGAAAAGAAACTCCGCTTTTTCCACGGTTCTGTCTAAGGTGGTTACTCATGTAATGACAACAAAGTATCATCCTTAGTTGACTCTATCGGAGCTAATGGGCTCGTTTCATTTGCCATGGATTTTTCCCTCCACAGGAGATCCGGACCAGGAACCTACCTACATCTGCTTCAAATCATGCATCGTACAGAATCTCTGGGCAGCAAGGGACTGGGGGTGGCATGTGCCACAGGTAGGAGATGGCTAACCCTTGTTCAAGGTCACACCGCTAAGTAAACAGCCTGGAAAACGCTGTTTCTCTTGGAAATGCCTGGCCCACTTATTCTGAAATGTTGACTCCTTATGTTTCATTCAGATTTTTGCCTGCTTATTACCTTCTCAGATCTAGACCACCCTGGACAAATCTGAACAGATTCCCACCCCCATCCCAACCACCCTATTATTCTCTATAATAGCGTATTTGGTTTCTTTACAGTACTTAATACAACTTGTACTTGTCTACTCATCTGTTTACTTGTATATAAAATATTATCTTGTTTGGTACAAGTAAATAATAAGCCTTGATAAAAAGAATATGCCTTTGTAGTGGTCTTCATGTTTATATTTTGCAAATATTTATTTAGCACCTATGGTATTTCAAGAAATATTTGTAGCACAAGAGATCAATGGGACACAAGCCAAACCTAGTTCCTTATTAAAGCTGAAAATGTATTAGTGAATACTGACTGGGAGTTTAATAATTGCAACTTAAATTGTATTTTTTTTTTTTTTTTAAGTGGGCTCCATGTTCAACATGGGGCTTGAACTCATGACCCTGACATTAAGAGTTGCGTGCTTTACCAACTGAGCCAGCCAGGCACCACTTAAATTGTATTTGCTTCAAATTTATTTATTTATTTTTGAAAGAGAGAGCAAGCAGAAGAGGGGCAGAGAGAGAGAGGGAGAGAGAGAATCCCAAGCAGGTTCCACACCGTCAGCACAGAACCTGATGTGGGGCCTCAACTGATGAACCGAGAGATCATGATCTGAGCTGAAATCAAGAGTTGGATACTTAACTCACTGAGCCACCCAGGCACCCATAAATTGTATTTTTTTTTATATACACATACTTTTTTGCCTGTTTAGAATCAAAGAATATTTTTCACTTCCACAGGTAACTGTGCTTTCTCTCATTTTTCTTGATACATGGGGTCTTCTTGGCCTGGTTTTTATTTTACCACCTGTGGTAGAGACATGGATACAGAAAGCAGTTCATATTTAACTCTGTTACGAGAAAACCCTGTGCAAGTGCCATGTAAATAGCAACTGATCCCTGGTCTCTGTGATGAGGACACAACAGGAAATGGAAAGACGTGGGGAGCTGGAGAAAACATGCCCCAAATAAAGGGTGCCACACCACCGCTGCTCTGTAATTTCACTGTTTGTGAGAGCTCAGTTTTTCAAGAGAAGCTAGAAGTCTGGGTTGGATTTTATTTATATTAAAGTATCCGATTTTTAAATTGTTTGAGGGCTAATTAAATGAAATGTGGCAACACCGGGCAGGTCAAACAAATATGATGTTAGAGCATATTCAGCCCTCTTGATGTCTGTTTCCTCCATCCTAATGTTCATTAGGATTTCTCATTTTCAACTGATAAGACTCTTTGACCGCTAACACTTGGGACATTTAAAGGCAGATGACTTTCTATTTCTTCCTTTCACAGTACGTAACAGGTACTTACAAAATATTAGTTGAGTAGACTGACTGAATGAAATCATTCACACTTTGTAATGTGGTTCAAAAGTCAGAGTTATTTAATTTCCCTGAAGTGAGAAAAATTGAATAAAAATGTATTTACATATTTGATAACCGTAACAGTGAACAATTTTGAGCACTTTCTATGTACTAGGTACTTTGAGGTGTTGCCCTACTAAGTCATTATGATGATTCTGTGTAGTAAGACTATCATTGTCCCCTAACTCGTCCAAAGAGTTAGTAAGCTACAGAGTTATTAAAGGGAAGAGATATAAAATAATCTAATTCTGACTCCAAGTCCCAAGTATCAATCACTTAATTATTATTCCATGTTCATTTGTATTAAAGAACAACCATAACATAATAAAGACCTATGAAACAAATATTGTTTTGTTCTGGAAACTGACACTGGTTTTTGCATCAGCTACGTAATCTAAGAGAACAGAGATATAATACGAGGTTAAGAACTTGGAAAAATCCAAGGACTTTTGGAGAAGTTGTAGGTTGAGAAGGAAAACACAAGGCCCCAGAATGGGACGAAAGACTCACTTTAATCAAAAGCGATGAAAAGTGGAGTGCTAGGAATCAGAAAAAAAGCTATCTGGAAAAGTTTTTTTTCGAATTCTGGCTGCATATTAGAGTCATCCGGGAAGTTTTTAAAAAAAGACTCCTGCCGGGGCGCCTGGGTGGCGCAGTCGGTTAAGCGTCCGACTTCAGCCAGGTCACGATCTCGCGGTCCGTGAGTTCGAGCCCCGCGTCAGGCTCTGGGCTGATGGCTCAGAGCCTGGAGCCTGTTTCCGATTCTGTGTCTCCCTCTCTCTCTGCCCCTCCCCCGTTCATGCTCTGTCTCTCTCTGTCCCAAAAATAAATAAAAAACGTTGAAAAAAAATTAAAAAAAAAAAAAAAAAAAAAAAGACTCCTGCCTGGTTGCAAGGGCAGACTCTTTGAGAAAGAGACCACAACATCAGCATTAGAAACAAAACTAATCAAAACTCTTTAGATGGTTCCAAAATACAGCCGGATGGAAATTTCTGCCTCAGATTATCCAGTGATAGTCAAACTAAACTCTTAGAGGATCCTCAGAAGTGCCTCAAGTTTAGGGAAGAGTAGGTCGGACTTCATGCCGCTCGTTCCCGTCGGTCTCATTGGCTCTGCTTTGATCTGTTTCGTACACTGGACTTCTGCATTAGATTTCATTTGAAAAAATAGTTTTGTAGTAAAAAATAAAGAGATGGCTTTTCATCGTTCTATCCCCCTCAGTTTTAAGTTGGAAACTGAGGAATAAAGGGGCTAATACAGAGGCTGCCACAAGACACGTGGATTTCAAGAACCCATCTCCGTGGCTTTGATCAGAGACAGAGAGACACGTAGAAATGAGGTGTCAGGCACTGGACACTGGAATGCTGCCTCAGTGCCACGCGCAGTCTCCATAGATGTCCTCGTCAGTGGTGACAGTTGAAACAACAGAAAAACCAGCCGGCTCAGTTAACCTTGGGCAAGTTCCTATAAATGATGGAAACTAATTTCCATCCAGAATCCTGTAAGAGACACAACACAGTACTTAGTGTTCCAGTCTTTGAGATTTCTTTCAACTTCAGGAAGAACTTGGACTGGATGCTGATTACCAGTTGTCAAGTCACTATACCAGGCTCCACTATGTTAGGACTCTTAAATGCCACGTGATTGTTCAGCGATAAGCAAAGGTCAAAAGTGAAAAACAAATATCATGAAGGAAAAAGAAAAATAACTTAGCAAAAAGGATTTAAAAATGGGCAAGGAAACAAAAATGAAAGATTTTAAAAAATTGCAACTGAAAAAACTTGAAAAAGCTGAAATACAATATAAATTAAGACACACACTAGAAAGTTAAAAGGCCAAAAGAGAAAGTTCTATAAGGTGTTTCTTTTTCACTTACTGGTATTCTGTTAATTACCATTGGGTAAAACCTCAGTATAGAGACAAGATCTGATCTTTTGTCTTCTAATTACCACTGATGACTGATTTGAGTCTGAGAATATTGATAATAAAATATAGGACAATGTTTTTATAACTGTATGAAGATGAAAGGGACCTTAAATTTTCTTTTTTTGTCTTTATTATTGCTAAATGGTCATCTAGTCCATGTTTGATTTATTAAAATGTTTACTAAATGGCTTTTGTGTGCTAAGTACTATATTAGGTAATGAAGACAAAAATGTGAAGAAGACAGATCTAGTTAGACATATCTGTGCTTCATGGAAGTATACTCAAATACAGAAAAAAGATAAAAAGTAAAAGTATTGTAAGGGGGAAGATTAGGGCACTTACAATAGGGAATGAATGGATAAAAATTGTGCATTACTTTAGATACAGTGGTCAAAGAGTGATGGCAGATCATTATTTCGAGTGGTGAGAAAGCACTACTTCCAAAGGCACTCCATTTCTGAGGGAAGAGAAAGTGTGAGAGTTCAAGGTACCACAGTCCAGAATGGCTTAAACAGATTATACCAGAATGTGGCATGGGATGAGACTGGAGATGGCCTTGAGGAGCATATTAAGAAATGTACACTTTAGGGCGCCTGGGTGGCTCAGTCTAAATTAAGCATCTGACCTCGGCTCAGGTCATGATCTCACAGTTCATGGGTTCAAGCCCTGTGTCGGGCTTTTTGCGGGCAGCACGGAGCCCACTTAGGATTCTCTCTCTCTGCCTTTCCCAATGCTCTCACACTCTTTCTCTCAAAATAAATAAACATATAAGAAAAAACAGAGTTGAAACTCGTAAATTTGGTTTGAATTTTACAAAGATCACTTATATTGTGTATAAAGAATAAACTTCAGCGGCGCCTCAGTGGCTCAGTCGGTTAAGTGTCCAACTTCAGCTCGGGTCATGATCTTATGCAGAAGGTAAAGTGATTGACAGTGCCTTGAGATAAGTGACATATACTTATCATGGGACCCCCCCCCCCCACCACCACCACTGGCAGGGGTCTCAGGTAGCTTGTTGGTTAGGTGATGAATCTCTGATAAATGAAACATAGCAGTTTTGACCTGAATGATAATAAAAGTGAGCATTACAGAATATTTTTCCCAAGTCAAAGAAGCACCCAGTGAAAAACTTTTAGGCATCAAGACGCTTGGTTTTTCTAGAAACAGAAAAAAAGACCAAGATGGCTGAAGTTCTGGGATTGGGAGTAGATGAAATCAGAGATGAAGGAACAAAAACATGTGGGGTCTTCTATGAGGTGGAGTGGTGCCATTTACTGAGATTAAAAAGAAATTCTGGAAATGCAGAAATGTTATTCAAAAAAGAACAAAAACCCAAACAAACAAAAAACCTGGAGTACAAATTTAGAGAAAACCCAACCATTTAGCATGTTAAGTCCAAAGTACTTGTGGGGCAATCCAAGTGAAGTCACCCAGGAGGCTGGCACCTGGGAGAAAGGTCCAGTTGGCACACAGATGTAGTAATTGAAGCCATGGGAGTTGGAAGTTGGGAGAGTGTATAAAGTGAAAAACAGGCCTGGGACAGAGTCCTAAGGGACCCAGCAAATTTCAGTGAGAGAGAAGGAGCAGTTAGAACCAAAGAAGAAAAAGTAGGAGAGGGTGTGTCACAGAAGCCAAGGGAGGAGATAGATAACACTCAATTTAACAAGGATATACATAATAATATCAGACAGTGGTAACTGTTATGGAGAGAAATCAATCAAGGTAAATAGGGAAATAGGAAAGGTGGGTGGGGAGAGCACATTTCTTCTTTCCTTTCAAATGGTGGGACAAGGCAGGCTTCATTGACATTTGAATAGAAATGTGGGCAGAAGTGATAGCCAGTAGTGTCTAATATTGCTGAGAAGCAAATCACAAGCTGAAAAGTGGTAATTTTTGACAGCTGGTTTATGTGATGGGAAAATATGCAGCAGTTAAAAATGTTTTTGAAGAATAAATGACTTGGAGAAATGTCTGTATTATAATTGCAAGTGAATAAAAAGCAGAAATTTATATGTAGTATTAACCTAAATTTGAAAAGTAATTTAAAAATAATTTCCAGAAGGAAATATCCTGTTCTGAGGGCATCTATGCATGGTGGGATAATGGGTAACACTTATCTCTATCATGTTCAAAATTTCTGCAGAGATGTTTTTAATTAAAAAAAAAAGTTTTTATTTTGCTGTGAACATGACACATGATGAAGAATAAGGAATTATTCTAAAAAGCTACCATCCAGGCGTGCTTGGGTGGCTTAGTTGGTTGAGCGACTAAGAAACATGTGTGTGTGTGTGTACACATATATATTTTTATCATTATGGCAGCTTTTAGGACAAGAGGCTCAAAATCACCAACTAATTAAAACCAAGGCTCAATTTCCTTCAGCAGTGCATGTAACTCTTATGAGCTTTGCAGTTGAGTGTGACCCTTGAATATCAATCTCATTTCATAATTGGATGCACGATCTCTCTCAAATATGCAGTTTGGTCAAACAAAAACACACTCAATTTTCCTATACTCTCTTGGCATAGAGATTTATACTAACAATTAGTCTTAATGAGAGTTAATATTTGGGACAGGCAGTCTAGATTTCAACTTGCTCTGTTCCATATTGGGAATATTCTCTTGCTGTCCCAGACAGGACAGCAAAATAACAGCTGCTAGTAAGCCAGACCTGCTGGCTCAGTGCTAACAGAAAGGAAAGAAGCTTGTGGCACCTGGGTGGCTCAGTTGGTTGAGCGTCCACCTTCCACTCAGGTCATAATCTCACAGTGAGTTTGAGCCCCATATCAGGTTTTCTGCTGTCAGCCTGTCAGCACAGAGCCTGCTTCAGATCTTCTGTCCCCTGCTTGCATTCTCTCAAAAATAAACATCAAAAAGAAAAAAGAAAAAAAAAAAGGCAAGGGATGGGGCGCCTGGGTGGCTCAGTCGGTTGAATGTCTGACTTCAGCTCAGGTCACAATCTTGCTGTTCGTGGGTTTGAGCCCTGCGTCGGGCTCTGTGCTGACAGCTCAGGGCCTGGAGCCTGTTTTGGATTCTGTGTCTCCCTCTCTCTCTGCTCCTCCCCTGCTCACACTTTGTCTCACTCTCAAAAATAAAGATTAAAAAAACATTTTTTTTTAAAGGTGGGGGGAGAAAGGAAAGCAGCAAACCCCTCTGAGTTCTTGATAACCATGCACAAGTTTTTCAGGACCTTTGCAGTAATCCTTAGTTCCTTGGGAGTCATCAGTGTTGCACCTTCTCAAAGCTGCATTCTTTGGCATAATTAGTGTAACTATGGCTTCCCAAATTCCAGTTGGAAAGATACTTAACAAAAACATGTTGAATTACAGTCCAAATTCACTTCTTGCAGATTATGTTTGTGAAATTGCTTACTACAATTTATTAGTAACCCTCAAATCAGAACTTCTGTTGCTTTCATGGGCATGTGTATGTTGCAGAGTAGCAGCAAATCTGTCATCAGACATGTATGGGCCCAAATGAAGTGAGACCAGGTGACACTGTCTTATCTCTGCTCTCATACTGTAAACAAGTGCCCTTTTCATGGTATATATTCTTTGCATTATATATTTTTGCATGGTATATTTTTTTGTTGGTGATTTTGCTGTTTAAAATGGTCCCTAAGTATAGTGCTGTGTAGTGGTTGTTCCTAAACGCAAGAAGGCACTGATGTACCTTACTGAGAAAATGTTAGGTAACATTTGTTCAGGCCACGTGCTGTTGGTTGAGTTTAATGTTAGTGAATCAACAACAGATTCTAAATATCTTAAAACAAGGTTATGTATTGATCAATTGATGAAAATGTGACCAGAGGTTCACAGGAACCCAATCCTAGATTCCTCCCAGATGCAATGCTACAATATTCACTAATTCAGTGTTTGACTTTATAGAAATAACTTACATAGTAGTGAACTAGAAATTAGAATATTTAGGACAATGGGTGTGCCAATTTAGAGCTTTAAAATTACAAATTTAAAAGACTGCATACAAAAAATATCGTATTACTCCATTATTACTCATCTCTAAGTATATGGCTGACTGTAGTGCATTGTTTTTGATGTTGAATTCAACTGAAATATAAATCTCAATCTTCTATTCCTCTGTAATACCTACCCACCTCCTTTCCCTTTTCCTCCTATTTCTTATCATCCTTTCCAGGATAATTGCTCATGGCCTCAAATATTATCTTCCAATCAGAAAACTCAAACCTAAATTTCTAATCTTTACATTTTTTCTGGCTCTGGATTTGTATTCCAAATGCCTGTCTGACATATCCACAAATTTCCCTGTTACAAACCATGCCCAATGTTACAAAACTCATTTTTTCCCCTCCATAAGCCATTCTTTTCTGCGTATATACCTCATCTGAAGTAATGAACTTTCTTGTCATATAAACCAGAAGTTTACCCTCACAACAATCATTTTTTTTTAATTTGCATCCAAGTTAGCTAGCATATAGTGCAACAATGATTTCAGGAGTAGATTCCTTAGTGCCCCTTACCCATTTAGCCCATCCCCCCTCCCACACCCCCTCCAGTAACCCTGTTTGTTCTCCATATTTGAGTCTCTTATGTTTTGTCCCCCTCCCTGTTTTTATATTATTTTTGCTTCCCTTCCCTTATGTTCATCTGTTTTGTATCTTAAAGTCCTCAAATGAGTGAAGTCATATGAGATTTGTCTTTTCTTAAAAAAAAATTGTTTATTTTTGAGGTGGGGGGAGGGTCAGAGGGAGAGAGAGAGAGGGAGACACAGAATCTGAAGCCGGCTCCAAGCTGAGCTGTCAGTACAGAATCTGATGCAGGGCTTGAACTCATGAACCGTGAGATCATGACTTGAGCCCAAGTCAAAGAGTCGGACACTCAACCGAACCACCCAGGCGCCCCTCAGTGAGAAACTTTATAGATGCTTAATATATTT
This sequence comes from Neofelis nebulosa, assembly GCF_028018385.1. Lineage (NCBI taxonomy): Eukaryota > Metazoa > Chordata > Mammalia > Carnivora > Felidae > Neofelis > Neofelis nebulosa. Next base: position 38,337,685 of record NC_080795.1, read on the forward strand.
TATAATTTAATCCTACGTTATTAGCCTGAAATCCATTTCTAACAAGCTCCTAGGCAATGCCGAGGACCGTAATTTTCACAGAGACCACAAAGCAGGAAGTATTATATGGAAGTCTAAGAAAGAGATGACACTTTAGTAAGTTTTTGTATGGGGGGGCAGGTGTGGTGGTAAGACTTAGACCGGAAGGTAACTAAATTTAGAAACTCCAGTTACTAAGTCTACCTTAGGTGCATATTCCGCTCTTCACCTAATGTTCCTTGTTCCTTGCCTTTTATGCATCCATCCCATAACATGTAACGTAGAACATCCTTATTGTAGCATTTCCTGAATTACCAGTGTTTGTTGTAATTTTCTCTTTGCCCAAGTTATTTAAGAACATTCCAAAAATTCCAAGTGTGTGATTTTCCAACATCTAAACTTAGCTTCAAGGCTGTTTTGCAATGTGGTCATTTGTGCAATGTGATCATACATTAAAGTTTTCTCTGTATCCTAACGTTAGATCATTTAGACATGTTTCAGGATAATCTGAAAATACAAATGAAGTAGCAAAGTAATACATACTATACATACATACACACACACACTCCTATTTAATTACTTTATCTCCTTTCACTTACTTTACTGAGGACTATAAATGTTTAAGTCAAGAGTCCATCAGTTTTTGCCATATGTATGTTAAGAATTACTTTATTAAATACATAAAATGCAACAATTTTAAGTCTACATTTAAAATGACTTATGTATACATCAGTAAAACTACCACTCAGATACTGAACATCTTACATATGAATGCCACGTTATTTACCACATAAAGCTTAAATATTACATCCTACAGCTTTATACTTTGTTATAGCTTAAATTCTGATAAGAACGTTGCTCCTACTTCAATTTCTAGGACTTTGTTTCCTTGCTGTTTTTCACACTTCCTCTCCAATCCATAAAGCTAGTATATTCTAATTTACCCATAACCTTATCTCAGTGTCAAATTTACTTATAATGAACTACTACATGAAGCAGGAACTACTGCTTTTCTCTGGACAAGATGTACATAAAACAAAGTTTTCATCTACCACCTCCCCAACCAGGGATTTAGAAATTTTCTTTTTACACAGTATTCACATTACAGATAAAATTGTTACTTTTTTCCTCTGTATAATTAAAAATAGAGGACACAAAACTGTACCGATTTCCCATTTTGTCAGATTAACACTTGGAATGCCTTTACTGTGTCCTGTCCACACTGACAAAGCCCTTTTATTTTACTTATGTTTAGCTGAAGAACTTGCATATCTTTGTCTACAATGCATACTAAAAATAACAGCTCTTACTTGCTTTCTAAACATTTACCACACCTTTGCAGTTTAAAATGAGAGAAACTGAAATTTTACATTGAACTTCCAAATCTATTTTTTGCACTTAGTTTTATAACCCCACATCTAACAAGTTAATCTTAAGGCTGTTTAACTAGCTTTAATGCTTACCCACTTTTTTTTTTTTACCCTATTTTTTTCATACAATTGCTTCACTACTCTTGAATTGTTTTAACTTATGGTTTTTATGGGTTGCAGTAACATCATTTAACAAATTTTTCAAGGGCAGCATTTGGGTAATATACTTTAACTCCTGAGTATCTGTGAATGTCTTCCAGTTGCCCTCGTATAGAAATAACTTAGCAGGATACAGAATTCTTGGCTCAAAATTATTTTCCTTTAAACCTCTGTAGACATTGCTTGTCTTTTTGGCATTCGGAGCTGCAAAAGAAATTTCAGGTCAGTCTTTTACCCCTTTATGAGTAACCTGCTTTCTCTAAATACTCGTAGAATTTTTTCTTTATCTTCCAGTTTAACGTCACTAGGGTATGTCTAAGTGTTGCTTTCTTTTCGTTAAGTTCTGGTAGCCTATGAGCTTTTTTCTATTTGCCGATCTAGTTAGTCCTTCAAATCTGGAAAATTTTCTACTATTGGTTCCTAAATTTTGTCTCTGCTTCAATTGCTTTGTCATCTATTTCAGGTAGTCTTATTATGCGTAGATTGCATCTCTTGGACAGATTCTCTAGTTGTCTCTTCTATCTTTTCCCTTTTTTTCCTCATGCTTAGTTTCTTTTGTTTTTCATTTATTTCTGTAATTCGTTTTTCTGGCCGGCAGGGTTTGCATGTTTCCGTTCTCTTTCAATTCTCTTATACTTTTCCAAGTGCTCTGACAGTAGCCTCTTTATCTTCGAGCATAGGTCCGTAAGCTCCTGTACCATATGATGGTCCATCCTTAAAACCTCTTCGGTTTCCACTTCTATATCCATTTCAAGAGGCGGCATTTTCTCAATTGTAAGCGGTTTCTGAACTCGGGTATTACGACCTTTAAAACAATGAACAAAACTTAATTCCCTACCGTTTGAATGACTCAGCCCAAAGATTCCCATTGATAATTATTAACAGTTTTACTTGTATGTTTTCTTTTTCTTCCTTACCTTTTGAACAGCACTTCTCAGGAATTCGACCAAAAGAAACGATTAGAGAACGCCGCCCATCTGAAGACCAAACGAAAGATAACGAACTTCCAAAATGGCTCTCGTCACGTCATCACTGCGCGCCTCACGTCAGAGCCGGTAGCCTGACGCGTAGCTTTACTCCTGAAGGAGCTATAGCGCGCTAGCCAATCACGAAGCAGCAAACTGCAGCGGTCAAGCCACACCCCCACGCGCTGTCGTGCCCCCCCGCCCCACCGCCTCGCCTCCATAGACCAGAGTCACGGGAGTGCGCATGCGTCTATCGCATCTCCTTTCTCTTCGGCCCAATGACTCTGCTTAGATCCGGTACCGCCTCGAAGGCGGGACTGGGTCCCAGCCGCGACCAATGGCACCCCGGGTGAGGGTGAGGGGTGGAAGGTGCCTGTTAGCTCGTGGTGCAGCTACCAGCGCATGTGCTGGGCTACCTGGTCGTCATGGAGGCAATCTTGGCGGAAGAGCTTGCTGAGGAGGAGCAGCTAGTGAGAAGGCATCGCAAAGAGAAGAAGGAGCTGCAAGGTGACCAGGGGGTGGGAAGTGTCCCGGACCCAGGAAAGGGCGCGTGGCGGGTCGGTTCTGTGGAATCTTGAGAGGCTTCTGATCTGGCTCCTCCTAGACTTTCCCAAAGTAGCTAGTATCCTCTTCCCTCCTAATCCCCTATCCCGGTGGTCCCTTAATCCGCCAGATCTTCAGAAGCTTCCTTTTCTTAGATCCGCCACGTCTCCGCTTCCCCATGCCACCGCCTGGGTGCTGGTGTCTGAGAATACCTCCAAGCCGTGATGTTGGGCCCAGACTGTACCGCCCCCTCTCCCCTGTCTCCCTTTCCCGTTCCTGAACCTGTTACCGACACTTGGATCTAATGGATGCGTCTTAAAATACCTCACCTCAATTTTGAGGACTCAAAAGGGATAGTTAAAAGATTTAAAACTTGAGTCATTTTTCTTTTTCCTTTTCCTATCACACTAAACAAACGTACAGTTTTGAGGATTTTCTTTTTGTCTCCATCTGAGCTCTTATCTGTAAATATCTAATAACGCAGTTACTCTTCTATCATTATTTGTTTCCACCTTTCTCCCCTTATTGTCCCCATTTCTCATTTCCTCTCAATTCTGAATTGGTGACTTCATGATTTTGGTGGCTTTTCAGCCAAAATTCAGGGTATGAAGAATGCGGTTCCCAAGAATGACAAAAAGAGGAGGAAGCAACTCACCGAAGATGTTGCTAAGTTGGAAGCAGAAATGGAACAGAAACATAAAGAAGAACTGGAGCAACTGAAGCTGACTTCTAAGGAAAGTAAAGTATGTAAAGTAATGTTTCTTTTTGCCTACAGCATTTGAAAGCCACTGCCCATCTCTAATATTAAGCTATTGACTATATGACATCGTACAATTAGAGGGAACGGAAGTCACAATCATGCGTCACCATTCATTAATATTTCTGTGACCAGGTTTACATGGTAATGTGTTTTTGTAAGGGAGGTCAGCAAAAAAAGTACGCGTCAACTATTTACTTGCCCCATAGATGAACAGATTGATAAAGTGGACTAGAGGAAGCTTCACCAAATGGAAGTTAGGACTTCTAGTCCCAGAATTGCCATTAAATAGTATTGTAACCTTGGTAAAGTTACTTAAACTTCCTGAGCATAAACTTCTCCACATATAATGTGTTATAAATACTTCTGCTGCTTAAGCACGAGATTCTGTAAGAATCAAATGGGACAGCAAATATGAAATCATTTTTAGATTATAAAGTGCTTTATGAACAAGTTGTAATGAGTGAAAATTTACGTTTCTTGGATAAATTGGAGCATACTGTCATTTTAACTAATACTTATCATTGTGGCTAATAGGTATTGTGTGCCAAGCACTTCAACATATTTGCATTATCTCATGTAATTTTTATAGTAACATACTAAGATATTATCCATGAAGTGAATGTAAAGAATCTCATTTTTCAAGAGGGAAATAGACTCAGAGAGATTAAGAACTTCCTTCTGAACAGCTATTAAGTACCAAAGCTAGAATTCAAAATCAGGATGGTCTTACTCCCAAGATGTGAATATTGAATTCTGTTACAACTTTGTATGGTGTGGTAGTTTATTGCATGAGTTTGGATACCAAGGATCACAGCCTCCATAACATTATTCCATTTTCGATAGTTAGAATGTTGTTATGTCTGTGCAAAGTTTTATCTACCGTAATGTGGTTTTATTAAGTTTATTTTTGGTCTGTTCTTGACAGGGAAAACAACTTGTCTGTACTGATTAACAGTGGTCATTATATTAAACATAGTCTCATTTTCTTTAGCCCTGTTAGCTAGTCATTAAGATCCTGGCCTTCTGTGCCTTAACATATTTTAATAAAACATTTTTTTTTAATATTTATTTATTTTTGAGAGACAGTGAGACATAGTGAGAGTGGGGAAGGGGCAGAGAGAGAGGGAGACACAGGATCCGAAGCAGGCTCCAGGCTCTGAGCTATCAGCACAGAGCCGGACGCCGGGCTCGAACCCACAGACCATGAGACCATGACCTGAGCCGAAGTCAGACACTCAACCAACTGAACCACCCAGGCGCCTCTGTGTCTTAGCATATTTTATTCCCAAGTAACCTAGTATGATGCCCAGGTGTTAGTGCTGTCACAATCATGGTATTCCAATTATCTTCTCATTTGCAATTTTGAGCTTTCCTAGGTGTCCAAGGACAAAAATGTTTGATTCTTAAGCTACATGTTGTTTGTTAAAATACAAGCTCCCATTTTACTTTGACCTATTGTCTTTTTCATTGACTTAAGCTTGTTTTCTTTCTGAATGCTATATGAATTCTTAGGTCATTGCTTTCCAGATGCTTTTCTGTTTCTTGCCTATTGTCAGCATGGCAGTTTGTAGATTTTAGCAGATTCCTTTGAAAAATATAACAATATTCATTTTATTAAAGTTGATGTAACTATTATTTGAAATCTTAATTTGGTTTTGATATTTTGATAATTTGGGCATAGCCTTGAAGAGTGCTGGCTCTATTGTTACTAGAGGTCTCTATATGCATTATGTATGTATCCTACTAAAAACTGGTTTAAGCTATAGTTGCAATAATAAAATGCTAGCTACTAATCCTGATCGTTAAAAGTCTAGCATCTTCTTTAGCAAACACATGATAGCCATTTGATAATTAAGATTGGTTGTGCTATCTGAACAATATCTTTTCTGCCTATAGTTATCAGTTTGTAAATGGGAAAGGATAGAGAAAGCTCAATATGTTACTATGGTCAAGAAGCAGGGTTCATCAGGTTCTGGCTAATTAAGATGGAGAATGGCCTTTCCTGCCACATTTGAGCTTGTGAAGGCAGTAGTGAACTGAGCCAGTGCAGGACCTTATGTATCCTATAGGTACTGTCAACACTTAGAGAAGGGAAGGGTGGACTGCTGAATGAGTTGGCACATACAGAAAGTATTTGGGTTAATGGAGTAGGAATTGGAAGCAAGAAGGAAAAGCCTGCAGGGATGAGCATTATCTTTGGAGAGCTGTAAGAAAACCTTTTGGGAATCGGACGAATTCTCCCTTAAAAATAGAGAAAGGAGACACAACCATGTCTTGTAATAACGTATCTAGTAGTATTATTCAAATTTGAGTTGTGGGATTACATCCATTTGTGATTTTTTTCAATAATTTAATAGTCTAATACTTTGAATGATAAATTAAAAGTATTTTTCATTAATTCTTTAATGCTTTTTGTTTCCTTCAGATAGATTCTGTTGCTGTTAACATTTCAAACTTGGTTCTTGAGAATCAGCCACCTCGGATATCAAAAGCACAAAAGAGACGGGTATGAATGTCATGTCACCAAGTACTTAAGTTAGTGCTGTATGCTTATTACTCTCTTAGGTGTTGTGTAGGAAGGGAGTAGGAAAAAAAATGGTGGAGTTCCTTGTCAAAGGACCTGAGCTAACATTTATTAGGCATTTGCTGTTTGCTAGGTACAATGCTAGGCTTATTATAGATTATATGAAATCTCATTTATTCCTGATTATAATCCTGTGAAGTAGATTCTTAATCTCATTTTAAGAAAATAGGCCTAACCAGTATAAAATAACATGTTCCGTTTCTAGTTCTCATAAGAGAGTGGGCATAGAAGGGGAGTGTGCAAAGAATATTTTTTACAAATACATTATCCCAGATTTAATAATTTAGAATCTACAAAGTGTGGGCCCAGATGGTTCTGATGCACAATTTTGGTTAAAAACTATGGTATTAAGTGGTGAAACAAGGATTTGAATCTAGAAATTAAGCAAGATACACAGGTGTACAAAATTCTGAGGTTTATGCAGGTACCTATGTAATGGTTAGCTGCAGTGGGAATTCAGAGAAGGAAAAGTTCATTGTGACAAGTGTTAAATGAGTTAGAATTTTAAGAAAATAGTTATTTAAAGAGGATATTTGAAGTACGATAAATAGCACGCATGTGGGCATGAAATAATTCTGCATCATGGTGAGAGCTATAAGGAAACTGATTTGTTGGAAGTAGTGAGTTCATGAAATCAAAACTATGGGACTGAGATTAGATAAGTAAGGGCTGTTCACTTGGGAAAAGAAAAAGGGGTTTTAAAAACTGTTTAGTCTCTAATATTGTTTTACTAACACTTGATGTCTTATAGGATTTAAATACTTATTTTTAAGTATTTTATACTTAAGCGTTTTATATTTAAGTTATTTAAGCGTTTTATAATTTAGTAGTACACAGTTTATTTGGTATCAGATGTATGAAGGTTTTAATACTACTTACTGTTGTGACTTTGGGTAAGATTCTCAACCTTTTTAAACCTCAGTTTCATATGTATAAAATGGGTGAAATAATACCTGCTTTGTAGAGTTATTGTAAGTATTAAGTAATGTACTGTTGCCAAAGCCCTAACACAGTGCCTGGAGAACTAGCAGGTCAGCAAATGATAGTATGTTTACTGTGTTCAGTCCTGCGTAGCGTGCCTCTTACAAATTCAACCCAAGACCAGTAGCTTGTTTTTTGTTGTTTGAAAGTTGATTAAGTTGCAAATTGTCAAACATTTTCATGCTTATATAAGATTGTATTCTTGAGTAAATATGATTGTGAATTTCACAGAATCATGAAACTTAGATTTTATGGTATCTTGGAGGTTATCTGTTTTAACTCCCTACTTAAGATACATGTTCTCTTTGTGATAGCCTTATAGTTATCATCTAGCTGCTATAGATCAAAAGCAAAGGGCAGAGTTTTTGCTTGGCAGTAGCATAACAAAATATTTATTGGGATTGCCTCTACTTAGTAATTGATACATCTTGGAGTAGCCTATTTAATTTTGGAAAACATAGGCCCCAACTCCTTCCTGTCTGTATCTAATCTTATTCATCCCCAGCTGGACCCCAGCTGGACCAAAACAAAAAATTAAACTCCCTTTTCTCAAACATTTTGTTACTTTTCTCCTAAAATAATGCATAGCTAAAATGCATACCTTTTCAACTATACCCTCAAAAAATTTAGTATCTTTTGTAGTCAGCTGCTTAAATACTTGGCAGAGAAAACACCCTAGAAGTAATTCCCAAAGTTTTTTTATTGCTTTGTTATATTAATAGTCTTAATAAGATTCTGGAACTGAAAACACTTAAAAGTTTATATAAGAAAATGAAACGAACTTTTTTTTTTTTTTTTTTTTTTTTTTTAGACAAAGGCACCAAGGAATAAAAAGAATGGTGTTTGTCTTTGGGAGAGATACAACTCTCTTTTAGAAAAACATGACAAAAATTTATAAATATTTATTATTGGAGTATTGTAGAACAAATCTCTTATTTTTAATTGAGAAAAAAAAGGGGAGTATTTTATTTAATTCAGCAGACTTGAATGGAAGAAGCTCTTTGGTATGCTGGAAAGAGCCCCAAGTAGAACTCAGGAGAACTGGGTTCCAAAAATAGGAAATTTGAGAGCCAGAATGAGTTCTAGTTCAATTTCTTCATTTTTCAAAATTGTCAATGGCATACTGAAAGTTTGATACCAACCCACGACTGGTACCCAGCTCTTAAGATTCCTCTTCAGAGTTGATTTTGCTGCATGACTTCATTGACAGGGCTCTAGTTTTACTGACAATATATTTATGAAGTTAAGTGCTGTTTTCATCTTACATACATGCTTTTATTAGGCTTAATTGTTGCCATTCTGTCTCCAGCACTTGGGCTGTAGAAACCACAGTGCCTAGTGCCACTGGGAAACTATTAGTGGCTGGGAAAAGAATCCAGTGAATTTCCCACCTTGTGCCCTGGAAAGGAAACATAGTTACTGTGTAACATTAAAGTGGAGCTTGAGGACAAAAGTGAAATGCTTGGATTAGATTTTAGAAGCTTAAACGGTTTAGTATAAAATTCCACTCTTCCAGTAACTAGTACATAACATCATTAACTCCAGCTCCCATCTGCTCCAACTTTTATTCTGATTTAGGTGCCTGGATAGAAGGAGCGCTCTGTGTTGTCCTTGGTCCCACTCTGCTTCTAAACCAGCTGTATGGCCTTTGGAAATCTTTCTGCGTGCTGTTTCCTCAGAGGAAAATGAGGGGTTTTGGATTAGATGATATCCAAGGTGCTTATTCTCCCTCTCCCCTCTGAAAATGTTTTTTAGACTTTCATAAAGTAACAGTGCCATCTTGTGTTTTAAGATTTTTATGCCGCTGTGATGCACAGTTGTAGGTATGCAGTGAAATAAATTTGTTCATGTTATTTCTGGCATGGTTGGATTTGGGTGGAATAAACTTAAACAGGTGTATATTTCATTAGGAAGATAATACTGCTTTTGATTCAGGTAACTTACAAATCACTTTAGGTTCTAGTATGGCACCTACCAGGCAAGTAGTTCAAATGTGTGACAGTAAGTTACATTGAAATTTGCCTTTCCATTAATTTTTCTGCCCTAAGGAGGAATGAGAGCTAGGGACATGACAGTCTTTACCTTTTCTTACTTTTTCTTGATTTTTATTCTCTTAAATTGAAAAGCAGTCATGACCAGCATATAAATGAAACGTATTCATGGTAGAGAATTAGATGCAGAAAAGCACGCATGTGCGCACACACACAAAACAAAACTTATTTTGTAAACAAAAATGAGACTCTTAAATACAGAGAACAAACTGATGGTTGCTAGAGGGGAGGTAGATGGGGAATGGGCTTGGGGGCAAACAAATTATTTTGTAATTGTACCATCCAGAGAAAAGCACTATGAATATTTTGTGTGTATTTTTCTAATTTTTAACTATGTATGTGTAGATTTAGTATATATTAGCTATATACATATCTTTTCTGCCCCCAACCTCAGCTCTTGACATGTTTCTGTGGTACCCTAGCTATATGAACTGTGTTCAGCTATGAAACAGTGCTTTCTGGCTTTGATCCTTGCTAGTCCAACTGTCAGGATTTCTTTCTTTCCCCCCAGCCTTCTCACTCTACTTCTCATCCATCCTTCATGTCATAGATTTCATGCCCCACCCATACCTAATCCTTGCATATGTTGCCATGGGAAGAACTCTTCTGACATTTGAATAAGGAAAGCAAGTTGCAGAATATAATGTGATACCATTTTTGTTAAAGTATTTTTTCTATACTTTGAGTACATCAATATTTGTTAAAGCGCTTAGGAAACAAATCTAGAAAGATACACACCTGACTTCTACAGCAGGCACTGAAATTGGCATTGGTCATTAGAGGAACTTTTGTCTATCATGATACTTTAATTTTTTATAAGAATGTTTTTATCTGTTGTTTCAGTTAAGTGTGTGTGTGTGTGTGTGTGTGTGTGTGTGTATGTACACATGCACCGTTTTTTTCTTTAGGCTAGATAAATAGAATTCCCCTACCCTTCTAAAGTCTTTGGCATATTAATACTGCACAGGTGATTTAGCATGCTAATGCCTCAGTAGTGGAGTGATAAGCTAAAAAGCTTGGATTAGCTTGGCATAAATATGATAATGATGTTGCTTTAAGGCCTAGCACAACACAGTATTAAGGCAGTACTTTGAAATCAGTAACTAAAGCTTTTAGAAACGTATTTAAAAAAAATTTTTTTTTAATGTTCATTTATTTTTGAAAGAGAGAGACAGAGACAGAGTGCAAGTGGGGGAGGGGCAGAGAGAGAGAGGGAGACACAGAATCCTAAACAGGCTTCAGGCTCTGAGCTGTCAGCACAGAGCCCGATGCGGAGCTTGAACTCATGAACCGTGAGATCATGACCTGAGCCAAATTCAGATGCTTAACCGACTGAGCCACCCAGGCACCCCTCATGTAGTTTTTAAGTAGACTTTAAAGAAAAATTTGAAGGCTTTTTTTTTTTTTTTTGTCCTGGTATAGAGCTGGGTGCTGGGTACATGCAGATGAGAAAGATAGTTGCCCTTAAAGGAGTTCCCAGTATAGAAAATTCTACAAGTGATGAGATCATCAATATGATAATGCTTGTGGGAGAAGGGACAAAAATGGCAAAAGTCTTGAGGGTCTTACATTTCTATCCCCTTAATAAATGTAAAATAGTCCTCATTATTGTGAATTAACTTTCCTATATTCTCCTCCTAGGACAAAAAAGCTGCATTGGAAAAGGAGCGGGAAGAAAGGATAGCTGAAGCTGAAATTGAGAACTTATCTGGAGCCAGACACTTAGAAAGTGAAAAACTTGCTCAAATATTGGCAGCAAGACAGTTGGAAATTAAACAGATTCCATCTGATGGCCACTGTATGTATAGAGCCATTGAAGATCAACTCAAAGAACAGAAATGCCCTTTGACTGTGGCTGCCTTGAGAAGTCAAACTGCTGAATATATAAAAGGCCATGTGGAAGACTTTCTGCCATTTTTAACAAACCCTAATACGGGAGATATGTATACTCTAGGTAATTTATTTTTCTTTACTATGTCTTGTTGCTGCTGTTAAATAAAGTGATTCCTGGCATTGAGAAGAAGAAAAACCTATTATAGTTCTTATGGGGGAAAAAGTCTCAAAATTTAGGCAGAATTGTTTTTTATATTATAATAGATACTAGTATGTTGTTTAAGGCAAAAGTGGAATAGGATTCATTATTATTACTGAGAAAATTATGTTTCTGAGTTCACATGTCACGAAGTAGGCATAGAGGGAGGTATGCTTTGACTAGTCTTTGGAAGTATAGGGTCCAAAGACCATAAGCAGAGAATGATCAGAAAACCAAATCCTTTTATCCTATACTTTGGGAAATTCAATTTTACTTTCAATAAGCCACAATACTTAGGCAAAATTTGACTCTGCAAAACCAAAAACAAATGAGTTAATAACCTGCCTTATTATTCTTTCTAATACCTTTGACAATTAAGATAGAATATTTATGGGGAGGTAAAAAAAAAAAAAAAAGAAAGAAAAAAGAAAAACTAGCCAGTAAAGGAGAGAGCAGGTGAAAATCTGAAAGAGTGTTGGGGAGAGTCAGAGATATAATAGAGGAAAGTTCGTCCTTAAGAGAAGATTGCAGGTGTGGCAGTATCCATTGGCAAGTCAAATGACCAGGAGGGGTAGGAGAAGGGATGGTTAAGGTTGACTTTGCTTTAATGGAGTCCCTGACTCTGCTAGTTGCAGGGCAGTGGAAAAGAGTTGGCAACTCAGCATGCTGAATTTAAAAAAAAGACAAAAGACTTAATTTCTTATTCATTTAGTCAGTATTTATTGAAGGCCACTATGTGCCAGGGACTCTTCTAGGCACTTCTAGGACCCTGAGCGCTGGGAATATAGCAGTGAATGAGGCAAACACACAGGACATACTTTTCTGTACATGTCCATACTTTTTTTCCTTTCCTCTAAACAGGAAGGGTATTAGTTTCCCATTTTTAATTTTCTGTATAAGGTGTGTATGCTCAAGATGTGCCATTAAACTGCACTTAGGTCCTACTCTCATGACTAGTCCAGGAAGTCCTTTCTTTGGCTAGAACTGATACTGAAGCAAATAAGGTAAATGCTTTAAAAATAACAAATAGAGGCACTGTTTGATGCTACTGCTGGCAAAGGAGTTTCAACTCCTTTCTAGTTTTACCCTGATTCTCTTTTCACATCTTTTTTTTTTTTTTTTAATGTTTATTTTTGAGAGAGAGAGACAGAGCGCGAGCTGGGGAAAGGCAGAGAGAGAGAGGGAGACACAAAATCTGAAGCAGGCTGTAAGCTCTGAGCTGTCAGCACAAGGCTGATGCAAGGCTCAAACTCACAGACCGTGAGCTCATGACCTAAGCCAAAGTTGGATGCTTAACCGACTGAGCCACGCAGGTGCCCCTCTTCTCACATCTCTTGTGGGGTCTTACAGTGGACCCAATTTAAGGCTGCAGTGTTTTAGTTCAGTGTATTTTTTCAGATGCAGGTTTGGGTTTTAAAATACATGTCAAAATATTGAGTATGGTGGCAGTTTTGAGGGTTGCTTAGCTGAAGAGAGAAGAATAGGCTTGCTATGTGATTAAGGTCCCTAGGCCTCAGCGTGAGGGAGAGAAACAGAAATGAATTGCTTTCCTCTCAGATGGAGAGGTGGTGGAAAGTTGGAGCGAGTTAAGTTTGGATCTGGGAATTGGATTAAATTCTAGAGAGTGCAGGTAGAGAAAGGAGTAGGTTTACAACTTGAGTAATGATCAGGAATTGTGGGAGCTATAAAAGGGATCTGGTAACATGAGTTACGAAAATTATTAAGTGCTATATTCTCATTTTTTCTACAGAAGAGTTTAGGAAGTACTGTGATGATATCGTCAACACAGCTGCATGGGGAGGTCAGCTTGAGGTAAGTTTGTAATTATTCATAGTATTTGTGGATTGTTAAATTATTTCTAAATCCCGTATCAGATGTATTTTTCAGATGGTCCCACTTTCTCTTTGAGTATCCCTTTTTGTTACGTATTTGCCGTTTCTCTACTCATGAAGCATTGAAATGGGGAGTTAACATTCTTAGGCCGTTAAGTATGTATCTTTGGGAAATAAAGCACTATGTCATTTTAAATAGCCCAGTGATTGATTTGTGGGTTGGTAAGGCTAATGTTACTCTTGGGTGTTTCCATTTGTGATGCTGCTCCTGGTAATATATTTGATTTTCTGGACTTATGAAAGTGACGATTTTATTCAAGTATAGTAAGATTTAGCCTAGTGGCTCAGCTGATGAAAATCACTATTATAAAGTAAAGAGAAAACCGTATTTTTATGTGAAATTATGGGTCAGATCCTGCCACAGTACATTATAATTGGAATTCCAGTTGATACTGACTTCAGAGCAGTATCTGATGCATCAAAATTCACATGTAGGAAGACAGTATGTTCAGCCACTTGTAGGGAATTCATCAGGATTTTTTTAAAGCTTTATCTTACTTTAACTTTGTTTTATTAAAACAGAATAAACATCTAATAGTTCCAAGTGGTGATAAGGCAGCCTGGGGTATTCAAAAGTCAGGGGATAGGAGAGAAAGTCCTAGGTTTGGGTCCTGGCTTTCCTTCTACCTTTCAGTTTTGTGACCTGCGGGGAGTCCGCCATGTTTCCTGAGCTCGAGTGTCCTAATTGAATAGGGATAATAAAACCCCTGTGTGTACTTGGTAGGTCATTTGTGGACATTAAATAAGACAAGTAGTGTATGCATAGAACTTTGTAAGCTAACGTGCCAGATGGATGAATCTAGCAGAATTAATATTGTGTAGTGGTAATTAGTCACCTTGAATGGTTTGTGGATCTGAGTATTTAAAGATCTATAGATCTTGAACTAGTTCTATAGATTCAAGAACTATACTTTTTGGAGAAATGACGTGAATGCTTCTTTAACGTCTTTTTCTCAGTAAGTCTATATTTGTACCTCTTCTGAGCCACCAGAGGGAACTGTGTCCATTAGTTTTGTATGCCTCTCCTGGGTCTCTGAAACTCAGGAAATTGTCATAGTAGCTTTGTGACTACATTAGGAGTAAAGGTGCTTGAACTTTCTTGAGGAGCACAAATTAATAGAACTATAGACCTAAGCAAGTCTTTTTAAAGAGAGAAAAAAAAACTTTACAACATCTTTTGAAGGACATTTACTCATAAATTTTTGGTCTGTGAATTCATTTGACATAGGAATTGCTGTTTTTACAATGGGGTAAATTTAAATTATTCAAGAGAAATTCTGTGTATGATTTTTAAAGACTTCGAAGGGATGTTAAGATTTCCAGAGCTTGCTTCACACTCTCCATTCTGTGCTGGCTTTTAAAAATGTAATTTCAGGTATAAGAAAAAAAATACCTCAAAGGAACATTTTATGAGGTAGAGTGTGGGATTAAGTTTGCTACTGTGCAGTACAGAATTTCCATATATTTGAAATTTCTTAACCTTCTTTTAAAACATCCTAAAAGGACCATGTTCCAGACAAAATGTTCTTATAATTGGGCAAATACATAGATGTGAGGGCACTAAGATTGAGGACTGTTGAATGATTAATTTATGAACTTGGGCTCCAGAGTCAGACTTCTCAGTTCAGTTGCAGGTCACTTTATTTCTTTACGCTTGACTTTGGGCAGGCATCTTGACCACTCGCTTTAGATTCTAGGTCTTTACCTATCCCATAGGATTATTTTCAGGATTGAATGAGTTAATATACATAAAATGCTTAGTGTTCCTGGTCATAGTAGGTCTAAACAGTGTTACTACCAATATTTATTATTAACTATTATTCATCTGCCTTTAAACTCTATTTTTATAATGTATGGTATGAAATTAACATTGTGTATTAATCATGTGGAAAATGCATGAAAGGATAGTACAATTCACATACATAACTTACCTACTCATGCCTTGAATATTATGGAACAGTGGTTTTCAGCACTAGTACATTAGAATCATCGAAAGCTTCTAAAAGAATAAACCTCCTAATATTTCCTGTTCTTTCTCTCCTTCTCCCAGCCCCTCCCAAATTGTAATTGATTTGATCTGGTGCCTGAGTGATAGTATTTTTAAAAACTGGCAATTTTCAAGCAGTATTCAAAAGTAGAGGGACTAGTATAATGAACCTTTACTTCATTAACTATGGTATTGCTATTTCTAAAAAGCTGTTGTGTAGCCAGGGCTTGAAATTTCTGCGTTTGATTTAATAAGTATTACATTTGTTTTTTTCAACAAATCGTATTAAATGTCTACTATGTGGCAAGCAGGCTCTTGGTGTATAGTGAGGAACAGAGTAGATCTCTGTTGGATGATGGTTGCCCTATTCATGCATACTCAGTAGTTTATGACTTGAGTAAGATTTACCTTTTTATTTTCCTTACTAATACATTTTCTTTCCTATAGCTAAGAGCCTTGTCTCATATTTTACAAACACCAATAGAGATAATACAGGCAGATTCTCCTCCTATTGTAGTTGGTGAAGAATATCAAAAAAACCCATTAATACTTGTGTAAGTACCTGGAAATTTCTACTGTTACATTTTTAATAGTTAAGACAAAAAGAATTATTCAAAGATGTTAGGTTGTATATGTTGATTAATTAGAAAAAATATGTCTTCGGTTGCGTTAATTACGCTTATTTTATGTTAAAGGCAATTATAAAATTAGAAAGCATTGTCAGTCAGTATGTGATTTAGATAATTGTTTAAAATTCTAGTGGTTTATTCTTGTGTATGAGTTAAGAATAAAATCATTTCTAAAGATTACAGATTTTAGGATTAGTTTTCATACTGTCTTAGTGTGACATTAATAATGCTAAGTTTCAACAAGAACAAAAGCGGAAATATATTCATGTTGCCTAATTGGTTATTCCTTAGAGAGTTTTTCTTCGTATTGTCAAAGTATTTTACATGATTGAGAATTCTTTTCTGAAACACAGCATGGAGAGTTTGCTGTTGGCTTTAGTGTTTATTAGCCAAACTACCAAGGTAATCATTAATGGCTTAGATTTAGGTAAAAATTTAAGGTTATTGAGTACTCAGCATCTCAGTAATTTCCCTTTGCCCCCTAATGATTGTGTTTTCCCTGACTTAAACTCAGCAGACAGAGTTATTGAACCAGATTTTACTGACTGCTGAAGCTTTTCAAATGGGTTTGAACTTTTAAGTAATATGTCAATGAAGTCTTTGAATGATACCCCTGTGGAGTGATTCATTGAGTGTTTGGTTTTATATACATAATAAACATTTATATACAATGAATTACTTTCGTCTAAACTACTCATTTCTCCTTTTCTCATTTCAGATATATGAGACATGCATACGGCTTAGGAGAACATTACAATTCTGTTACACAGTTGGTGAACACAGCTCCTGAAAATTGCAGCTAGTTTACAAAATGTTACACAATTATGTTTTAGTACAGTGTGCCGATCTGAGTCTTCTTACAAGTGCTGGGTTGTTCTGACATTACTGAAAAACACAACTACCTTAAATCAGTTTTATGGCAAAGCTACTAACAGATTTTTTTTTAAAGTATGCCAGAGATAAACTTTAACCAGTGTTCCCTTTGTGGTATTTAAAAACACTTGTGAATCGTTGTGGAGTACATCATTTACAGACCAAGATAGTACCTATTTGCTGATATTTTTACTAATATAGGGTCTTGAACATTCTGTTATGCGTTGAAATAAATTTGATTTTTCTCCTTATTACTAAAAGCTTTCAGTAACCATTTTAATGTAACTTTCTTGAAGAAATGAAATGACTTGGTCATTGCAAAAATGTGGTAAAGGTGACAGCAAATCTAATTAATGCTTATAAATGCATCTGATTTCAGTAACCCTAGTATTTGATGGAATTAATACTATGAAGCTTTTTATATAACCCCATCAAAGTGCAGCTAAAAAGCTTGCTTTAATAACTAAAAATTTTAAAATATTTATTCACATGGGAATCAGTTAAGTGTAAGAAATGAGAAATTTAAAGGTAAATAGGTGTTCCTATCAGATCAGACCTCTAAAGAAGTACCATCATGTTTTCTTACAGTTTTTTAGTGTCTTTTATTTTTTTATTCTATTTTTTTTATTTTTTAAGTAATGTCTCCACCCAACATGGGGACTTGAACACATGACCCCACAATAAATAAAGAGTTGCCTGCTCTATCAAGTGAACCAGCCAGAAGCTCCAGTACCATCATTTCTTGATCATATTCAAAACTGCAAATTTTTATATTCTTCGTTATGTTTTCCTCGTCACCACTTAGCTGCTTTGCTTTCCTTGTGGTCTTTTCCACTCAGAAATAGTTTGTGGCCTCTCATTTTTTTTTTTTTTTTTTTTTTTTTTATTAACTTGTACACACTGAAGGAGTAGCAATG
Source organism: Neofelis nebulosa (assembly GCF_028018385.1). Lineage (NCBI taxonomy): Eukaryota > Metazoa > Chordata > Mammalia > Carnivora > Felidae > Neofelis > Neofelis nebulosa. Next base: position 38,355,446 of record NC_080795.1, read on the forward strand.
TAAAAGGGTCCAAGGCCAACTTTACTTCAAATTCTCCTCACTTTCAATTTGTCTTACCAGACCTCTGTTTTTGTTTCATTCTCCAGGATTAGAAGAAAGTTAGTTAGCCTACATTTATTTCAGATATGTGAGAATGTTTATGTTACATGTAGGGATCAAGTTGAAAGCCACTGTTTGGGAGCTAAGACTGAATAGTAAAATCAGTATACAATACTTTCTGATATGAATGATTTATCTGGCTCAGATTTCAGATTATTCTTAACACTATTCTAAGAAGATAGTATCCGTATGTAGAAACATGTCTCGCTGATAATTTGTTATGTAACTAAGTATTAATGAAAATGAAACTTTTGGTTTCATCTGTTTTTCCCAAATTAGGAGTAAATACTAAGATTCAGCATCAAATTTATTAATCAATTTTTGCTCCATGAGCGCAACTAATTTTTGTAAGTAAATATTGGGTTTTATGATATTAAAACCAGTTGTTAGTCTCACATGCCCACCTGATGACAGTGTGGGCAGCTGGTAGGGACTGTGGTCAGCTATAGCAAGTACTGCACGAAGGTGTTCTAGCTCAAATGATGAAAAACTGTTCTGTTTGCCTAACAAAGTATATTCTGAAGGCTGACTGTTTTGTAATCCTTGATCTGAAATTTTTTGGGTCTGAAATTATAAAAGAATTAAATTATAAAATGGTAAATGGCTGACCTTTTTTTATGAAATGATCTGTTACTTTAAAATCAAAAGATAAGCATTAAGAAGTAAAAAAGTATCATAAACCTAGTTAGTACAGATGCCATCTATATTTAAAATAACTTCTTGGTAATTATTTTTTCTTAATAAGATGAATGGAACCTTCTTGATTATAGGTTTATTTTTATTATTTTTTATTTTTAAATGGGCAGATATTGTTATGAGTAAAATTTGTGTGGTCAGCTTCTGTTCTTCCATAAAACTTCAAATAAAAATCATTTTAGCTGTAACCAAAAACTGAAGTCTTTAAACAATGGCAGATGTTAATTTAAAAACAGTATATACTAATTTAGTTTGCTGTTATGATTATGGTCTAATGGAAGTTTCATAAGCTCTCTTTTCTCTTAATTCAGAAAAGTATATGTCAGAGTTTTGGAATATGTCTTTAGCCAAGAATTTTATCCACTTACATATGTTTACAAACTTATATAAAGCAAAAAAGAATGTATGTAACTATAGTGAGCAATATAGTTTTGCTCATATTATCTGATGTTTGCCAAAAGAAGAATAAAAGATGTATGAATTAAATCATTTGTTCGTTCAAATTGTTATTCTTAAACAATTTTACAATTTAGAAATAGGGAAAATCCTCTTTGTTTTAGAATTTTATCCTGGCTTTATTTTGTCCTTATATATAATTGAGAATAATACAATCCCAAATTCTTGCTTTAAGGAATTGGAATAAATTGGAAATAATTGGAATAAATATATAAGCATAGCACTAGGTCTCAGACAAAATAGAGGAGATAAGGAGATAGGCATTTAAGCCATGGCTCTTAGAAATCAGGTTGAAGCTTAAAACCTTTTAGAATAATGAAGGTTATTTAGGGTAAATGAAATTGAAGAATATTCTAAGACTCATGGGTGTTGAAGAAGGAAATTTGCACAAACTAATGCTGGTACAGGATTGTTAATGTATTGTTTTGGTCCAGGTGTCATGAACTAGCTGAAGGAGCAGATCTATTGTGTTTCTGAGAATTTAATTGGAAATTTCATCATATTTTTACTGTTATTGAACAAATGAGTGTGACTTTTCTTCCTTTCCATATGTTTTCACATACCGATTCTTCTTTCCTGTCTTAGATCTTCTTTAAAACCATTTTCCATCTTGCAGAAAAAATATAACTCAAAGGGTTTTGATTTTTTTTTTTTTTAAAGCGAGTTGTAGGAATTATCATTTCTTGTTCACCACCCTTCCTACTTGAAGGCCTTTGAGCTGCCATTGGGAGTTGAGAGCTTCACCCAACCTATTTCACCTAGCTTACTGTCCTGGTCTCCATTTCATCAGCACCAACTCCCACCTGGCCGGGGCTGGGTGCCCCATTTCATACATGTTGGTTTCTAGTAACCACACGCTAGTAATTAGTATTATTTGTATTTAGTTTATTATTATAGTTATTATTGTTTTCCTTTAGTCTGTAAATGCTTAGAAACAAGAACTTGTTGACTTACTAAATTATCTAGCACACTGCCTGGCCTATATAGTAAGTGCTTATTAATAAATATTGACAGTCATAAGATCAATTGAGAGGATAAGATTGGACTCTTAGTTGTCATTAGGTTAATGGACCATTAAGTACAGAGAGGTATTGACTTAGTATTGTGTCTGCTCACAAAAGGGCTGCTCTCTAATTTACCTAACCCCTTTGTTTTTTTTTTTTTTTTTTTTTTTTTGAGGGAGCATTTATTTTTTATTTTATTTTTTTTTTTAATATATGAAATTTACTGTCAAATTGGTTTCCATACAACACCCAGTGCTCATCCCAAAAGGTGCCCTCCTCAATACCCATCACCCCTTTGGATAAATCCTTAAGTCTTTAGGTCAGTTTAAGGGAGGAATAGAACCCAAGAGAGCTTTTCTTTTTTCTTCTGACAGGTTTTTTTTTTTTTTTTTTTGCCTTCATGTATCAATCTACAGAATATAAAGATTCTTTATAAGTATACAGACCAAGAAACTGTTAAGAACTTTGTTAATATATTGGCCAGGAATAAGTTTGTAGTTGTCTTCTTTCAGTATAATAAGGATGATGATTAGTGTAACTTACTGAATCAGATTACAGCCCTCTGCTGAAACTATCAATGCTCTGGACAGAGATGACTTCCAGTCTTCCTGCTGATTTTTCTTCTCCATGTTACCCTTATCTTGACAAAAGGAAACCCCTGTTTCATGTTTATTTACTGTTTATAATCTTAAGCAATACAGTATCAACCTGAGGACTAGTGAGAACCCAGTGTAGGAGTTTGCTGAGCAAAAATAAGAATCTAGTTTTAAAGAATAAACTGTTTTGAATCAGATATTTTCTCCCCTGAAATGAGAAGGGCATTCTACACCTATCTCAGAGTTTGTCAACAATGACACTACAGACATTTTGAGCTGGATAACTGTCATGAAGGCTGCTCTGTGCATTCTAAGACACTTAGCATTGCTGGCTTCTAGCAACCAAGTGCCGGTGGTACTCTTCCCCGCACCCCCCACCCCCGGAGGTGTGAGGAAGGAAAATGTCTCCCAACATTTTCAGTGTCTCCCTGGGGACAAAATCACCCCCAAATGAGAACCACTTACTATATAAGTTGTACTGCTAATGAGGTTGGCAAGTTTTAAGGAAAACCATTTAGAATAAAAATGGGGCACATTAGAGCTATTTGTTTTTTGTAACTTTGTCAACTGCCTAAAGCTAGACTTTACATGAACCCCCTTTGAAAAGCTCAATGGACCTTCTTTTTTCCCTTCTATTTTCAGACTGTATCCTGACCCAGTGAGATGTGTGTATTTGACTTTTGAGACCAGTGGTGGTAGTCAGGATAGACTAAGTCAGTCTGTGGTAACAACTCAAAAATCTTGGTGGCTTGTTCGACAAAGGAGTGTTTCTTGTGTGTGCTATGTTTCTGCCAGTTGGCTGGGAGCTGTGCTCCATGTCTGTATACTCTGGGACCCAAGCTGTCACCATCTTAAACTCTTCTAGGAGAGAGCATTCTGGAGAGTTTCACTCCAACAAATAAATTCTCTGGTCAGAAGGAACAGTCTGGTTTCCATTCGTTGACTTCAATTCTTCATATGGCCTCACCCAAACAGGAAAGTACCCAGAGGTGTAGCCCTGCCATGCATGTGTCCTTAAGACAGCTGAAATAATTGGTGAACATCATTAAGGATTTTCACATGTACTGGAGAGACTGGAATTTGGAATCAGACCTAGATTTAAGTCTTGACTGGCACTTAACTAACTTTTCAAACTGTGCATAAATTGGGGTGCCTGGACGGCTCATTAGGTTAAGTGTCTGACTCTTGCTTTCCACTCAGGTCATGTTATCTCAGTTCGTGAGTTCAAGCCCTGCTTCGCGCTCTGCGCCGACAGTGCGGAACCTGCTTGGGATTCTGTCTCCCTCTCTCTCAGCCCCTCCCCCACTTACTCTCCATCTCTCTCTCGAATAAAAATAAACTTTAAAAAAAAGCGCATAAATTTAACTTTTCAGAACACCAGTTTGCTTGTTCTAAAATAGAAATAATAAGATTTACCTAGTAGAACAATAAAAGTAAATATGAAAGTTTAGACAACACATCTTGCATTTTAGCATATGCTCATAGCATAATTTATGGTAAATAAAAATAATGGTTATTATTTTGCTGTGGTGTGTGTGTGGGGGAGGGGGGGTGTTTTTGCTAGTATGTCACCAGAAAGGGAGGCAGACATGATAGAAAGGCTATTGATTTCTTTTGGGAAAGTGGGATTGGGATTGTCGAGGTGGTTCACAAAGCAGAGCCCTGAGATGCTAGAAGGAGGGGGAGTTTCACTGTTGCCCCTGGTATTCAGCATGGAGGAATTTTCAGTAGCTTGTAGGCCATTATGACACGTAGGAAGCACTGAGATGGTAAAGTGAAAATTCTCATAGTATTTGTTTAGCTTCCTGTTATCTCAAAGGTTGACATTTATATTCTGTTTGGAATTGAGCTGTCAAGATTCTTGATCAGAATAGAATTTTTCAGGGTTGGTTGGGATATTCTTAACTGATTTTTTAAATGATATTGGTGAATTAATGTGAATTAAGGAAACACCTTTAGTAAGCTCCACAAAGAACGCCCACAACTGTCTGGGTTTAATCTCCACCACTGCACTGAAACTGCTTCTAGAAGCGGTGCCAGTGATCACCTTCCTGTTCTTATGTCCTCCTGGAAATTTCTGCTGCATTTAACACTGTAGACCACTCACTCCTTGAAATTCTCTCTTGCTGTTCACCACACTACTCTGCTGGTTCCTCCTCCTCAGCTCTGTTCTGGCTGCCCCTGTTCCCTTGACTGTCTTTCAGGATGTTCTTCTTGACTCCCTTTCTCTTGCTCCACCAGACTTCCAAACTGGTGGGCTGAATGTGAACCAAGAGGTATTTTGTTTGACCTATGCAACGATGTAAAGAAAATTAGAAAGTGAATTAGTTGATAGTATTTACAAACTGGGAGATTTCACTTAATTAAGATCCATATTTCCACTTCTCAAAAAAATCAAAACTGTCAACACGGGGCCAGGTTTTCCTCATGGCAGCACTCAGCCTGCACGTTGTTCGTCCACCACCACCCCCAGCTGGTCTGTGAAAATAAATTTCATGTCTCCGTCAAGAATGCCTCGTTCTCACTTTTGCACTGCTGGTGGGAATGCGCTCTGGTGCCGCCACTCTGGAAAACAGTATGGAGATTCCTCAAAAAATTAAAAATAGAACTACCCTATGATCCAGCAATTGCACTATTAGTTATTTATCCAAAGGATACAAAAATGCTGATTTGAAGGGGTACATGCACCCCAATGTTTATAGCAGCAATAGCCAAATTATGGAAAGGACCCAAATGTCCATCAACCGATGAATGGATAAAGAACATGTGGTATAGGGGTGCCTGGGTGGCTCAGTTGGTTAAGCGGCCGACTTCGGCTCAGGTCATGATCTCATGGTCTGTGAGTTCGAGCCCCGCGTCGGGCTCTATGCTGACAGCTCAGAGCCTGGAGCCTGTTTCGGATTCTGTGTCTCCCTCTCTCTGACCCTCCCCCGTTCATGTTCTCTCTCTGTCTCCAAAATAAATAAACGTTAAAAAAAATTAAAAAAAAAAAAAAGATGTGGTATATACATACAATGGAGTATTACTCGGCAATCAAAAAGAATGAAATCTTGCCATTTGTGACAATGTAGATGGAATTAGAATGTATTGTGCTAAGTGAAATAAGCCAGAGAAAGACACGATTTCACCCATATGGGGAATGTAAGAAACAAGACAGATGAACACGGGGGAAGGGAAGGAAAAATAAGATAAAAATAGAGCGAGGCAAACTATAAGAGACTCTTAAATACAGAGAACAAATTGCTGGAGGCGTGCTGGGTGGGGGATGGGCTAAATGGATGATGGGAATCAAACAGGGCACTTGTTGGGATGAACACTGGGTGTTATATGTAAGTGATGAATCACTAAATTCTACACCTGAAACCATTACTACACTATATGTTAACTAACTTGGATTTAAGTAAAATTTAAAAAATAATATACATGTGTGCGTATATATATAGATACAAGAATGCCTTGTTCTCAAGTCAAAATCTGGCTTGGTATTATAACATCCCACTTAGATTCCCCTTTTTGTTCTTTAATTCTATCCTTAGATTTTATAAATGTTTAGCTATCTTTATCTTACTGGGCTTGGTTTCATCTTATTGTTCCCTTTCCTAATCCTTTCTTTTCTACTTTTAATGGTTACTTCTTTCTGTTTTCTAATGTATTTGATTTTTGGTAGAAACTTCCAAAATATCTGTATATGTGTATTTGTATGTGGGTGTTTAAGTAGAATCTAAGAGTTTCATCTAATCAAATGCTGATGTATAAGCTGATACCATTTGGAAAATAAAATTTTGTATAAGATGATGAATTTTTTGTAAAGCAAACTCACTGTAAATAAATTTATTTATATTCCTTTTTTACCAGAGAGGTTTAAAATGTCCTTTTATGAAATTATGGTGGCAGCAGAGGAAAGAGAACTTTTAAAAATGACTTTACTTGGCAAAATTAAGAATTGATAACTGAATTTCATACGAATGCTTGCTGTGTTAAAGCCTGTGAACCACCAATGTTTCTAACCTCATGGATAAAGAAGAGGACAGCGCAGTGCAGGTCACGGTAGAGAGACCGGTCTTTGGAACAGTAGGCTTATATTCGCACCATATATCAGTCCCAAGAATGGTACGTGCACACCTGAGATTTCCCAAAAGGTGGAGATCTTGACTTAAAATGTACCACAGGGGCACTTGGGTGGCTCAATCGGTTAAGCGTCCGACTTCAGCTCAGGTCATGATCTCACGGTTCATGAGTCCGAGCCCTGAGCTGAGCTTTGTGCTGTAGAGCTCAGAGCCTGCTTTATGTTCTATTTACCTCTCTCTCTGCCCCTCTCCCACTCACGCTCTCTCTCTCTCTCTCTCGAAAGTAAATAAATTTAAAACAATTTTTTAAATAAATTTAAAATTAAAAATTTAAAATAAATAAAAATTTAAGATAAATAAATAAATAAATAATAAATAAATAAATAAAAATTTTTAAATAAATGAATAAAAAATTAAAAGAAAAATGTACCAGAAAAACCACAACTACCTTTTACTGAGCATTTACTATATGTGCGCTAAGTGCTTTACATAAGTGGGCTTATTTAGCCCTCACAGAAGGCCGGGTTGGTATTCTCATCCCTGTACTAGACATAATGGGAATGAAACTTGAAGAGCTTGGGAGCGAGCAACTTACTAAGTAAGCCACACTGCCAGTGAGTGGTAAGGCTGACCTCAGAAGGCAGGCTTCTGAGAATCCAAAACCCTTGAAATCAAAACTTCCATTTCCATATTTGAAAAGAAAATGAACGAAGAGAGAGGCAATGCCCTTTTTTATTACAGGACAGAAGGTTTCTACAGTAGGATTCTAGTACATGAAGCATCTGCTCATGTTTGAAAACTTTTATCCCAAGTTTCAGACCATGTTTTCATCATGAGATAAGATTGCCAAAACAAATCAAGTAAGCGTGTTGTTTTCTGCCATAGCCTGTTTGCTGAACTCCTGTTTTTAATGCATTTTTGCAGCTTTGAAAATCCTTTAATTTGTCATAGGGGCCCGTGTCATAGGATTGAGCCAGATTCTTTTGTATTATAGGTGTTAATCAATGTATTAATGTAATTACTGAGTGTTTTAAAGTCCTTGAGATTCTGGGATGCTATATATTTTAGCATTCCTACAGCACTGTATACTTCCAAAGTATTTTATAACCATTAGTTAGATGTTTCCCATACAGTCTCAGTGGGATAGATTGGTATTCTTTCTTGTTATTTTACTGATGAGGGGAGAGATAAAGCCAGTTTGACTGACTTGAAGTTTACAAGTCACTTGCTCCATCTAGATTAACATTCAGTTTAAGGTTCCTCATCTTGTGTTGAGTTCACAGGATGAGGCTGTCTCAAAATATTGGTGATTTTTCAATTTTCTTGCAAACAGATTGGTTTCTGGTTGTGGGAAACTCTGGATGCCAACATCCCATGGGGCCAACCCACACAGCAGAACTCACAGCTCTTTTAGCTGGGTGTTTCTAGGGAGCACGTTTAGATGCAGGTCAAAACTCAGGTCTGAAATGGTAAACCCCATCTCCTTTACTCTATTTCTCTTTGTAGATTTAAAAAACATTTTTTAATGTTTCTTTCTTTCTTTCTTTTTTTTTTTTTTTGAGAGAGAGCATGAGCAGGGGAGGGGCAGAGAGAGAGGGAGGCACAGAATCCAAAGCAGGCTCTAAGCTCTGAGCTGTCAGCACAGAGCCTTACGTGGGGCTCGACCCACGAACTGTGAGATCATGATCTGAGCTGAAGTCAGATATTCAACCGACTGAGCCACTCAGGCTCCCCTCTTCATAGATTTTTAATGTCTTCAGAAACTGGGCTTGTGCCACAGCCTCACCCTGCCAAATACCACCCAACTCTCATTGCCCCGCTTCATACCCTAAGTTGTGGTTCACCCCATCTAATGTACCTACGAGATCACGTTCTAGTGGCAATCTTACCCACATTATACCTTCTCATTTCTTCTCTATCCCTTTTTCCTCTCATTGAATAGTACACAAATGTCAAATTGCCATCCCGCCCACAGGGCTACTCCCTGAAACTCCCTCTTCCTTCATGCTGCCAAAGTGAACTGCCAGAAATGCAAACCTGAGTCCTGTCTCCTAACCTAAACTTGCCAAGTCGCTCCCTGTTCCTACAGGATGAAGTCCACTCCTTAACATGGCATTTAAGGGAGATCCTTCATGACTAGTCCTGTGTACCTCTCCAGCATCACTTCCCATCACTTCTTTCTTTAGAATTATGCCCTCAAATTATTTATATTCCCTATGGCCCCATTATTTCATGCCTGTCAACATTTTTCTCACACTCCTTTTACTGAAATACATCCCCCCCCACACACATGTATTTTGTCAACTGGCTAATTCTTTTTAACCCCTTATGACTGGACTCAGCAGTCAACAGCAGAAAATATTCCTTGAGCCAACAAGGTGCCTCAGTGCAAAATGGTACCCGGCATGCAATGGGCACTTAATAAATATTTGATTATTGTGGTATTTATTCATTTTGCAACATATACACATATCAGGTCATTATTTTGTACATCTTAAACTTGTACAATGTTAAGTAAAACTGAAAAACAATAAATACCTGAGGAATGAATGACCTGTTTACACTTCTAATTTCCCTCTAGATTTATGCCCCTTGAAGACAATGACTATTATTCACATTTGTATACGAGGCATCTTGGACAGTGCCTAACAAATAGTTACTCAATGTTTTTGTTTTAGATTTAATTTTAATTTTATTTAATTGCATTAAAAAAATCTTTTTAATGTTTATTTACTTTTGAGAGAGAGAGAGAGACAGAGTGTGAGTGGGGGAGGGGCAGAGAGAGGGAGACATTGAATCCAAACCAGGCTCTAGGCTCTGAGCTGTCATCACAGAGCCTGATGCGGAACTCAAAGTCATGAACCATGAGATCATGACCTGAGCCAAAGTCGAACTCTTAACCTAGTGAACCACCCATGTGCCCCTTGTATTGTATTTTAGAAAGAAAGTATGAACTGTTGAGAGGGGCAGAGGGATAGAAGGAGAGAATCTTAAGCAGGCTCCATGCTGACATGGGGCTCGATCCCACGACCCTGGGATCATGACCTTACCCAAAATAAGAGTTGCATGCTCAACCAACTGAGCCGCCCATATTCCCTGTTACTCTGTGTTTTTAACTTCTGTGCCTTCACATGTCTTTTCTTCTTTATTTCCATGAACACTGATTTATGCTACTAATAGATTTTACATAAGGTGCTCTTTTAGACAACCCTTAGCCATAAAATTCAATTTAATTTAATGAACATTTAAATTAAATGTTGGCCTGCTCTATGCCAAGCATGGTGATAGAGACTGCAGTTCAAAGGTATAGCAAGGGAGAAATATGACAAGAACAATAATACAAAGTATTAAGTGCTAAATTAGAGTTTGTACAAAGTCTTCTTGAAACAAACATGGAAGCAATTCTGCTTGGAGAGAAGGTCAAGGAAAATGATAGGGGAAATACTTGATCAGATTCTTCGAAGGATTAGGGACAGTTAGGCAGATAGGTGCGTGCCAAAGACATACAGGCACAAGGAATGGCAGAAGCAAAGGACTAAATACAGTTGATGCTTTTGGCGAATAGCTAGTTGTCTTCTAACGGCAGCATACCAGGTTTGTGAAAGGAAATAACACAGAATGAAACTGAAGCTAGACTGATATTTTGAGTCCCAACTCAATAGTTGGGATTTTAACTTCTAAGCAATGAGAGGCCACTGAAAGATTTAATTTAGGGTTATGGATTTATTGTCGGGGAAGATGTACTGTAAGATGACTGATGGCAGCGACAGTGTACGTAATGGCAGAGTGGCAGAATACGTAACGGAAGCAAGTGGTAATACAGGTAGAGACGAGGAGACTTTGGACTGGGATAGCAGCAGTAGAAAGAAGCAGATAGATGTGAAGGGTGCTGGTGTGGTGGATTTGTACTGGATCAGTTTAAGCTCAGATTATATCTCAGAATCCCCTTCCCTGCATAGTTTCAGGCCAATCCTGGCCACAAGAGACATTTTGCACAAAATGTGGAAGGCACAAGTCTGGCGGAAGCTTGGAAAGTTTTTGTGAAGGCATCAAGTGCCAGTAACATGCGTACTGTTGCGAATCTGCTGTGGCTCACTTCTGGTGTGAATTAACCATTGAGCCTGTGGCTTCCCCGACTTCTGCCAGATCTCCTTCAGCATCTCTGAATCCTGGGTCAGGCACAGCACCACACATCAGCAACAGCCCTACATAGATGGCTTACACGGTTTCCATAATTATCTAAGGCCAAAGTCTATATAATTCTTGTTGGTCTTTTTCTCTGATACAAAATTTGCTGCTGTAACAAAAAACTTGAGCCATGTAATGGGTTCTGGGACTGGGCCTCAGGGTAAGTCAGACGGGTCTTGAAGAGACTGTTAGCAGGAGCCTGATGCCACCCCAGGAAGGTGTTGGTGAGGGTTTAAAAGAATATGAGGGAGATATTACTGGAAATGTTATTGTTATGTTGTTGGAAGAAAGGTGACTCTTGTACACAGTAGCAGGAAGTTTAGCAATGATGCCGGCAGCATTAACATGGAAAATAAAAAGTATACCTCATTAACTGGATGATCTACCTATGGGGATTTCTAGACAGAATATTGAAGGTATAAGATTCTTCTAGGTGCCTATAGTAAAAGAGGAGAAAGGCAAGCAAAAAGAACTGTAAATGAGCCACAAATTGGGAGGTTTGAAAAATAAAATTTTCTTATTCATAGCCTCTCCGGACAGTAAATGTTGCTAAAATTACATGAGTTCTAGACAGAGAACAAATCAGGGAACTGTCAGGAAAATGAAGTCTGAAGAAGAAGCCACGGGCACGTTGAGACCTTTGCTGAGACCTCAGGAAGATGAAAGATGCTTTCTAGTCAACACATGAGAGAGCTTCTCAAGTTCTTAAGGCTTTTGTCCCGCAGTAGTCTCACAGGGAACCCAAAACAGAGAGGAGCTCTCGTAAAGACATTCTGGGTGTGGCTTCTGTTGGATGAAGAGAATTGTAAACTCAAGACAAGCCTACAAAGTTTTAAAAGGGACTGTATCAGTTTGGCTCAAATGTGACACCATAAAATGACAGGATGAAGCTTCACACGCTGCTGGTAGGAAGGTAGACTGATGCAGCCACTTTGGGAAACTGTCTACCAGGTCCTCAAAAGTACTCTAGGAGTCAGCAATTCCTCTTCTGGATAGACACTCAAGAAAACCGCACGCAAATGTCCATGGCATCACTTGCAATAGTTGAAAAGTAGAAACAGCCTAAATGTCCATTAACTGGTAAGTGGGTAAATAAAAGTAGTAGAGACCTACGATGGAATCTTGTTAGGCAATAAAAAGGTACAAGGTACTGGTACGTGCTGTGACACGATGAAACTCAGAAACACCGAGTGAAAGACAGTTGCAAAGACAACGTGTATGATCCCATCTATAGAAAATGTCAAAAATGGGCAAATCTACAGGGCCAGAAAGAATGTCAGTGGCTGCCTGGGACTGGAGTGGGCGGGAAAAATGGGAGGATGATCGCTAAAGGACACATGGCTTCTTTTTGGGCGATAAGAGTTCTAAAATTGATTGTGGTGATGGTTGCACAACTTGGCGACTATACTTAAAAAAGAAAAAAAAAAAAACATGAGAAGACCTTTGGAGCCTTGAACTTCTATGGACAGGGTAAAGTCTGAGAAAAAAATAGCAAACATGAGCTATGTTCTATGAAGAAGGAAAGATAATTCAAGAGCCCAGAGAGAAGACCAAGAACCAGTCCCAGGCAGTAAGGCTGAACGTTAATCAGGGATCTGACAACATGTACCCAGTTGAGTTCCAGAATTGTTACAAACCAGGGCTGCCTTGTGCCTCTAACTTTTCCCTTTTTTGAGTGGTGCTATTGCCTGTCCTATGGTTCACCCATTGTTAATTTCTGGGTACATGAGGGTGAGATAACTTGTCTCTTTAGTTCCTAGGTTTTCAGATCAAGATGGACTGTCCCTGAAACGGACTCAAAGAACTGCCTTTAAGGAGCTGCATCCACCCTTGTTACTTGATTTAGATGACGAGATTCTGTAATCTGATGCTCTCAACAGATCAAAGTTTTGGGGAAGGGGGCTCTTGGGAGAAAGGGGCCCACTGGGGTGGATTTTAAGATATGTCCACTTACCATCAAGAGGTGGGGTCTAGTTCGTCTTCCTTTGAATATGGGCCGTTCTTAGGGACTTGAGTTCTAATGACCAGAATGTGGCACAAGTGAAGCTACCTGATACTGAAGCTAGGTCATGAAGTGATAAGGCTTCCATTTCACTTTCTCGCTTGAGATGCTCACTCTCAGAACTAAGCCACCATGCTGCGAGGCAGCTCAGGCCCCCTTGGATAGGCTACGTGGGGGTGTTCTGGCTGATTGCCTGAAGGTCCCAGAACCTACCACCAGATACAGGTGAATGAGTCTTTACATGATCTCCACCTCAGCCTTTGAGTCACCCCAGATGTCACCAAGAGCAACACTGATAAACTTTCTCCACTAAGCCCTGCCCAAATTCTACATTTGTGAATAAAATAAATGTATTAAGCCATTATGTTTTGCAGTGGTTTGTTACTTAGCAATGGATAACCAGAACAGGTGGCATTTATGGGGCTGACTGCATGTTGGAAGAGAGGAGGAGGAATCAAGAATTCTTACCAGATTTTCTAGGTTAAGCAAATTAATAGAAAGCAGTATCAGCTTGCAGTGGCCTGTTTTACCCCTTTAAAGCAAATTACCCGTGTTTGGGTAGTGTCAGCTGGTGTCCTGGCCACATAGAGTTATTTCAGAGGAGATGAGTGTCCATAAGACTTTTTTTTTATGCCTCATGATTAGTTTGTTTAGATAGTAACATGTTTGTTCCTAGGAAACGTTTAAGTGTCAGAGTAATGAAGCTGGAAGATAGGTTTGGAAGAGATAAACCAAAGCGCAGTGATTAAGTAGCTGAAAAATGATTTTACTCTAGCAACTGGAAGTCACTATTAATCAGCACCTCTTGTTTTACTGTTATGATGATACTGATGCACCTAAGACTCTTTAAAAATTCAATGATTCTCCTTTAGGACTGGGGCATTGCTTTATTCTTTTACTGGAAAAGCTCTTTCCCCTAATAGCAGCCTCTTAGTGAGGCCTTCTCTGGACGTCCTGTCTAGAACTGCCAACTCCCCACTCTCACACTCCCTGTTTTCCTTACCTGCTTTGTTCCTTTTCCCCTTCCCTAATGCCATCTAACATACTAGACTTACTTATTTATCTTGATTGTTCTTCTCCCCCTACTAAAATGTAAATTCACTGACAGAGGGATTTTTGTCTTTTTAATTCACTTTTTTCCCCAGTGCTTGGGACAGTATTGAGCATATAGTAGGTGCTCCTTAAATATTTGTTGAATAAATAAAGTGATTTGTGAATTACAAAGAAAAGATTGAATTGTGTCCTGAATACTTTCAATACAGTATATACTTTATAGTGTTCAAGTTTTTGGAAATCAACAACCAAAATAGGCATATTTATTTATATAACCCAAATAACCCAAATGCCTCCAAGCCTCATATGGACTCAAATCGAGTGTTTTTTTTTTAATTTATTTATTTTTGAGAGAGAGAGAGAGAGGGAGAGAGAACGAGAGTGGGGGAGGGGCAGAGAGAATTGCAAGCAGGCTCCACGCCATCAGTGCAGAGCCCAACTCTAGGCTCAAACTCACGAACTGCAAGATCATGACCGAAGCTGAAACCAAGAGTCGGTTATTTAAATGACTGAGCAACCCCAGCACCCCTCAAGTGGAGTTCTAATAGTAATCAGATACCACTGGTTTCAGCTCCTCCCCATTCCCGTTATTTTTGTCTTTGTCCTAATCTTTTCTCTAAATAATGAGAATAGTATAATGTACTCATATGTACCCATTATGGAGCACCAATAAGTTAGATCTGTTTCTTTTCACTCACTCCCCATACCCAAGTTATTTTAAAGAAAGTTCAAGATATCATGTCATTTCACCTGCAAATTTCAGATGCATTTCTAGGTGTTCAGATGCATTATGACAGATAACAGAATTAGCAATTCCTATCATCTAATAACCCGTCCGTGATCACATTTCCCCAAACAACTCCACAGTACTTTTACTCAAATCAGAATCCAAACAAGGTCCACATACTGCATTTGGCTGTTATTTCATGACAGTTTCTCCTCCCTTTTATTAATACCATGGATTTGTTGGCCAGACCTCGTGTCATTTTGCCCCATAGAATTCCTTGTGTTCTAGATTTGGCTCACTGCTTCCCTGAGATGAATTTAGCTTGTTTTCCCGTCCTCATATTTTCTGTAAATGGTAGTTTTGTCTGGACACGTGATTAGATTCAGGTTCAATTTTTAGGCAATAATATTTCATAGGTGGTGCTGAGTACTTTTTATTGTATCATGTCCAAGAGACTTATAACGTGACTGTCTCAATTGTAACAATGCTAAAATTGATTACGAGTTTAAGTTATAGCCTGATTTCTTACTTATGAAGTTCTCATCAACCTCATACCTAATGCTTTGAGCATCCACTTATCATATTTTCTTAGATGTGTTATTTCACTAGGATCTGCAAAAATTGTGATTTTCCTAAATCAATTTTTCCTTCCTCATTTATTAGCTTCTATTTTTCTTTGAATAGGAACTTTGTTAACTATTAGATTACACTCAAATGAACTTTGTGCTGAAAAAGCAGAATGCTTCCTTTTTTTCATTTATCAATTTTCAGACTTATGAATGAGTTGGTTCCCTAGCAATCCCTGTGTAATCAACACATTTATTTTTAAAATACCATTATGAACTCTCAGATTTTAATGTATTTTTACGTGTTTCACTCTAGATTATTCCTTACGATCCTCAAATTTTCCATTTTAGACCAATGGGAGTCCCTAGAAGTTGATTTCTGTGTCCTTTTGATGTGATCTCATTAGTCTGAGAACACCCATGTCTCTGGCATAAGGTATCGTAGGCTCATCTTATACATTAACTGCTTTAAATGAAGAGTCAGCTATTTCCTATCTGTACCTTTTACACAGGAAACTATCTGATGTCTCCCGTCTTCAACATGGTACATCTCAGAATGTTTTTGTTTCCATGACACCCTAATTCTGTCATTAGAGGTTCTGAAGATGCACAATAAGTAACTTAATCCCTAGTGATTACCTTCTCCCTTTTCTATTTCTTTTCTAAGGCCATGACTGAAAAGATGTTAGTAAGGGCACTGAAAGGTGGTAAAAATACTAAGATTGTTACTTTGAGTGGGAAGAAGATTACAAAGATGCCCTCATCATTAGATAAACTGCCTGGCCTCAAGACCTTAAACCTTCAGAATAACCGAATTTCCAAGGTGTGCTCAGAGATAAGCACCTTGACCCAGGTGAGGAATAAATAGCATATCTTTTTGGACTGAGGTTGGAAAACAGGAAGAGAGAAAAGAGGTGAAAGAAAAATAAGGCTTTGATCTCTGGAGACATAGCTCTGGGGAGACTTACTGTGGAGTGTTATTGGAGAGGCATCAAAAAGCTTTCTCCCTTAGGGGATTACATATGGTAGGGGAGAAGATGTTTCAACTTATTCATGTGCTCTTTGGCCCACATCTGGAATCAGAGGATTAGATCTCTGACACACTCATCTTTCTGGAGGCTGTCATCTGGAAAAGGGTTGGGAAACTGGATCTGCTTGTCTACCTTGGGGGCTCCATCTGGAAGTGAGGTTGAGGATCCCAGAGATGTTGTTCACCTTGGGGACTATCCTGAAGCTTTTGCATATTGAAGGAAGAGGCTTTGGGGTTGTAGGAAAGGGGCTCCTTTTCAATTTCCTAGAGCAGGCTGAACTTTGAAATGGGAGTGCTGGCAGGGAATGGGAAGGAGGAGACATTCATTTCTTCTGAAGCAGTCTTTTAGAGAAGGTTAGTATTTTAAATAAAGAATACCCTTTTTAAGAGCAACAGTTGACATGAATGAATCCCAGATGCTCGTGTTAAATATTTCTGCCCAACAATGTGAAACTTCAGCTGCTAGAAATCTTGAGGTTGAGAGAAAGCAAGGGATATTAACTTGTAGTTTTCTTTTTTTCACTTCTAAACTGTTACCAAGCACTAAAAGAACCTATAAACAGTAAAGTCATTGCAGTTCACTAGTTCTGAGTTCAGAGTTACAAAACAAACAAACAAAAGACAAAAAAACCTGTCTATTTTCTTACCTACCTCATTTCCTTTTAGGCTCATAAAATCATTTGAACTTGCAATCTGTGGTTGAGTCTTTGCCAAAAATAAGAGTAATATTCACAAACTCCTCCCTTTAATGATAATTTCCAGAAGTGCATATATATGGTTATAGGATGAGGATTTGGACTTTTCTGATAGGAGAGAGGAGTTTATATACAGAAGAATTTAGGATTTGACTGAGCCATGAACTAATTTTCTCCCCCCTACTTGTTTTTTTCCATTAAAGTAACACAGTGCATTGTCTGAAGATAATCAAAAACCACAAAACCTTGTAAGAAAAAGCTACTACCTTCTGTCCCACTCTCCCCCATCTCCAATTCTGATCTCCATATATAACCATTTTTCACTCATCTTTTTTTCCCCTTGATTTGTGCATTTTAGATATCATTGTTCTTCATTCTTCCAAATACAACATATTTAGTTTTTCCATAGCTATCTTTTAAACTTAATATTACTGCACCTTCATTTCTGCTTTTCCCAACTACAGTCTCTTTTTAGTCCCCACTTTGTAAGATGACAATGTTAGCATCTCTACTCCATCGTCAGCTCTCCTTCCCTCTTCCCCACCAAAAATTTTAAACTTGTTACTTTAATTTTTTTTTTAAGGTTTATTTATTTATTTTGAGAGAGAGAGAGCAAGCGGGGTAGGGGGAGAGAGGGAATCCCAAGCAGGCTCCTCACTGTTAGCACAGAGCCCAATGTGGGGCTCGAACTCATAAACCATGACCTGAGCCAAAATCAAGAGTCAGATGTTTAACTGACTGAGTCATCCAGGTGCCCCTAAACTTGTTACTTTGATAACATGTAGAGCGTTTACAATATAGTCAGTTATAACTGTGGTTAAATCTCTGTCTCTTGGAGAATTCTAAACTTCTAAAATATGTGTCATTAATAATTAAATATCATTCACACAGAATCAATTAATGTATTAGGATATCTTCTTCCTCGTATACCATTTTTGCTCCCTTGGAGTTTCCAATTGCCTTTCTTTCATTCTTGTGTCTTTTGCCTTTGTTGTGGCCTCATTTTCTTTCAAACTTGATTATGTTGCATATTTTATCAAATATGCTTTTTCCTTGAGTGTCTTCCCTCCAGGAGCCTCCACTTTCCTGCCCCAGTCTAAGCTGATTACCCCACAGGTTCACTGGATACTGTCAGTCTAGGGCATCCCTTTGTGGTTCTCCTGAATTGGACCCACTGTGTCCTGTGGCCCATATGTTCCTCTTTCTTGGTTTCCTTTGTTATTTTGTAGAAGTTAAGTCTGCAGATACCATCCGAGTCTGCGTATGTGGTAGTTTAATTTTTTGAACTCTTGTGTATCTGAAAACATGTATTCTTCCTTCATGTTTGCTTAATAGTTGTTTAGTCAAAATTACAGACTGTAAAATACATTTCCTCAGGAAAAAAAAGCCTGGGTCTGATTATCATTACTTTGTCTTCTTGTGGCTCTCCCAGTACTTACCTCCTTATCCTTTTATTTATGACAGCCTCTAAAATTTTGACTTCTGTTAACTCACAATTTCCTTAAATAGGGAGCTGGCAAAACTCAGTCCTTAGAAATTAGGTTTCTTGTGGTCTCCTTTGTATTTCTTTTTTTTTTTTTTTTTAAGTTTGTTTGTTTATTTATTTATTTATTTATTTACTTCCTTACTGATCATGACCTGAGCTGAAATCAAGAGTTGGATGCTTAACTGAACCGCCCAGGCACCCCTATTGCAGTCAACCTTTAAAGCACTATACAAGTCAGATTCAGGCTAACGCCATTGTTTAGCTATTCATGAGTTAGCAGTTTTCTCAGATTGAGTCTCCACGGTTGTGGAATTTTGAAAAAAATCAATCTCTCCTTTATTTTTCCTAAGTTTATTTATTTATTTACTTGAGAGCAAGAGCACATGTACCTGTATGAGTGAGCGAGTGGGGGAGGGACTGAGAGAGGGAGAGAGGACCTTAAGCAGGCTTCAAGCTGCCAGCACAGGAGCCCAATGTGGGCTCAAACCCATGAACCCTGAGACCATGACTCCAGCTGAAACCAAGAGTCAGACGCTCAACCAAATAAGCTACCCAGGCACCCTTCAATCTCCCCTTTATAATGGGAGTTCTAGAAGTAGCTCGAATAAAATGTGCTAGATACCTTCCAAAGATATAGATTGTTCATACGGTTCAGAAATACTGCATTAACGGCAAGGACAGACGATAGTTTCTGAAAAGAAGAGAGGTAAGAGGGGTTGCTGGCCCTGGAGGAGCATTTGGGAGCCTTGGATATCTTAACTGGTGCAGCCACTTACCGGCTAAATAAAAGGAGCTTAATCTCCGTGGGTCTCAATTTCTGCCTTCATTTACTCAGTCCATGCAGAAGTATTGAGCACCATCTGTGTGTCAGGTGTTTGGAACTGGTGATTCAGCAATAGGTGAAAACCCCTGCCTTCATGGAGCTTCCGTTCCAACCAGAAGGGCTGTAAGAAACAAACAAGCAAAACAAACAGGACGTGAGGCAATGATCAGTGCTAAGGAGAAGAACACAGCAGAGAAGGCAGGCAGGGCATGTCGTGGAATTCAAGCCCAAACGTTGAGGAATGATCTAAGCCACAAAGTGTCCTTGTGATCTTTATAACCTGGTGATATGTATGTCACAGTTCTAAGATCAGAATTTTTCTTCTAACCATTTTCTACAAAACCCCTGAATGTATTTTTCAAAAGTTAGTTTGAACTCTTTCTTGTATTGCTTCAGAGCCTACCTTTTATTAGTAATTATTGAAAGTATCTCCCTACCACTTTTTGAGGGGGTCTATACTGTGCTTGCTTTTTGGACTAGCCTTTTTATTTTATCATCGTAGGAAGTCCACTTTGCCCCAGTATTCTGATTTTTGGTCATATTTTCTACAAAATAAAAAACATGAAAATAGTCTTGATATTTTTTAAGTTCCTGAAACAAAAATAATACTTTTAAATTTCAGCACCCATAAAATGCTATCGAATAGAATAACAACATAAATCATTTCTTGAGAGCCAGGCACAACGCTAGGAATTCCGTTCCTCTTCAAGGAAGTTAGTATCCTCATATTGTTAAATAACATGTATGGTTTGGTAAGAGGTTAAGTCACTTGTTGAGGTCACTCAATCAGTGACTACATCTATAAAATGAGGTCTCTTTCAAGGTTGCTTTCAGCTGTCCAGGTTCATTATTTATATATTTAGTGTGAAATTTACCAGGGTGTGGTGTTCAATTTGTAGTTTCTGAAAACAAAAACTGGGTTGCCTAAAAATTGCAGGTTTGAATGCTGCATGGATTGTCCCCACTTTCCATTTGTTTACGTATGCGTTTGTTTAACAAATATTTACCATTCATCATCTTGTGTCTGTGCTGGTTCCAAGGATATAAATGTGAAAAACACATGGACCCTATCTCCTTGTTTGAGGATTAAGTTGAATGTTAACATATGTGAAGCTCAAGGCCTGGTACATAGGAACTTTTCAAATAAGTTATAGTTGCTATTATAATTAGTATTACCATTATAGTGTAACTGGCAACAAGGGTAAAGTGGGAGGAGTTTCTTTAGAAAATATAGATCGTATTTCTTCTTTCTTTGCTTATTTGACTAGTGAAACTGGAAAATTTTAATCACTTCTAATGACATGAAAAATATGAGTTGATGCCCTATAATTTATGGTGAATGCATTTGGTCTGTGACTGATGAAGTGCTGGGATATCAACAATTTTCAAAGAAGCATTTTATAACTCTTGAGGGCGGTGACCTTGTCTTGTTCCTAGTGCCTGGCACCTAGTAAACCATACAATGTAGACTTGAGTGGAATGGGATGGAAGCCATTTTCAGAGTTCAGCTTAACCAAACACAGTGTTACCATAATTATGGCATCATCTAGGAACAAAGTTCCCTCATAGGTAAATCAGTCATAGTTTCAAAATCCCCAGAGAAACAAATAGCCATCATCTCTAATTGTGTGTAGCAGTGTTGACATGCATCATAAGGTCCAATGGCAGTACAGTAATACTCCTTTATGAGGCTCACGTGTGTGGCTGCCCAGAACAAAGATACAGTCTACCAGTTTCTTATTTGACCATAAACAATTGACAGTAAATAAGGCCAACCCTAAGCAGAGTTGGGTAGTTTGTAAATTTGTTATTGTGGTCCTGGTCTCTCCTTTTTCTATTTTCACTGTCCTCCTTGATGACCCCTAACACAATCAACTTCCTTTCTGCCTCCGACCCTTCCTCCCTCGCTTACTAGCTTGCTTCCTTCTATCTGTCCTTCCTTCTGATGTTCAGCAAATAGTTATGTGTGCCTGCAGTGGATGAGGCATCGTGCTGGATTTGGGCAACAAAGAAAGGAACAAAAACACTCATGTGTCCCAATTCTCAGGTCTGTTTATACAGACAGATGTAAAATTACTATTGTGAAAAGTCCCATGAGGGAGAATTATACTGTGCTAGGAGCATCTCTAGTTAGAAAATTAAGAGAAGGTGGTCCTGAGAAGTGCAACGGAGTTAAGACCTGGAGGATGGGTTATGCAGAGGGACACAGGAGGGATGGCACAAGCAAGGACTCGCCTCTCTCCCTCCTTGGGTGTTCTGGGTCTCATTCTCTAAGCTTAGTAGAACAGAGGGAGCTGATGTCATCTGTCCTGTTGGTCAGCAGTGCTATCCTTTCTTCTGTCCTTATCCACTGGAAATCTCTTCTTCTTCCCTCAATAGGTAAGGCCTCTGTTTTCTAAGCCTGGCTTTTCTATCAAACAGAGATTGATTATCCTGCTTTCCTGTATCTGTCCAGGTACAGAGGCACCTAGGAGTTCCTTCTCTCCAAGCTTCTTTACTCTTCCTTTGCATCTGCTTCTTTGCCCAAGCCTGTGTTAAGCCTCTTACACCCTTTCTGGAACTTCAGCATCCTCTGCTGGAAGCAGTCAGCCTCTAGAAGAGACTAAGCCTCTTCTCTCACTTGCTGGCTGGGTGATGTGAAACAACTCACATTATCTCTGTGCCCTGCTTGTCTCGTCTCTAAAACACGCTTCATTATTCTTAGTGCCTAAGGTTGCTATTAACATTACCTTGTATAGAGTGCCTTCATACTGGTTACTTAGAAAGTTTTAGCTCCTACCCTAAAGGTACCTAAATATAAGGTATTAACATTACCTTGTATAGAATGCCTTACCCTACTGGTTACTTAGGAAATTTTAGCCCCTACCCTCAGATATCCAAACGCTCCATTCTTCCAAATACTTCAGGTTTTACATTTTTAATTGAATGTCAGTTTTGTGCTGTAATTCCCCTTTTCTGATAGTTTGAAACTCTTGTCTGTTTCCTCTGTATTCTTTCCTTAAGAAGCTTCTGACAGGATGCTAACAGGTAATTCTTTGTTAATGATTTTAGTATAAATGCTAATCAGAGAGCCCTTCTTAAACTGAGTGAATAGGACTTGCCCATTCCATGACACTGGATTTAACCCTGGGCTCTAAGGGGACAGGGCTTAAAGGTTGTAGGGATCTCTAGAGATTAGATGCCATGCTGGACCTTAGAACTTTTGCCTCTCTTTCCAATGAAATTACAATTGTTTTGGGAAATCTGACATTGCGTACTAAGAAGTTTCTGTGAAATTAAATAATAGTTTTGAAATCTGTAAACTTATTCAAATAAACAAATTCTTTCAGAAATAGCTGGACTTAGAAGAAGCATTTGGCAATTGTGTTAAACTGTGGTTTTAAAGATGCCACAGATTCCTTTAAAAAAAAAAAAAAGCATTTATAAGAATTAGCAGAGTGAGCCATAATGCCACCCTCCCTGATAGGCCTTGGCCATATACACGCTAGTAAAAAATGTAAAAATTCTGTTAGTCTTCTCTCATTAATTTGGTTACATTATTTTTATTAAAGAGCTTACAGAACTTGACATTATATTATGTACTACTTAGGTATAGCAAATGGGAACATTCACTGTCCTTAAGGAATTTAAGGATTAATAATCACATACTAGATCAAGCATATACATATACATATACATATACATGTTATAGGCAAGTGATCGAACAGCTTATTCCAAAGTGGTATCATCAAGCATAATTTAGTTCAAAAAGATGTCCAGATAAAATAGACATTTGAACTCAGTTTTTTTACACTTCTAAAAATGTTTTTATCCAAGTTAGTCATAGATAGCATTTTAAACATCAAATAAACAGTTGAAAGACACAATAAATAGCACAAAGTTCTCCGGTGGTAATTAATAGCTACAAGCACAGTATAATTAAATGTTAGGAGAAGTTTCCTGGTGTAAGTTCTAGGCATACATATGATAGGTCTTGCATTGAAATGAGTATAGGGGCTAGTGAAAATGAGCAGATGGCTAGAATAAGGAAAGCAGGCAACCCCTTAGAAGAAAGTAAATCAAGATGGGAAGATTGGAGCAGATTGAGCTCAACAGATACTTGATTTTGAAATTAAAAAAAAAATGATATAGAGCCATATGAGTATTCCACCCACAGTATGAACCATTAGCTTGCAGAAATGATCTAAGCAGGCAGCATTCAACTAATGTTTATTGAGAAGCTATTCTATTTCAGACACTGTTCTTTGGATGCTAGATGAACACAAAGAGACCCTGTCATTGCAAAATTTCCAACTTAATAGTAAAGGTATAACATATACATGAATCACTACAACACAGAGCAGAAGATAATAATTGGTCATAGAAAGCATGTAGTGCTTGGGGTGCCTTGGTGGCTCAGTCAGTTAAATTTCTGACTTTGGCTCAGGTCATGATCTCATGGCTCATGAGTTTGAGTCTCGTGTTGGGCTCTGTGCTGACAGCACGGAGCCTGGAGCCGGCCTTGAATTCTGTGTCTCTGTCTCTCTCTGCCCCTCCCCTGCTCACCCTCTGTCTCTCCCTCTCTGTCTCTCTCAAAAATAAATAAACATTAAAAAAAATTAAAAACAAGAAAGCAAGCAAGCAAGCAAACAGTGCTATAAAACTACAAAAGGAAGGTGGCTTCCTGGAGAAGATGGTTTATGCCAAGGGGGACCAGTAAATACAGAAACCTATTACAATAATTGGAGAACTAAGATATAGTGATAGTTTAATGGAAACAGAATCCTGAAACACATTATCACTAGAAACAATAAAAATTTTTTTCCC
Source organism: Neofelis nebulosa (assembly GCF_028018385.1). Classification (NCBI taxonomy): domain Eukaryota; kingdom Metazoa; phylum Chordata; class Mammalia; order Carnivora; family Felidae; genus Neofelis; species Neofelis nebulosa. The sequence goes on from NC_080795.1 coordinate 38,379,740, forward strand.
AACAAAATTGACAATTTAACAGAAAGTCATTATTCTGTGGCCAACATTTTTCTCTTCCCTGAAAACGTCATTGAAAAGGGATCATGACCTCAGCCAAAGTCAGCGCTTAACTGACTGAGCCACCCAGGCACCCCTGGGTGCCTGGTATTTTTGAAACCCTTTGTGAATTGAATACCATTTGGAACAGGCTTGTCAAGGTATCTCAAATACCTCACCTCAAACAACTTGTCAAGAAATCCCAGTTAGCTCGGCTCAAACATCACCTTCTCAGGGAAGGCTTCTCTTATGACCCAATCTGGTCTTGAGTACTTTCCAACCCATTATCCTGTTTTCTTTCCTTTATATGAAGCCCTTAACACTAACAGAAATTACTTGTTTACTTATTTGTCACCTGTCTCGCTTCCCAACATATAAGCACTATGAGAGAGGGACCGTGGGTGTCCTTGTCACTCTAGCACTCAAAACACCATGCACATAATAGACACATAATAAATATGATTGAGTTAATAGAGCATTTAGGTTGGGTCTTGAGGTGTTTGTCACAGGTAATTCAGTCCTGTTATAGTGTCTCTGGAACTTCTGTATAATTTATGTAATCTAGGCTGAA